>NC_046659.1:40841680-40900094 GCF_010883055.1 Belonocnema kinseyi
ATAAAAAAAAATACGTGTCTCTTATTTTTCGATGTACTACAACATATTGCAGTTTCATCAAAATCGGTGAGGGACACCTGGGATAGTTTCCTTGTTAGTACAATTTAACTTTAAAGCGACACACCGTAAACTATCGCATCCATGATTTAAAATTTAACAACATTTTACAAATTCACAACATTTAAATTAGTATAAATAAACTTTTGTCGGGCAGTGCAAGTTGACGCGGCAATTCGACACTAAGTTTTCAAATGTTTTTAAATATAAACTCCCTTTTCCCCGCTTGTCCCCTGACCAGAGCAGAGCGCGTACAATTGGTCTGCGAACTAAATACAATCATAATAATACGTGGCCGCTTTGACCCACGGCAGTTGACCGAGCCAGGTTTCGAAATTGAAAGCATATATGACCCAGTTAGAAAGTGAGCAGGAGTTAAGTAGGATAAACTATCTACGTTATCTGAAATCGCTAATGCCGGCCTGGAATTAAGGCTCGCTTCTATTTGACAAAAAAGTGTTGGCATCTCCTCTAGTATGAGAGTATCACCTACTACTCTGTGAAGGTGGTGCTTAACACTTTTGACACCTGCTTTCCATACACCTCCAAAATGAGGTGCGTAGGGAGGTATAAAGTGTCATTCGATATTCTTTTGGACGAAGAAGTGTCTCAGATTTTCATCGTGGGACAAAGCTCGGAAAGCGCTTTTCAGCTCCTTATTTGCCCCCGCTGGGAATTTGTCCCGTTATCGATATATATGTTTGAGGGTGAACCTCTTCATGTTACAAATCTTTTAAAGGCGGCCAAAAAAGGAGCCGAGGTGGAGTCACTCACTAACTCTAAATGTGTAGATCTAGTAGCTAAGCATATAAAGAGAGCTATGCAAGTCTTATGCGATTCATACCCACATCATATCCCTAATCGAACTAGAATAAGGCCTACGTAACCAAGGTAAATATATTCAAAAGGTCTTGATCTTGATAATCTAGGTGCTGGGAATCCACCCATCATCTTAGATGGAATTATTGCCTTTTGACGAACGCAAAAGATAAAGTTGATTATGTGACGAACAGAGCTCTGAGAAGCGTCTGTTCGATAATAAAATTCGTAAGACGATGTTTGGGTAATATAATTGAATGTTTCGTCTCATAGGGAATAGGAGCGGTTTTAGACGTCCTTTCACTCTTAATAGTTTCTTGTTATCTAAAAAAGGGCACCAACTTTTTAATGGGCTAGACCTATGACAAAAGTTTTACAATTTTATGTCTTTTAATTCGGAAGAAAGCTAACTATTCTTTAGATACTTAAACCAAAAAGTCCTGGCTTTATTCAATTCTTCAGGTGTTAGAAATATTTCTTTGGACTTGTTCAAAAACTATTGATTATAAGATTGATAAATCGATACCAGGTAGCTGTGACTCGGATGAATTTCGGCCAAGAAGAAGTTCTATCTGAGAGTTTTTCTAAAGGTGATTTCTCGATTTGAGTAAAATATAAATGTAGTTCTGATATTTTCTTATTCTTATCTTTTTTTGCATAAGATAAAAGACATTTTTCTTTTTCCTTTTTGAAGTCTTCCGCAGAAATTCTAGGCCAGTTTTCAGAAGGCTGCGATAGAAAGGGCGGACCATGACACCACAAATAGTGATTTGACAATTCGTTCGCAGTAAAACCGTGTGAAATGCAATCTGCTGTATTAAATTCCGAAAGTACGAATTTTTTTATCTAAAAATGTTTTAAAATATTCGTATTTCGAATAGTCGCTGAAACTTGCTAGATGCATCTTCCAGTCAGTGACTAAATTATTGTTTAGTTTGTTAACGAGGAGATAAATCAATAAATGGTCCAATTGATCAGTCGGAAAATTGACATTCTATAAAGTTAGCAACGCTTCATTTGTAGTATGGCGCAAAGATTTTAAGTCCTTTAAAGTGACATTTAAAATATTTGAAGGAGAGAGAGAAACGAATGTAAATAAGAATTAATTAAAGCTCTTTGATTATTATATCGATATTTCAGAGCATTCAAAGCTATTGGTAATTCACCTCAGAGTTTTTTATATGCTTAATAATTGGTAAGGCCTCACCTGTCAATTTCGTTTTTAAATAACACAACTTTTTAACTTTAGGCAATCTAGCATTTCGGTCAATCGTAGATTGAAACAAATCTCGAAAATTAGGCCATTCTAAATAATCACGAGAGATAAATCGTGTGAGGCTTACTAAAATTTGAAACATTTGCAGTCGTATTATTAGCAGTTAAATTTTCGACGCTTTCTTGTTTTAATCCAAATCTTATCTTATTAAAAAAATCAAGAGCCTTGAAAAATTCCCTCTAACCCTTAAAGAATTCTGAGTCTTAAAAATAATTAACATTTGACTTATCTGGCTTAAGCGCTGTTACAACCCAAGAAACAAAAATCCATTCACTTCTGTGGAATGGGTTTCGAAGGCTTTTCAATTGTGTATCTGTAACTGGAATTCCAAATTGCCGCCGATTTGTTTTTTAAAGACTTTTAGTCGTTATAATTTTTTTGACTTACTTATATGCCGTAAAAGACTAATAACTGAAATAGCAAAAAGAGTCTAGTAGACCTGCGCATGATTTCTTTTAATCTTTCGATAATTTATAAATTTAAAAAATCGTGTGAAATGTGGCAGCTTAACCATAAAAAAATCGGTCCAATTCAAAAAGAAGATAACCGATTCAATATAACCTTGCTTGAAATGGTAATTGCAGTACATGACAGATTCGAAGCTGCTTGAGAGAATGACCGATTCACATGGTCGCGAAACACTGTAATCCTTATTTTATTTGGCTCACAATTTACCCATGTTTCTAGTAGCATCTTCTTTCTTCCTTCTGTGACCGCCAAAGATGTGACTCCTGCACCAATTTCTTAAAAAGAGGGAACTTACCTGTTTACTTTTTCACAGAGAAAACCTTGTTCTCCAATTATGGTTTCTATTATCACGAAACGCCAATTTCATCCAGTTAAAAATTCATAAAGAAATAAATTTTTTCTAATTTGGTTCACGAAAGTGAACGCAATGTTAATAAAAAATTGAACTGTTCACGAGAGTGACTAAAGTTCCGTTTTATTATGAAATAAAATTTCAATCTTACGAGTAAGTTTTTACGAAAGTAAACTGAAAAGACTCAAAGAAAGAGAAATTAGTAAGTTGATAAGTCCGTTACGTCATTGAACTGGTGAAGGGGGAAGAATCATTTCAAATTTCCCGTATAACTTATTACCACGCATGTGTCCTGTCAATTCGCGCGCAATTCCATAAAAAGTTACTTTAAATTTTTTAGTGCAACTTTAGGCTCAGGAGAATAAACGTACACGTTTAGAATGCACTTTCCAGACAATTCACTTGTCTCTGCCTAACTCTAAATATCATAGAGAATTTTCACGCATCACGAAAACTATCGCGATTCTCCGCCTCCACAATGGCGATAGGCGTTGAAAATTTAAATTAACTCGTTCTTTTCTTAGTTATCATGCTCGAAAATTATTATTAATTTTCCGTTTTTCAACCACAATTATCCGTCTTGAAGGACCATGTTTAAGAGCAGACTCTAATGTTCTTTTAATTTTTTATTTTGCCGGAAAACCTTGGGATTAAATTAAACAGAGTGTGAAGTCACTAAGAAGACAGATATTTCACTTATTCCAATTTACTGATATAATCATTCAATAATTATGGTTCACTATTTGCTACAGTGATAAATGAAAGTTTTTACAAAGTAGTTTGGAACATTTATTTCGCTTATTGCGAAATTTGATTACCGGCTCCACATTCATGAGGCTTTCGTTTCTCTCATCCGATTTGTGCTAATCTTTTCCGCTTCGTGCGATCGAGAAAATTAGGAAGAAAATTATTACGTCATACTCTCAAACGTCACTTAAGCAGAGTATACAAAGTAATTTCGCCGGAGTAAACTAAAATAATGAGAAATTACGCAAGTTATAATCACATTTTAATCAATGAGATTGTTTGACCAAATTATGTCTACAAATTTTCATGAAAACACGTTACGCTGAAACGCATATTTTTTGTTTTTACGGTAAAAAGTAAAATTTAAAATAAGGAACGTAAATAGTTTTTTGGTCATTAAAGGAATACAATGAAAATACGTCTGTTTTCATATCAGTCCATATCATGAATTGTAATAATATATGCCGAATTCATTTAGAATTATGCAGCCTAAACATGTTCAAGGCACAGAATCGGCTGCGGATGAAACATGTTATTTTTCAAATGTTTTTAGACGACACGTATTTTACCGATTTGATAGAAAAATGTTTTGGGCAAAAGTAGATCTTTCAATTCTCTTACGAGATTTGCAACAAAATTTGAAAAATTCTTAAAATTGACAAAATAGCGGCGATTTTTCAAAAAAAATTTAAACTTAATTTTCTCAAAAAGTCCAGAGTTTTTTTCTTTATATTTTTCTAGGTACGTACCATTATGGCGATCGAGATTTTCGCCTAAATAGGGATAACTTCGGCTACATCTTTACTTTTTGTATAACAATACAACACTAGTCTCTCATAAATTAGCAAGAAGAGTATAATATAATTTTTCTATTTTGCATTTACACAAGAATATCACCACAAGCTTTAATGCATTTTTAAGAGACAAAGATTCTTTGCGACTTGGGTACGAACTACTAGTAAATGTGCGGTGGGGGCACTACAGTTGTCCGCAGCGCAAGCTAATGTTTCGTCAATGATTAGAAACACACAAATGTACTATTAATTAAAGCACGCTGTTTCTATGTGAGGAGAAATGAGATAATACATGTATTAGAATAAATAAGCTGCCAAGAATAGTCACAATACTTATTCATTACGATTTTTTGCACGTGTAATTCTCTTTCCTACAAATGCACTTCGTGCGAAACATCTTTTTCCAATACGTGTTTTTTGCCCTTGGGTAAATTATACTAAAATTGCTAGCCGATAGTCTCAGATATTATTTTATCTCATACAAATAATTATTTTTAGTTTATTATGACTAATAACTTAAAAAAAGAACCGGAAAATTTCAATAGACCTTTTGGGTAGCTATGACAGCGCGACCAATTTGGAAATATTGGAAAGAATTTTGAATTTTAATTCAATTTTAACAAGAAATATTATAGTAAATAACTAATTTTAGACCTTAGTATAATATTTCTGATTAAAATAAATTGATATTTACTGTTCCTTTTTATTACCATTCCTCTAATAACTTTGAGACACCCAATAATACGCGTGTCAGATGACGCTGCTAACAAGTTAAAAGAGATACCCTACAGGCTAATAAACCACATGACTCACACATACGGTCGGCGCGTATCTCTGACAACATTCGCGTTTGCATTAACGTCAACTGGCGGCCTTATCGGACAATTACTGGTAATTTCTACCCAAAACTTTGTCCCACAAAATTGTATTGAGGCTTGGAGGGCCTGATAACTATAACATGTAAATGATCTATCGCCAGAAGTTTGGTTAATTTATTTTCAGTTAATTTTTCATCCTGCAATAATTTAGAGGTTATTGAAGTCGGATAATGATCATTCAGTTTTAAATTTAAAGTTAATACTGAGTGGTCTTTCAAATATAGTAATATCAAGTGACTGCAGATCGCGCGTCAATTCACTCTCGAATAACGAAAACATTGCATGATGATTTCATGTGCCTTAATGTGATATTCACGTTGTCTGCATTGAATTTTCGTTATTGGACCTTGTTTTGTTTCAGCCCCCTGGCTCTTCCTATCCAGCCTATGCTTCAGAAGTGACGTGAGAGTTGACCGCGGCCACGGTGACGCTGATTGTTCATTGGGCCGAGATTCATTCAAATGCATGGGAAAAAACGTAAAAATTCAATTTTTATATAATAAAAAAGATTTTATCAAATTTTCTTCTGCAGTACGCTAATCAAGAAAGCTTCTTATATTTTTCAAAGCAAAATTTATTGTGTAAAAATGTAAGTTGCTCGAGTTTTATACGAAAATTCGGTTTACTCTTTGACGGACAGTTCAAACAGAAGTTCTGTCATCTCTGTTTAAATGTTGATATTATTATTTATTGTCTAGATTAAAGTGAATAATTATATTAATATTACATGATATGATTATTTATTAATAATTGAACATTAAAATACTTTTTCAAAAAGTTTTTTAAGTTACAGGCGCAAAAAAATGAAATTATATATAGCCTAAGAACGAACTAGTATAAAAATTCATTTTTCCTTGAAGTTTAATCATTGGTTTGTTAATATTGCACTGCAATTGAAATATTATGAGTATTATATTACTTGAATAAGATAATTTTACTAAAAAGTAAGGCTTTTCACGGTCGATGGAATTGAAAAGCTTTAAAAAGCTTAAAATTTTAGAGTGAAATTTAATTTACAGTTTCAGTCATGGATTTTTTATTTTTCAGCAAAGACTTCTTTTGCTGTTTCTGTAGAAAATGGCATAAGAAACGGACATTTAAAAAAGTAGAACAATGGTGAAAGATTGATAAAAGTGCTTTATAAATCGCTAAATATATAAAGAACAGTTTATAATATGGTGGCATAGACTTTTTCTTATTTTATTAATCATTTTATTTTGTATATAATATATGAAAAAATTAAGGCAAAAAAGGAAGTCGATAGAAGTTTTCAATTTTATTATGATTTTGACCTCTCTATGTTGGTGTCAATTGGAAATCGTTCTTACTATAGTTTCAGATTTCAAAAACATATTTGCATATTTGGAAAAATAAATTTTTTAAGTACATATACTCTAAAAAAATGATTTTTCCAATACAAAACAATGGAGAAATATTAATATATATATAGCAGCGAAATTCGGTTCGGTTTTGATTCCTCTAGAATCAAACTGAAGGGCCTATGACAAAGCCACCGAACGCGTCCTCGGGTTGCGGATAGAAGTTCCCTGCACCAAGGGTTTCTGATGAATATGGTTACAAAAATAAATAGGCAGTCGCGGACAATTGTCCAGGGGTGGTCCCGAAGGAATTAACTTCCAAGCGGAGGTGTGAAAACCGTGCCGAAAGCTGAATGGCACCTGGGTGAGGTGTCTAGAACGGTGACTCTGGGATACCGGGCGACCTCTTAGAGTACGCAGCCTTATCCTTGCATGCGGGGCTGTACAAGGATGGACGAACCCCTTTCCCTAGCTTCTCGTGGGAACAACAATGACAACACCAAACATAGTTGTAGTAAGTGCGATTCAAAACAACAGAATGCGCAGGGCTCCCGACAATGGGTCGGCCAACAATGCCGACCAATCTAGAACTGGGGGAGCCAATGAAAATGGATTCAATGAGATGGATCGGCGGGATCCCGTGACCTTTGAGTGGACGGAGCAACTGAATCACGACTTCCTAGACTGCTACTTGCTAATAGCCTAAAAAGCATCCCTGCGTGTCAACAATATGCTAGAACACTTGCGGGAAAAATGCAGAAGGCGGTTGTCCTTGGGTCACTCCGTGTTCTTAGGGTGCACGAGGTTTTTGCTGGATCGTCGTATTGATTCCTTTACGGACTGTAACCACCTATTTCACGGTTGTGAGACGTGGTTGTGGCTGAAATTTTACCGCGATTTCGCTGGAAGCGGGTGCAATTTTTCAGATTAGCCCTCGCTCCCGGCGAAATCCTGCGGTTGTCCTTATGACAAATTTTTAATAATATGTATATTAACTCTCCAATATAAGGTCATCAGGGTCGAAATGCTTATGACAGATTGCATCCCCCGCTTTTAGTTTGATTTCATCGCGAGAAATCGCTATCTGCCACAGTTTTATTATTTTTTCATCCTTACGAACAATAATATATTTACATGTTTTAGTGCCTGACTGCTTGTAACTGTATCCACATTTGCAGCCGACAATCACACATTTCACCACTTTTTAAAACAAATTTTTGTTTACTGGATGTCAAACTCTTTTACTTTCCCGTTATTACAAGTGAAAATACTTTAAAAAGTCTTTTTTAAAACTAAAAGTGTGAATATTTACATTAACACATGCATTTGCGCAGCTAGTCGGCCCAATGCACAGTCAGCGCCACCGTGGCCGCGGTAAACATTTCTGTGATTTTCAACATGCTGATTTCGCTGTTCTTTGCATTATACGTGCGTTAGACAGCGTTAGCTGCACTAACCGACGTTAAACGGCGCTCTGCGAGAACCGAGGCGCAGTGGAGGGGGAAAAACGCACTTTCTTCTTGAACAAAGCGCAGAGACTTTACTTGTTGCCCGATCTTGAATTTTTTCCATAGTTAAAGTGCATTGAATTATCAAGAAACTTGACCTAGAAATTTCTGTTTGCTCCTTTTTTTATTTATATTATTTTCACTTAAAGTATGGAAAAAGTGAAATTTTTCACAAGAGAATTTTTCCTTGAATTTTTCATGCTGCGAAAACGGCTTAACTAAATTTAAAGCATCTTAAATCGATGCATGTCGAATTACAGAATACAAATAATTGTATACTGAACCATTTGATTGTTAAAAACAAATGTAATAAGATAATTGGCAAATCATGTTATTTATAGTATAAACTCTTTTCTTTTTGGTAAAACTACTTTGCGTTAATTCAGGAACGACATTTAATTTACAAATATTTTTAAAAGTTATGAAATAGCATAGTTATAATCTTATTGTGTTGAAAATTTTATGAATATCCTTTTTTGTAGACTCTCCTTTTTGTTTAGTATCTAAATTTCTTTTAATAGTTTAAAAAATGATATGTGCTTGATAATATTTGGTAATTCATAACAACTTAAATATTAATAAACAAGATAAATAAATTAAAAATTTTGGCACTGTCGCGTAGAAAAAAATTTTTTTGTTACTGAAGATGTTTGAAACTATTGTGCGAATGGAAGATACTAAATCCCTGATTTCAGCTTTACAAAACCCAAATTTCCGATTCACAATCATGAAAATTGCGTCCAGAAAAGCTCAGTTGCTACACAAAAAGTCGACGCAAAATCACGTTGTGAAAATGCAAAAATAAAAAGTCACCCGTTCATAGTGATCACTTGTTACCGGGCCAATGGCGAAAAAGGAAGGCATCATCCGAACTCTACTTCGTTCGTACAGAACTATGCGATCTTGTTCGCACTAACTATCACGAACTTACAAGGACTGCAGCGTTGTTGTATGTTATTAAACGCTATTCGCGTTATTTCGTCTTACTCTGCAACACTGTGCTACACTGATTCTTAACTGGCGTCATACGTCCAGTCTACTGATTTCGAACACTCTAGACTCTAAGCAGCATTACTTCGAGCATTAGTTGCGACTGATTAGTTGCGACTGATTAGTTGCGACTGAAAGTTATAGAAGTAGAAAACAAAAGAAAATCGTTGATTAATCTTCTGAAGTAACAACGAACACACCCTAAAAAACATTCAATGTATCATTATCATTAAATATTGAAAGTTATAAATGTGAACAGTGGAAGGCAAAATTCCAAGTCAAAGAAGATTCGATTATTGGCAGTAGTTCCCGATAAATATTCGAAGAATTACATTTTCCGCATTTTTCCGTAAGTAACAGTGTATATGTTTGACGAGGCTAGAAATATTGAAAAAGAAACAGGCGTTTATCACTCTCTTGATCTCAATTCGGCAAACTCCGTCAGCGAAGCTGATTTCGAATTAGCAATGGAATATTACTCAAATGATGACTCATACTGTTCGCGTCAGAGCTCTGACAAAAGTGACGTTATACATTTAGGGGGTCATGTATATGATTACGAATGATTCCATGGAGGGAGGGGTATTGTTTGAGTGATTACGTAATCATATGTTTAATTGTAAGTTCCTATATTCATAAATTTCTTATTGAGATGATAGCGCCATTTGAATCGATCAAGGAAGGCTGATGCATTAACTGCTCTACTGTTAAAATTTGCCTTACTGATCTAAAAAATATCAGAAAAAAGCGATACTTCAAAAGCAACTGAAGACCGTATTTTTCAGTATTGCAGTAAATGTCCAGAGGCTGATGGTATAAAACTACAATCACTAGATTTAACAAATTATAGAGCAGCTGAAGAAACAGCTTTCGCTATTCAAAATAATGCAAAGTTAGAAAAGAGAAAAAACACAGTTTTCGAATTTATGGTTGAATTGAGCAAGTGAGCGCTGAAAGCGAATCTTAACATGCGCGTAAAGGAAGCACAGCGAGCAGAGATAAAAATTAAGCAAAATGTAATTTGAAAAAAGTTAAATGTACATTTTGATTTTGCGCAAAATTCAAAAAACATCAACCAGCAAGAAAATCAAAGTGATTACTGGAAATCTGAACAAGTGTCTTTCTTCACGGCCGTATGTTATCGCGGTAAAAAAAGTCGAAGTTCTTCAGTTGTATGGGATAACACAAAACATGACTCTGATCATCAAATGCTTGCAAAAAATTTAATTTTTGAAAGTTTGAAGGCAGATCTTCCTGATCTTGACCTTATCGATGAAGTTATATTCATTTCGGATGGAGCTGCATCTCATTTCAAAAATCGCTACCAATTTTTTGAAATTGAAAGATAATCACAGAAAAGAAAGTAAATTTTTTTAGCTACAGAACACGACAAAGGTGCTTGTGATAGCATCGGTGGTATCGTTAAGCATTTTACAAATTTACACCATTTGAGGAAATAGCATATCGAATGCATTAACGATTTAGAAACCTTTGTCAAAAAAGTTGGAAAGTACAGTATTGCGATTGAATTATTAGTGATTTTTCTCAAAGATCTAAAAAAATTCCTTAGGAGTTAACTCAGGAATCGAAAGAAGCAAACTTTTGTGTCAAATGCAAAGTGGGTTCTCTATAGAGGTTTTCGTAGAGAAAATAGAGGTTTTTGTCCCTAAGGTAATTGAAAATGATTACTAAAAAAAACTCTTGGCAGGCTTTAAATATCTGATGCTCTTTAGATATTTTGAGCCCGAAAGGAAAAAAGTCGACAGAGCCCTTTTTTTGGAAAATTTTGACTCTTTTTGTTTCATTAAAAATTTTAGTAATGGTTGTTTTATTATATGTAAAATATGCAGTAAAAAAGTTCCTGCAAATTTTTGTGGATACTGAAAACTGGGGCTGGTATGCATGTTTTTGTAGCACAAATAAGATTTTTCAACACTAAAGTTATTGAAACTATTTATTTAACAATAGCTGTTTTAAAAAGTGGTTGAAAAGTCATAATCATTTCGCATTTTTCAATTTTAAATTATCTCAAACTCTTCATGTACAAGAAGAAATACTATAACATATTTTAAATTTTTGGGAAAGATACATCTACGTCAATTGTATTTACTGAACTGCATAGTTTTTTTAAATTTCATTTTTAAAACAGAAGTAAAACTAGAATTAAAATAAAACCTTTCTGATGCTCATACATGATGCCCATTGTATTCGCAAACACAGCGTAGCAAATAATTTAAGTAGTCAGGGTAAGTGTTCAGTAGCTTCCTCGTCTCCTAATTAGCATTACAATTAAAATGCACTGCTCCCAAAGTTTGTTCACTGTACAATCCTAAGCTTTTTATTTCATTCTTTTCGAAAAAGTCTTCTAGATGGAAGAAAACCCAATGCAATTTCGGGGCTATGTTGATCTTCAAATCTCAGTAGTTCTTCATGAAAAAAGAAATATGGACCTTATACTCAGGATGTATAAGACTTCCTCGTTACAAATCGCGTTGGACATGACAGGTGTAGCGACTCGTAATGAAGCTGTAATAAAAAAAATCTGCAGACTTCTCAAATCTCAACGAATGAAAGTATGTGTATCTTTTTACATAATTAAGAAGAATGTTGAAGAGCATTGATTTAATAAATCAAGAAAGTTTTAATTTATTGAATGAAAGTAATAATATTTTTTTTACATGAACAATTTGAATGGCATTTTGCATCACATGTAACGTAGTGTGACCGACGTTTACAATTTCACTGATACAATATATCCTACAGTTGTAGAATATAAAACGAAACCATCTGAGTCTGCTCCAGGTTCTGGTTCGAAAAATAGTTTTATATTCTGCCACTTTAGGAGGTATTGTGTAGATAAATAGTGTCAATTTCGGGTCAAATACGTTAAATGTAATTCAAAATGCCCTTCAAATAGTTCGTGTAAAACAAATAAAATGATTACTTTTACCTAATAAATAAATACTTGATTCACTTATTTCACCATAATGCTCTTCAGTTCTATATTTTTTCATGAATAAAAATGTCAAATAATTGAATTTGTTAAAAAAACTTGTTAACTATTAACTGTTATTATGTTTTGGTGTTCTCTCATAATAAAGTATTATTCTTGAACATTTCAATAGGAAAATCGATGTAAAAATGGGTTAAATCCGGAAAATTTATGAGATTAGAGTGATATTCATTAATTTGTTTATAGCAACTGAAAAAATGTTGAAATTTTATCCGCAATTAAACCTTCTATTCAACGAAAGTAACTTTACTAACATTTTTTTTTTTTTAAAGAAATATCAATAACTAGGTCTAATTGGATGGCACAAATATAAACAATTGCATTTTTATAGTTGAATCACAAATTAATACTATTTATTTTCAGTGTGCAATACTCCATCACTACATTTCGCAAATTCGACAATAAAATGTTTCACCTGATGAGTTTATTATGGCGTAATTTTAGAACACTTTCTTCTTGTTCTGAATGCACATCAAGCATATTTTTCCGCGGTTTTCTTCATCTGATTTAATATTTTCCTTATCTTTATCAACGATATCTTACAACACGATTGTCAATGACGAAAAACGATTGTCAATTTTTATAAACAAAGTTCTGTGCAGTTTAATAAATAAAATGTTCATAGATGTCCTTATGCATAAAAATTCAAAATCTGTCTTAATATTTCTGCTGGCTCATAAATAGTTCGAAATACTTGAAAATTTTAAACTGCGAAATGGTCCACGCATTTTATAACTTTTTAACCACTTATTTAGTATTAGCTTGAAGGCTATCGCAAAATAGTCATCGTTTAAGAAAAAGTTTCAAGAACCTTAGTGCTGCAGAATCACAACTTGCACTACAAAAACATCCATATCAGGGTCAGTTTTCGTTCATCCCCAAGAATTTATAGGACAGCTATCACTAAAATATTTAATTAAACAACGAAATCAAAATTCGAATTTAAAAAAGGGCTCTAACAACTTTTGTTGCGTAAGAATTTTCAATAACCTTGTAGACAAAACATCCCTATTTTTTTTTAACAAAAACTTCTTCAGAGGATTCCGTTTTCGTTCTAGATAAGATTTTGAAGAAACTCGTTTACTTGATATTTTATTCTTAAAAAATTCCACATTATTAAAAATTTATGTCGAAAAAAAATATTTAAAAATCAAAATTTCAGTTTTCAAAAAACGGCTCGATCGATTTTTTAAATTTCTTACTGAAAATATTCGGACAAAATCAAAGGAATGAATTCTGCAAAGAATTGGCGAAGAGTAAGGACTTAACGTTAAAGTTGTTTGAGGCTCACCGTTCGTATTTATTGAATTGTAGCAATTTACGGAATTTACCGGATACCTTCTTATCATATATTGTATGTGCTTGGAAGATGAGAAAAACGTTTGGCGTTTTTTGGAAACACTTGCAGTATGTGTATGTGTGTTGAATGCCTTGAGTTCATCTCCATAAAATATGATTACGTCAGAGACCATAGAATTCTACATTTCCGTGTACAACGGGTTCAGTTATAAATTAAAAAAATGAATGACGGAGGTTGTCTACCAGGCGATAATATTTCCAGTAGCGGGCTATTGCATGCGAGAAATTACTTGCCAATGCGAAGTGGCACGCATGCTCGAAGGCGAGCGGCATCATCGTTGTTTTTCTCAATGTTCCTTCATCCGCCAAGTCTGACGCTTCAAAATTCCAGTATTGAGAATCAAAGAACAGGGGTCGTCAAACTAGTTTTAAATTTAATTTGAGCTTGCGCGACAAACGTTGCTATATATTTCCGAAGACCAATCGATGTGTCATTAAAACCATAATCTAAGTATATTATTAATTTTATTCTCAAGATTAGGATCCAAGACTTTCATTATATTCTATTTGAAAATTTCTTGCAAGACCTAAACTTTCTGTTCAAATAAATCATACAGAGTAATATTTCACAATGGTCAGAATCTATATCCCTGTTTATTATCTAATCCATTTCTAGCGTGCTGGATTATGTAAACTTAGCACCATATTGTGAGCTCGCTTAACCACATCATCCCCCCCCCCTACTTCCGTTTAGTAAACAGTTAGTTTTACTTCGTTGAAGAACAAGTTGACAGGATCATTGATTAATAAATATAATTTCTAAAAGGACGATAGATTGTGTCTGACTCTTTTGCACCTTGCAAGAAATATAGTAGTAAAATGTTAATATTTTGAATGTGTCCTCGTTTAGGCATCAATAAAGGTAAAAAGTATTTTTATGCTAATATCTCAGGATACCTTGAAGGTATTCACGTTCCTGAACAAAATCTCTTATTATATATATATATATATATACAGTAAATCCTAGAGTCCGATTAAAAAGTTTCTCTTAGGTCGTCAGATAGATGCACAGATTCAGCGCGCTCTTTCAATGCACTCTATTGGTGCTATTTTTAGTCTTCTCAAAGTCGACTAGGGATCCCCAAGAATAGTATATTGACAACTTATCTCAATAAGTACATTTTCCTTTACGGATATTTTAATATAAGTGCCTTATGTGGGTAATGTTGTGAGAAAATTTAAAACAGTATATTCGCACAATCGCCTACAACTGGTACTGAAAACATTTGCAGTCAATACCCCCCACCCCCTTCATAATCCATACAATATGTTATACTCGTATAACAAATTTATGGATGTGGCCGCGTTTTCCATGCCTATGGAGCCGACCTTCAGTGTCGCTCTACAATATCATAGGTTGTAACCTTAAATTTGAAAGAAACTTACTTTTGATAAGCCACGCCCAATATCTCAAAATTCTCAAAGCTAAAACATGACCTATAACCCATGCTTCTTGCACCATGAATCTACAATCTCCACTGCTTCCTGCATTACTGCTTAGAGCACTGAAAGATGCTGGCATCACACGATAAACAATATATCGCCCACATAGCCTATAACGTGAAGGCCCTGACCCGTGAGGAAATCAAGCCGCTCATCCACTACTGCTCACCACATCCGGGGCGATAAAATGCCTCCTTGCGAACATCCCGAGTCTACGGTTCTAAACAAAGTGGTGTCATCCTCAGTCGTATTTAGGTTCCTGTGGCCAACATGTGGCAGGCCCATTCCATGACTGAGATAAGCTCATCGTGTGCAGTAATAGCCGCCCTGATCTACTCTTAAGAGGTTTGATTGAAGATTCCTGCGACATCCATAATGGTTTAAATCGCGAGGATATTCGGTTTTAGTTGTCCGTGAATTAGGTTTACTGCTCCGCTTAGGCCCGTCTCGATCAAGTGATCAGTCCTATAAGCGTGTTGCTCCTGGTAAAGTGACCTACTTGACAAGATCTTTATCGCCGATATATTTATTCACAAGTCTTTCCATTATTTTAGTATCAGGTATAACCAAACGTGTCTGCTTTCGGAATGAAGACTACTCTCATACCCCTTCATGCCGTCGGAACATATCCCAATGCCCCCTTTTTTTCAACCATGCAAAGCCCGGAAAATTTGCCTTCATCAGTTGAATACTGATAGTACTCAATCTTTTTCTGGTTTGCTTGCAAACCTCTTTGAGTTTCGCATTCCACCAGTGTGTCTCTCTAGACTTTTAGACTCTTTTAGGTCGACAATTACTTTCATCAATAGATTTAATGGCTTGCGTGAAAAACACGATTACTATCTCCAGGGTATCCACGGCTCTGATTGACCTGGGAACCTTGATGGTGCACTTCTTAATTCCGTAGAAAATTGATCCCATCCAGTCCGTTCTTCTTGGATTCCTGACCCATATAGTACCCGCGGATACAATGGATTCCAACTTGAACTCTATATGTGAGTCATCTGAGAGTGTGGGTTCCTCTGAGACTCTCCACTTCTTGATATTATGTCTAAAATTACAGCTACCGAAAGTAATGTCAATGACTTCTTCCCTGACCGATTTAGAAAACATCGGGGTGTTCCCCGTGTTAAGAATATCTAAATCAGTAGTTTTTAGGTATCCCACTGTTACTCTTAATTTAATAACTATCCTGCTCTTCTTGTATTCTTTTGCTGAAATGTTCTTGCTGTCTTCTTGCTTTGCGTTTGCATTTGCACATTATATTTGAAACAAGCATTCACTAACTTATTAGGAAACAGCCTATTTGGATTCGATGATGATTCTGGATCTGCTATTTGCCAACTACACAGAAAAAAGTCTGCATCATGAACTGCATCAATATTCCTGTCAAATTTCTCGCCAGCAGTCTTTTCATCTATATTATCAACAAGATTATCTTTGGTTTCGATAATAAAACTACAGGTTTCAAAGCTTTCACCCCCGCCAATTTCTTCACATTTCTTGATCTCAGCGTTTCTTTAGTTCTTATTTAGTTCTCACACCTTTTTTTGCTAGTTGCCTAAATGAATTTGCATCTGTTACTTTATTTAACACATTTATTTAAAAATAGAAATAGGTGTTAGCGTCATATTGTGATGTTGCAGTTTGGCACCAGCACAATGATCCAGTAGTAGTTAAAATTTTTTAAGAATTATACTGAAATTAGACATCTCGAGTAAAATTCGTAGTCGAATAGGATTCGCTGTCACCTCCTTTTAGCGAGGCTTCTACAGTCCAGAGACTTTTACACCACTCCCTTCATGCTGATTCTGTTTTTTTTGTTCCGTTTGGCTTCAAGGACATCTATATATCCAAGGCTCGTTCCTGGTGAGGGTGGACCATGGGCGAATTACCCAAAATTCATAGTTAAAAGGTAATTGTGTTCAGTTGTAGCACCAATAGTACTAATTTTAATAGCGAATTGACCACGAAATCTGTAAATAGATAGGCAATTCGTCCCAATTTCTCGTGCCGTTGAGATTTTTATATTTTGTCTCACTATCGTTAAGGGTTATTCTTAATATAAAACTTAATAATAAACCTAAGGCGAAATGATCACAAAGTTCGTCAGTGGGCAGGCATTTCCGGCAAATTTATCTAATATGAGAAAATATGCAATTACTAATGCCTGTATATTTCACAATATTGTTCGAGGGTTGGTGGAAGACCCCCCCCCCCCCTGCAGCAGTAGTACGGTCCCATCCGCCAATCATCAGTCAAGAATCAATCATCCCTTATCGACCTCAACTCCCGTGGTTCGGATCCAACACGTGGCAGATCTCGCGCCTAAGGAGAGCGGTCTACAGGCTGGATGGAAGGAAGGAAGTGAGAAGAGGCAACAACAGCGAGGCAGAGCAGCGGCGCGGCGTGTGGCATCAGCGGTCTCTATCTTGACCGCAGTGATTCGTAGTCTAACAAGGAAAGTCTTTCAGGTGTCCCTCGCCGATTTAATTCTCCCTCAAATATGTTATATCTTCAGAAAAACATTTTAAGAGGGTGAAACAGCCCCTCAAAGATACTGGCCTCAAGTGTCGATTGTATAGTATTGTGTATAAAAACTAAATTGATTTCGACCAAACCTACTGCAAAAGTTTCCTCGTGATGAAAGATGAACAACGTAATATACTCAAAAAACACATATATGTATATATGTATATATATATATATATATATATATATTGAGGGGGTGAACCACCCCAACATATGTTTCAAATTGTGCTGAAAATTTTTCAATTCAACGAAAAAAATTGTTTAAATAAATATTTTTTATTTGAGACAAAAATAAAGTTTACGTGTTTCACCAAAATAAGTTTTTGAAAAATTAATGGGGGTAGCTACCCCTAAACACTTTTTATTTCGTGTCTATGATGATACATACTTTCTATACATAAAAAAATTGGAAAATTTGTTTCATAAAGATGGAAGTCAAATGTAGTCCATCCAACATGAACTAAAAAATTACACGGGGGTAAACCCCCTCTAATTACGTATAAAATAGCAAAATAAGTCTAACATTCTGCAAAAAAATCCGAAAAAAATACATGTTGCATACAAAAAAGAGGATAAAGGTATTCAGGTACTTTTGAGAGATAAACAGAATCCCAGAGGGTAACAACCCCTAAATTTGTTCGTATTATTAACTTTTCTAACTAAATTTTGCGCAAATCATTTTCTGAGTTTGTTTATTATTAATTTTAATGCGTTCTGTTATAAATGAATCACCTTGTTTTTCTGGCAAGATAAAATTTATCACAGAATGTACAATAATGTGATAAATTTATCTGTGATAAATTTTATCTTGCGAAAAAAACAAGGCGATTTAAACCAAGATAGACACTGTTCCGTTCAAAGATTAAATTGGAAAATAACAGCTATGAGTCGAATAATGTACGAAACCTTGCAATATAAATACTTCAGAATCCGAAAGAACATTCATTGTCAGTCTAGTTTTCAATGCCGTTACTCTGTCCTGATTCCCTTACGATTAGTTTAGTGAAGTGTTGTTCTCAACACTGATACTTTGCCTAACCCAAAGAAGAAAATACCGACAAACTTCACAGGATTCGCAGAATAAATTAAAAATTACCCAGCAGAACGGTAACTTAACCAGTAAATTTTCCAATTTCGATATTATACATGCAAAGTCTGATTATGAGAAGGAGCTCTGCCTTGGGCCATTTAGCTTTTTCAAATATTTTGTAACTACTTATTGATTAAATTTTAAAAATTGGCAATAGTAGTTCAAAAGGGTGGCCGCTCGACTATGTATAGAAAATTTTTTTTATATATTTTTATCCACATTATTACATAAAAATAATTTTTAAAATATTTTAACATTCAATGTTTCTTTTAAACAAAACTTTTAAACCTTTCTACAGGTTTAAAAATGAAGATGAATCCTTTGAAAGTTATAAATTTACTGCTTGCTACATTCCAAACATTAAATATAAAAGAAACTCTAATAAACATGAGGGAAATTGCAATAAAAGAACTTTTTGAAGCAATTTTGTTGGATGCCATGGAAGAATTTAACGGGGCAGTTAAGAGCAATCGAATATTGGAGAAGTGGACAGAAAAAAATTTAAGTCTTGAGAGTGTGCAGCAAAATTTCAAAAAAGTTCTTTCAGTAAAACAATTAAGACGGTGGGCCCATACTCTCCATAAAGGCGGTACTTATAGAGAAAAAGTTGCTAGGATATGTGACAATTACATTAGAGAATTTCAAAAAAGCAGTTGATTACGGGCTAATTATTCATGATAAAGACATACGCAGGTGGGCATTACAAGAACAACAAGAAATTGGGTATGAAGATTTTCGGTTCCACGCTTTTCGAGCATGGCTTGCTAAATTTAAAAACAAACACAAAATCGTTTCCAGAAAAGTCAACCGGTTTGGTACCAGAAAAACATTGGAAAATGCCAACAAGTTAAACACGAAGGCAGATGAATTTGTAGTCAGTGCGAAGCAAGAGATGGAGAATTTTGGAGTACAGAATGTTTATAATTCGGATCAAAGTGGCTTTCAATCGGAAATTCATTTCGGGAGAACTTTAGCTGTTTAAGGAGAAATAAAGGTGGAATGCGTTGTCCAGACTATTTCGACCACTACCCATAGTTACACTATCCAATCAGTAATATTTGCTGGCGGGAAACTTCTTTCGCCTCTATTTCTAGTTCTAAAAGAATCGAGCGGAAATTTTGCAGATCACTTCAAGGTTGGATTTGAGAATATTTATTTTCCAAATGTAGGACCAAATAGCATTTTACTCCTTGATTCATGGAGTGGCCATTGTCCAACTCTAGTAGAAGAAGCAACACCCTCCGAAAAAATTGTAAATTTTAAAATTATTCCAACAGGAACAACAGGGAAAATTCAACCTTTAGATGTATTTGGGTTTAGAGTTTGAAAAAATTATGTGCGTCACTTTTCCGATTCTGTTATTTTTATGAATTACGATATCAATTTGCATATCAGGAATAATATTATTAAGCTTCAGTCTTTGGTGAATAATCAATTAAGCTCACCAAGATATACTAATCTTTTTAAATATTCATGGTACAAAAGCAGGTATATTGCAGAAAAACCAGGTAAATTTAAAAATCCCGTGGACTTCAGCTTCGGTGATTCCTATAAAACTCGTTGTGATGTATTAGGTTGTATTAATATTGCTGTAATTCGATGTTCATGGTGTAAAAAATCACTAAATTTCAAACATTTTGACGAAGAGTACCACTATTGTTCAAAGTTTGAAGAATAAATCTTCGTTTAGGGGTAGATACCCTCTTCAATGCTGTTTATCTCTTAAAAGTAACTTAATACCTTCCTCCTCTTTTTTTTATACAACACATATTTTTTCGGATTTTTTTGCTTAATTTTAGACTTATTTTGCAATTCTATATATAATTCGGGGGTTGCTTATCCTCGTGGAATTTTGTTATTAATGTTGGATGAACTCTATTTTACATCCATCGTTATATAACAAATTTCCCAATTTTTTTATTATGGAAAGTATGTACTATCATAGACATAAGATAAAAAGTGTTTAGGGGTGGCTAATCCTCTTAATTTTTTTAAACTTATTTTGACGGAACATGTAAACCATATTTTTGTCTCAACTACACAATATACATTTTGAAAAATTTTTCCGTTGAATTTAAAGATTTTCAGCACAATTGGTAAATATGTAGGGGTGGTTTACCCCCTCAATATAGATTTTTTTGAATAAATTATGTCATTCATCTTTTATTACGAGGAAACTTTTCCAGAAGTTTTGATCGAAATCAATTTAGTTTTTATACACAATACTATACAATCGACACTTGAGACCTCTATCTTTAAGGAGCTGCTTCACCCCTTAAAGTGTTTTTCCGCAGATATAAAAAAATACGTGTCGCTTAGTTTTTCGAGTACTACAACATATTTAAGGGTGAATCAAATCGGCGAGGGACACTTGAAAGACTTTCCTGTAAGTTCTCGCGTTAGTTTCTCTATCTTTACCCCCGCTCTTCGTAAGTGAGTACCCTCGAGTGGTGATCGACACGCCGGGCACGCATCTCAATCAGTAACGCTTGTGAGCTCGAGCTGTAGACCACAGTGTTAATCCTACCTTCATTTCGACCGAGTTCTGCTTCTTTTTTGAAGTAGGACTTTAATCTTTTCCATAGTGACTCACCCAGGTCTTTCACTACCTTTTTTATATAGTCAAAGAATTTCAATGACCCTTAGCTGGACCGCTATGTCTAGTAAGTAGTTTTTTTGAATAATGGAATGCCGGCCGGAGATTTTCTCTTCGTCTTATGTTTCCGTGATTCTATGCCATGAGTAGGAATTTAATGGAATATTGAACGTTTTCTTCGCCCGTTGTCTTTAATTTTAAGGGACTTTGTTTAGATCGTCTATTGACTGGTGTTAATATTTTTTTCTTTTGCTGGATTTTAGCTACTTTCTTTCATTTACCGTTTTCACTCTAAGGTTATTATGTAAACGAACTCTATGGGATATCTGTAACTATCTCCTTTTCTTTGTCGGTATATCTTTATTTTATTGTAAACTGTCTTGCCTAATTTTAAATAAAGCGCCCTCCCCCTCTACCTAAGGACTGAGCTAGCGTCGATGTAAGGCATTTTCTTGGGAATTTCGTCTGTTTACCGTGATTACCGTATAATATTTGTATCGTGCTGGTTAAATTCAGGCTAGAGTACCCAGAAGTTTCCTTTTTTTAAATTACGATTTCAGGATTGCCTTTATGAAGGCCGGCACCCGAAGGTATGTATTTGTTTAATTTTTTTATATTACCCTTGTGTGCAGCCTATAGGACCTTATTCAACTTTGAATAAATAGCCGCGTAATATCATGTAAAAAGCATGCATTCTTTTCCTCAGGTGTCTTTTGGTTTGTACTGCTTGTTGCATTGAAAAAAGGTATTTTATTTCTATCCCGCAGCACGGTGCGAATGCAATCATCCCTTTTCTCAAGACCACCCATTAGTTGGCAACTTTCAATCACTAGTTTGGCGCAGCATTTGACTGCATGTGTATGCGAAGGATAGTTAAAAAGATATGAGTCTTCTAGTTCATAACCCTTTTCAAAAGTTTGAATATCTTTATATGGGATTTCCATCGCCAGTGGTGGTTTTGTCTCTTCCGGCCATCCCAATTAATCATTTCGGTAAGTTTTTGGTTTCAAAGTTTAATTCAGGTATTTTAAATTTTCCAAGTGATTTTTGCGATGTCTGCCTTTCTTCTATAATATGAGTGACAGCGAGTTCACTGACACCCCGTTCAGGGTCATTAAGCATTGACAGTACAATTTTATCTGGATGAGCAAAATCAGCGTTTTGTTGGATGACTTTTTCGACTATAGCTCTTTTTTATGTTCCATATAGCGCGTCAATTTAATTTAAAGCCAAAAAGCAGAAGTTTCATTAACGCATTTGTTGTTGTGCTTGACATGAAATCATAGTAGAACATACACTTTTAGAATAAAATTGATTAATACAATTTGTACTTAATTCGAATTAGAGGTGCTAATGTAGAGTCCCCATTTCGAACAGATACTTCTGATCTTTGCTTTGGTCCAGTTAGTGTCTCTGCATTAGACTTGGGACTATCCAAACTTTCAAATAGATGTCTTAATGGGAGCTTATTGAAATATAAGCGGTACGCGAGCCACTTTAGTGCTCTGTCCAATTTTATTTAAAAACGCCAAATAATCCCATTGTGGTTTTCTGTGTTTTTTGTCTGCGATGATTCTGGATCTGTCATTGGCCAATTACACAGAAAAAAGTCTGCATCATGAACTGCATCAATATAGCTGTTAATTTTCTCGTCAGCAGTCTTTTCATCTATATTATCAGTAAGATTATCTTCGGTTTCGATAATAAAACTACGGGTTTTAAAACTTTCAGATCCCTCCAATTTTTCTTTGAGATACAGGAACTTTAGCAAAAACATTTTTAGTAACAACATGCTGGATAATACTTACATTTGCGTCCAGCAATATCAAATGATACATTAATATTTTCATCTTTAACATCGTATAAATATCTGTTACTTCCTTTTTGTCAACATAAAACTTACGCCTTAACACTTTCATGTACTTATCGTTAAGTAGATCAATTTTTGCCGAACTCTCCAATTACTTACTACTGGTATAGCAGCAGCTTCCTACATTTCAGTACTACGCATCTCTTTATCTCGAATATTTTCATTCGATGGATTATAAACATTTGATTTTTTTATGACAAAATGTCATATTCATTTGTCGCAATGCTTTTAAATTTCAATAAAATAATTGCAGGGTAAGATATAACCCCTCCCCCGTGGCTTGGCCACTTTAGCAAGATTAAACAATAGTACAACTTTTAGTACCTTTATTGTTTATTCGCAGTGATGAGGGTGCGAGATCAAACATATAATGTAATTCATATACACGGTGACTTATTTTATACTATAATCTCAAATATCTTCCTGAGAAACCACTAGATGCCCATTTTCTGAATTGTATTGGTTTCTCGGGGTAAACAAACGTTCAAGATTTTTCACAAAAGTCGATGAAATGTTAAGGTGTACATCACCTTGACCATCATGACTATCCGGTCAATTTTCAAGGTCATATGAGGGTCAAGACAATTTGTCTTAGATTGATTTGTCTTAGATTGGACACAAACATAGACGTTTTTCAAAACCTTCCACAGTTTCAAGCTAATTTTCTTGAGAAATGACTGCGCAAACTGACCGAATACTTTATATTAGATCTTATCTTGTTGCGGATCGCTGAGCAAAAACTGCATTTTTCATAAAAGCCCATTAAAAGAAATCAGATGATGCTAGATCTGGTGATCAGATGGGACATTCGAATGAACATCCTCTTCCACATACGCTTGGTTTCTAGGTAACGCTAAAAGTAAGGACAAAGTGTCTTTTTTCTGTAACAAGTAACAGAGAAATGATATGGTCAAGATTGTCACTTTTGTAACTACACATTCATAGTATTTGCATCTTATCCGAAATGATTGCTACTGTCTGAGTGTTTCCGGGGGGGGGGGGGTGATAAAAATCTACAGCCTGCAGTATACAATAAAAATTCATCCATGCACATAGTTCAATCTTAGAAAAATCGTCTTGACCTTCAAGTGACTTTAAGAATTGACCTAAAGGTTATGATAGTCAAGGTGATGTACACTAGGGCGGTCCAAAAATGCATGGCAAATTTTTTGTGCACGCTAGAGGGCAGTGATGCCATCCCCCATTTTATTCCAAATCCGAAAAAAGAAATTGCATAATTTTTATTTTTTTATTTTTTTATTTTAACAGGTGCCGATTTTGACTTGAAGTTTCCCATCTAAAGTTCATCAGGAAAAATCACTTTTCGTCAATTCTTCATGAAAGCGACTTTTTGAACAATGTATTCTCGTCTCTTTTCACTTACAATTATTAATATTGGTGTATTAGGATATTCATTATCATTAGTTAATTAATTTCTAATTATGTAAACAAATGGTATTTGTTTAAATAATTGAAAATAAAGAAACTAATGTTAATAAATATTCCACTAGACCAATAATGATATAATAATAATAATAATAATAATAATAATCGTAGAATTAAGATTTTTTAATTTTGAAAAATGGATTCATCTTCTGGCGGTATGTACTCTAAAAAATTATAATCACTAGTATAATAATTACAGTATTACTGTATGAAAAAAAGATGACTTGTGTGTAAAACGAAGATAAAATTAAATCAAATTAAACAACCCTTTAGAGTAAAGTTGAATTCATCAGCTCCTGTCATACAAATTAATGGATGAAAAAATAATTTGTATGTGCGGTATTTCAACAAAATGTAGAATTTCATTGCCTCAATTGGAAGATATGACTAACTACTGGTCGGTTTTTGGGGAAAAATGAACAGATACAATTTGGACACTGCGTGGTTCACACTGGAGAAAGCAAGGGCAAGCAATGGGCCTGCAATGCAGCTGATAAAGATCACTGCTTTAGATGCTTCAGCGGTCTTGAAAAAGTTAAGTAACTAAAAAGCTCTAGGGCCGGACATGGTGCACAACTTCTGGTTGAAGTAGCTGACGAATGTGCATCATGCGTTAGCATGGTGTTTTCAGAAGATCATTAAACAGCCAGATCTGATTCCAGGCTTTATGCTCCCGGTTACTGCGTATATGTTACCTGAAAAACGAGACGCTCAAAATCCATTTGAATTTAGACCGATAGCCTTTTTTCCAACAATTTATAAATGTTTTACAGCTATTATTGCAAATAAGGTATATTCTCATTGCGACGAGAATGACATCCTTACAGAAGAACAAAAAGCATGTTATAAAAACTCGCGAGGCTGTAAGGATCTAGTCACTATAGACGCTGCTGTCATGACTCAAGCTCGTAAGCATTAAAGGAACTTACACATAGCATACACTAACTACGAGCAAGCGGTTCCTTCCGTGTCGCATCACTATTTGCTTAAAGTCTTAAAACTTCGCAAAATCTGCCTACACGTTATTGACTTTCATAGTCATGCAAAGAGGCTCTGGGGAACAAGAATCAAGTATTTTAAACATGGACAGCCAAGGATCACTACACCAATACTCTATATGGCGGGTATATTTCAAGGAGACTCCTTCAGTGTACTATTTTTCTGTTTAGCGTTGAACCCATTGAGCAAAAAACTAAACAGCATGTCTCATGGGCTCAGCATTTATGATAATGAGGATGCTCATCAAGTCTCCTATCTTCTGTAAAAGGATGACCTGAAGCTGTACGCTAGTTCAGCCCAAAAACTGCGGCAAGTGATCGATGTCACCAATTCATTTTCCAATGATATCTACAGGGAGTTCAGACTAGCCAAATGTAGAACAGTGCATTAATTTAGAGGGGAATCAGGAACCGCAAAGTAAGAGAACGATTTCGAAAATTACATCGAGACAATAGCAGCAGGCGAATCATCTAAATATCGGGGTATTCTTGAATCTAACGGTATTTAGCTACGATAGTTAAAACAAGCCTAACTACTGCCTATACTAAGAGACTTAGATGAATTATGAAGAGTTTCCTCAATTCGGTAAAAAAATCAGGGCAATCAACACATATGCTATCTCTGTCCTCACGTACTTCGTCCGGCTCATCAAATAACCTAACACCGTCCTTGAAAAGTTAAACAGAATCGTCCGCGTAGAAATGACGAAGCACCGAATGCACAAAAAAATTTATCGATTATTCATGAAATCGTTACCGCTGGCGTGGGGAAGCAAGAGATCAGCACACTTTGAATTAAGGTTACGTCAATCCACCGAAAAAAGGGATCCGAAGTATAATCAATAACAGTTGCGACCTAATTATCAACCATGGTTTTCACTTACTTGAATCCTCGTTAATTTGTAATCCCATTAATCGTGCATAGATTTAAATACCTTAATCGACATTTCAATACAAGCTTAAATCCCCGAATCTGACACACTAGTTATCCTGACCATAACCAAAAAAGATGTTTTGGTTTGGTTGTGGAATTCGCCCAGATGTACGCTTCGGGATAGATGATCTCGATTGTTCTTCCAGAACAATTGACCACGACCTACTTCTGAAGACTAAAGTGAACTCGTTATGTGGATGTGATCCTCAAAAAGGTGAAGGTCAAACTGGGAGTTTGAGTAAAATGCACAGATAGTATATAAATGAGAGAATAACACTATTATTCGAAGCTAAAAATGCCTCCAATGAGAAAAGCAAAGGTGTAAACAAATTATTATTAACAGCGGTTAAAAGGGTAGTTTTATCACAACATATAGGGGGTAGGGGCGTTGTAGACGTACAAAAACTGTGTGAGTTATAAGTTATACAGTTTCGAGACGATTTTAATAGCAAACGAAATGTTCCGCTTTACAGCATCATCTGTAAAGAGGATTAGATGCGGCCTTTCGTATCGGGGCAGAAACCATAGATGAATTGTAAATTCAATATAGGCAGAAAGCTATCCACGGCGAGCTTCCCAAAACGTTAGATCAACACGAAGTGGATAGTGAGGCACCAATATTTGTCTAAAAAAGGGTGTTCTCTATTCAGAGATGGAAGGATTTGTCATTGCGATACAGGACAAGATTGTCAGCACCAGGCGTAAGGGCTTAGAGAGAATATGCGCACAGACACAATTATGTAGCGGGCATTATACATGAACAACTTGCCGTAAGCCTAGGACTCTTCAAAGAATGGATGCCTTTCTATAGATTCATTCCAATTCCCCTTTTAGAAAGCAAAGATTGCATATAATATTGGGATGTTACTATACAAATTGATCATTTGATCCGGGCTAATCAGTCTGATATTGTAATACGAGAAAAAAAAAGGTGGAAGTGCCTACCTACACCATCGACGTTGCTTGTCCACTTAACCGAAATTTGCAGTCAACCTATACAACTAAGATTCACATATATAGCGAGTTAAGCGATGAAGTGAAGACTGTATGGAGGAATGTAAATTATGCATCTATTTATCATGTTGTGATTTTAGCTACAGGCCATGTGCACGCAAGATGCACTGGACATCTTGAACTGAATTGTATACATACAAAATCAGCGCAGGAAGTTTTAAGCATCGTATTGGATTGACTTATAACATGCCAATCTCATCATGTACTTGAATTAGTCCGTGTCTATAGTGTATAACCGGGTTCACCGGAGTAAAATTTTTTATTAAAATAATAACAATAATAATGCAGGGAAGTGGCGGTTAAGTCACCTGTATCGCGCAGTGCCACCCACAATAGGTCTCTCTCAAATGGAGGCCATGGTTCAGTTGGGAGTGGCAATAGGACCGAACTGAGGGTACGACCAGGCAATTGCGTTACACAAACGCAAGAACATCGTTTTGAATGGTTAGAGCAACTAAGGAGGGGCATCCTTACCTGTCGGCAAGAAAGTTCACCGGAGCGAAGAGGATACATGCAAAGGGTGCAAGCATTTTGGGTTAATATGAAGCCAGAACATGCTCATAAAACGGCTCCGTATTTAAGGGATCAGATATCTTTTTTGCGCGAAGAAGGATATAAAGCTCTTAATAACAAAAAGAACAAAATCCTCCAGTGAACATACCACTTGTTCCAGCAAAACCAGCAAGACCTCTTAAACCTGAATAGTGTAGTTTACGAAAAGGCAGTCTCCGTGCTTAACGAAAATAGAAGTAATGACACTTAAGTACGCTGAGTAGGACTGGCGAACGTATTCGACAGCTTGAGTTTAAAATTGAAATGGCTAGACGGCATGCATCTAATGTTTACTGCGTGATCAGCTACATAACATTAAATAAGTAGTTCAATCAAAAAATTATGACAATTGCTCGAAAATTACAGAAAGACATTACACTCAAAACAAGCGTAAACTATTGACCATTGATCGGCACTGGACACAAAAAATAAGCGCTCTTTCAACAGCCAAAGAACGCCTTGAACGTTGAGTAAGGTACATTCAGGAAAATTTTACCTTTTCTAGTCACCGTTCCCGTCTATTCAACAAAATGTGACGTGCCGTTGAATATCCGGCTAGTCGAGAAGACATTCAAGTCTTCTGGAAACAAGTATATGGAGATACTCATAAGCTAGACGAAGACGCTTTAGGCATCTCACTGTTTCACCCCTATGCACTAATATCTAGGTCCTATATTTACTACTTTATCAAACAAAAAATAACTCACCCTGCAGTGGTTAGTTGAAGGACGCGCGGTATCGTTCCCTAAGACCGAAGATTTGTTAAATTCAAAGAACTACCGGCCAATACCTTGTTTAAAATTCAGACACAATCTATTCAGCCGGTATGGAGCGCAATAGTTGAAAAACGTGGATGCCAGAGAGGACTGGCTGGTTACAGAGTTAACCAGTTAATAGGCAGGTAGTATACAGTTAATGGACAGTGTATTATTCAGTATTCCATCAGGTATCGACGCTATCTGTCCATGGCTAGGAGTGACTACTGAAAGCCATGTGATACATGAACCGTGAGCTACTTATCAGGCTCTTAGAGTGCCTGGAAGTGTATCCAAAAATAGTGAGCTGTATGAAAGAGCTTAAACTGTTGTGGCAGACAAGATTTGTTGTAGCATCTGACAAAAGACAAGTGGCTATGTGTCCCGCTGAACAGAAGAGAATTCAAACTCAAACACCTTTTATACAAGGAAGACCTTGGAGAGGAGGGAATCACTGACGGTTTTTGGATGGATAGGGAATTGAGGCAAGGGTGCCCGCTTACCCCGACGCTTTTTGCAATTTTAATGACGGATATGGTAAGTAAGCTAGCGGCGGGAGTGGTAGGAGGAGTTAGGATAGGAGGAGTCAGGATATGGGGATTTACATATGCAGATGACGTAGCACTACTATCAAAGAGCGAAGAGGCTTTAAAGGAGAAGTGCAAGGGAAAAACGGTATAGTAGGTGAAAGAGATTGTGTGACTGGGCTTTCGGTTTAGAAGGAATAGGGGATTGGATTGTCATGAATAAGAGATGATGAGAAGGGTAAGTGTGGTCACAAGGCAGGTGTGGGGCGGGGAAAGAGGTTGGTTACACATTATTTTGTAAAGAAAATGAAATTGTTTGATTAGCTAGTGATGAGTGTCTTAATTTACGGAGTGGAGGTGTGGGAGTGGAAGGTAAGTGCAAAGGTAAATAGGGTACAGGAGAGGTATGTAAATTGGACTTTGGGATTGGCAAGGAATACACCGAACTATATTGTCAGGAGGCAGAGAGGAAAAACGAGTTCAGGGATTATAACAGGGAGTCGAGCGTATAAATATTAGGAGAATTTTTTGGAAGAGTGGGGAAGTAAGTTGTTTAGGGAGTGTTGGTGGGAGAAGGATAACAGAAGTAGGGTTACTAAGATGGAGGTGGAATGGGGAAGGTATTTTAGAACGAATGTATAGAAAATGAATGATGTGACAAGAATGCACCAGGAGGGAAGGAAGGTATATGAACTGGTTCAAAAGAATGGAATAGAGAAATAGAAGGCAGAATTAGAGGGGAGAATAAAATAGTCAAGATTTTACAGGAACTATGTGTGGATTATGCCAAGGAAGAGAGCGGACAGAGGCATTCAAAAGTTGAGACTGGCAATGCAAGGCATAGCGAGAAAATAGCGTCTTGCGTGCAAGGCGAGGCGAGTCTAGGCGAAGCGAGGAAGGCTATGCTATAACAGCGAGCGGATTAGATATAAGGCCGAAAAAATACGTTTATCTATCTAGAAGGACGACCTTAAACTCGTTGCTTCTACAAAAAAAACCTTGAAATCCTTGAAATATTTGTAATGGAGGTACATATGCATATATTGGAATATCATAAGCGGAGAATCAAGATGTGCGTGTGTTAAAAAAGGAACTTGAAGAAAGGTGTCGCAACAGCCTCTGAAAAATTTGCGCTTCAGAATTATCTGGGAAGCTTATGATCCAGACGATCAATATTTTGGCCGTTCCTATACTATACGTTCCTATACACGTTTGATGCTATAAAATGGAACGTCGATGAGCTAAAGCAACTTGACAGAAGCATACGCAGGATGATGACAATCCATCGAAGTCATCATCATAGATCTTCTTTTTCTCATATATACCTCCCTTGTATAAAGGGAGTAAAGAGTTGCTAAGCTTAGAGTGCCTTCATCGAAGAACTATTGTAACTACAGCCTTCTAAGTTCTAAAAAGCACAGATTCTCTTATGGGACTCGTACACCAACACGATGTCGTCAATGCTGCGGCGTTACTCTACCGAGCCGCAAATTTGGCCGCTGAGATGCCTGGATATGTTCTCATTGGATGCTCCAAGTATGCACGCTTCGTGTACATAGAGAGACACAATGCGGCTCTTGAAACGTTATATTATCATCTTCGGCATTTTTATCGTATTTAAACAATGCTCGTCTTGCCATCCGCTCAGGTGGAACTTGGGGTCAGTTTCAAAATATAAGACTCTTCTTTTCGAGCTGAGGAAGATGTATTGGTTTATCTTGTGGTTCTCATAATAGGCTGCCTTTGAGGTATGCAAGCTTCATTTTTCAGCTAACTCTACAAAATCCCGGTTTGGCAGCATCAGGTTCAGTCGATCGCAAGTAACATGCAAAAGGCTGTTATTCTGATATCACTAATTCTGGTTTGACAAAAAAGTCCCTCCTAATATGGTACAAAGGTTGGTAATTCTGCAAAAGCATCCAGAGGTGAAACCATCACCTCCAACTGTGCCGTCTGCCGCGTAAGGTCATCCGCGGCTAAATACCACACTCTAAGGAACAGTGCTGTACATAGTATCTTGCGTAAATTTCCCATCCTTGCTTAACTTCTAGGATCAAAGGAGCAGGAGCAGATGACTTATTTTTTACATCAGATTTGTAATCAGAGACCTCGAAAACCCCCTCATGTCAATTTTGAAAAAAAAATAAAAAATGTATTTAGCATACTCGTCCACCACATTTTATCCATCGTTTTGTTTTAGTATTTTGGACATCGGTTTTATAACCAGCGACCCCGAAACCTCCGGAGTAACATAATTTTGCCTATTTTATGAACAGTTTATACATTTGGCAAGCTTTTCACGATTCGGTCCCACTGTGAGCCGGTTCAAAATCTGTGACGGCTTGTTTTCAATATTAACCTGTCGATTTAACAATTGGCATAATATTTTTTCTTGTAACATGCTCGAACTTTTGATTATTCTTTTCCTAATTTCTGTATATTTGTCAACTGCAGTTTGGTCATATATAGAGAGCGGATAAGCAAAGCCTCAAGTAGCGCACCGAGCACAGACAGGTTTTCCTCATTGCGGAGAAACGCAAATTTCTTAGCTAACTATAACTACATTTTTTACTGTTAATGATAGTGTTTGATGATACTTCAAGACGCTAGTTTTGGTAACTTCCCGCATCCCCGACGCCCGTAAAACCCAGTATATATTGAGGCTGTGAAAATGCATTTGGCCGCCAAGGAATTTCAAAAGCAACAGGAACAGTTATCTCCCAGATATTTATGCGATGACCGGTTGGCGCTAACACCATTGCGACGTTCAGCGTGAAATGTAATCTTAAAAATTAGCATCTATCCACAGCTTATCTTTAAGACCGCTCTCTCTTATAGCCTTGGCTTTCTCGCTGCGGCTCCTCTCGCTTTCATGCACCTACTTTCTCGCTTTGCTTCGCATTGCAAACCTCTGCCTCCGCGGCCAATAGCTAATACTTATCTACTATTTACTATCTTTCCTTCTTCAGTCTTTTTCCTCCTTCCTTCTCTTTTTCATCTTATCGAACACCCCCTTTACCCATGCAACTACCAAAACCTATTGAAATTTTCCATGCATCCGCATCTCACCCTCGCTCTAATCTCCTGACTTTCTTTCTCTTTCTTCTTAAACAGACAGTGCGCTCTCTCGCTTGGCATAATCCACCCATAGTTTCTGTTAAATCTTGACCTCCTTATGCATTCTTCGCACTTTATCTATCCGTAATCCATTAGTTCTAAAAGACGTTTTTCTTTCAACCTCTATTTTCCCACATCCTCGCCGGTTTTCCTTCTCCCACCAACAGTCGCGAATCAGCTTACTTCCCCCGTCTTCCAAAGATTACTTCTCATATTCTTCCCGTCTCCTTCCTGACAATGTAAGTAAACGTATTCCTTGCCAACTCCAGCATCCACTTCACATGCGTCTCTTGTATCATATTTATCTACTCTCGTTCCTTCTATCCCCACAGCTCCACTTCCTAAAATAAGATGCTCATCACTAGTGACTCGAACAATTTCACTCTATGTTCAAAATCATCTGCGAACAACTTCTTCCCTAAGCCCCACACCTGACTTATCACTACATCATCCCTTCTCACTCTCTCTCTCTCTTTCTCTCTCTCTTCTATATGAGCATCTACTCCTCCATTTTTCCACATCAAGAAGCCCAGGTACACAAACTGTTTCACCTCCTGCACCGTGACTCCATACCCTAACCCCTCCAACTCTAACTCCTCATACAACTCCGGTCGCTAGCTTACTTTCTATATCCGCCATTAAAATTGGAAAAAGCGTTTGGCTAAGCGAACACCCTTGCCTTAACCCCTTATTCATCCATAAACTCTCGAAAATTCTCTTTTCTCATCTCACACTATCTTTCGTATTTTTATGTACCTCTCTTATCCTCTCGATAATTCTCCTTACTGCTGCTGATACTTCTATATCGCCTGCCCCATTCAGCTTACACTCTCCCCAAACGACGCTTATTCCCCACCTTGCCTTTCTCCGCTCTTTTCCCTTTTCCACAACCCTAATGGCTGATGGTTTGACTCTACCCTCCCTTCCACTATGAATCTCTCTGTCTCTGCCCACCCTTGCATAATCATGAGTACATTGTCTATCGCCAAAACCCTAGGTTACTTCCATATATGCATTCTCCCTCTCCATCCACTGTGATCATAATATTCTCAAATGTACAAAATCCATGCATTAATAAGTATCTTAGAGTCCTTACCTCCTAATTTATTATCTTGTCCTTAATACTTCTTTCGAAGCTCTTCCCTTCCCTGAAAAGGCTCCCTTCCCTGTCAATTTTCGCATCAAAGTCGCCCTAAAGTACCAACACACTCTCTTCACTCTACTAGCAAGTCATCCACCCTTTCTTTAATCCTTCCCATCTCATACTCATTGCACAGTCACAAACTTAAACGTTGACCCTGCCATCTATATTGCCGTATTTGAAATCTCTCCCACTCTTCCTCTCAATAAACTTCTTCCTCCTACCAATCCCTAACCCGCGTTATAATTTTTCCACTAGCCCTTCCATTCTTTTTCACTCTAACTCTCTCCTGGAGACTCCCTCTTCGCAACTTTAGTTCTATTCTATCCTATTCCTTTCTCTCAATCCACGTCTCTACCAGTCCCGCTACATTAAATTACTGGATATACCTGCAGAAATGCTTATCTTTTTTTACCCCTACTTCGTTCCAGTATAGCACCTTTAACACTCCTCCACCCTGCTGTACCCCTAAGTATCTCCCTAAATCTTAAAAAACCAATTCCTTGCTCTTCCTTAAACACCTCTTTCTCCTTTACCCACATTTTCTTATTTATTTTGATATTCCGATAACCTACATCACCCGCTGTCACTATAGGTCCGATGAGGACGGGCAAATGCAAATCCATCTTCAATTGCTTGTCCGAACGGCCTACAAAGTGAGATACAAGTCAATGACTGTTCGGATACTTTAAGAGTCCAAATGCACCTACAAATTGTTAACTAACAATGCAAATTATTAATAAACATTAAGTCTCTATTCAGGTCACTTCTATGTCACGTACGAACGAACTTATAAAATCACATCATCAAAATTGAAAAAAAAAAGAAAATGAAAAGCGCTGCCTGTCTTCCGGGTAATGATGTTGCCTGAAATTAAGTTGGATTGTACGCGGGGGGAGGCTTTCCCTTAAACTAAAGGAATGACGAGCCCGAAAAAAAAGGGCGAAAGAAAATCCCTTTTCTTGCTTGTAGATTATTTTAAACAGTCCACTTTAGTTCTAGGATATCCGCGAGAGCCACAAAACACGTGAACACCTGTCACTTTCTCAGATTTGCTTTTATAAATAATAGACAATGAGTTTATAGTTCATAAAAGAGAATCTCCACCTTACGAAATTATTACTTCGCCTCGTTTTGAGATGCGAGTGGATGGAATAATTTCTAAGTCTCTGATTTGATTCTAACCAGGCGGGATAGGACGCGAGATCAAAGCACTACCGTCACCAGGCCGAGAAAAATATAGTCCCGCTGAACCGGGGTAGGAAGTCACGACGATGTGTTCCCGTTACGGTCCTGCCTCCCTTCGAACAGAGTTTATTTTTTTCGTCTGAATCATGGAGCCTCTTGATTGACCACTTGATCAAAGCCGCGACTTGCTCCCGTTACCAGCCCGAGAAAAGTATAGTCCCGGGAACAAACGAAAACCGGGATGGCGACGGCTCGTGCTAGGTCAGTTAGTAAACTGCGCAAATTAATGTTCGTCCGATGCACATTTATAGTTTATTATTTAGGGAGCAGTTAGGTAAGGAGCCAACTGGATTATTTTGACCCCGGATTCGGATTCAGCGACCCCAAGAACATAAGGATATGCTAATTTAAACCACCTGGCATGAAAAATTTCTTTGTTGCAAAAGTATACAAGAAAAATCGCTGTATTCGCCGATGTTACATCTATGTTTGCGATTTTCGAAAAAGTATGAGCAAAATTGGGTATTTGAACTCAGATTAGGATTCAGCGACCCTAAAAGCATATAAATATGTTGGTTCAGTCCACCGGGTGAGAAAATATTTTTTTTTCCACAAATATACCTGAAAAATCGTTGTTTTTGTCGATTTTACGTCTATTTTTTGTTTTCAGAAAAATACGAGTCAACTTGTTTATTTGGACACCGGATTCAAATCCAGCGACCCCAAAAACATATAGATATGCTAGTGTAGTGTGTCGGACAGACCAGTTTTTTTTGTTTGCCGGTGTAATTAGTATTTAAAATGGTTTATTTTGCCTAAAAAATCATGGCAGCAGAGGTACCTCTTGAGAGGCAAGGTTCAACGATCCCGCAACAAAAATAAAAAACAATTAAGTTTTTCCTCAATCACCTGTATGAATACCTCCCACCTACCACATTCTAAGTAACATGTCATGCAAAACTGCGCCCTACCCTATTGAAAATTCTTAACGCATCAAGTTGGTATATAACAGACAGTTGGTGGCAGCAATGGGACTTTAAATCCTTTTATTGTTTGGCCGTTCTGTGGGATTTTAAATCCTGTAATTATTTGCTAATCTTACAGAATTTTTAATCCTTTGATTGTTGGACAGTTTTTTTTGGAATTGTGAAATACCGGAAATTAGTCATTTACTATTATTATACTAAATTTTATGCTAAGATCGGTTATTATAACCACTCCGAATTACCTAGATTAACCTGAAACACAAATAGATTAGACAAGCCTAACGGCCAGTCGAGCCCTCCCGTACTTATATAACTATTGGAAATGATCAATATCGACTAGAAGTGCAGGGAGACAAGCCAAGCACCATGGCCAGTCGATACCTCCCTTAAGGTTTGGGTGGAAAGCCTGTGGGCCGAGTCTGAGTGATTTAAGTAGTTCATTTAATTTTAAGTTAAAAGGAGAAATTAAATTAAATCATTGATAATTTACTGCCAGGGTGCTCCTCCTTTCATTTCTGTTACATGAAATTAGACAAAAATCTCAAGTTGTGATAATTTGCTAATTTAAAATCATTAAATCGTAATTGTCGTGAATGCAAGGAGAACAGACAAGCCTAACGGACAGTTGTAACCTCTCCTCAGGCTCAGGTGGCAAGCCTATGGGCCAGCGATCAAAGAATGTCAAAAACATCTCAAACAGCAGTTGTTAGCAGATAATTTTTTGGTCAATAACTTAATTGTGCACGAAGTTAAGCAGATAATTCAATCGTCTGAAAAAACGGTTAACCTCTCAGTAAACATCCGTTCTGTCGCCCCTAGCCTCAGAGAGTAGAGCACATCTTCACGGTGAGCGAAGGCTCTAACGAATTCAATTGATTATTGAACAGTAATGAACAAGGCGCAGTAAAAGTTGGATTGAAACAAAATAGAATAATAAGTCCAAAACGGAAAACATGATTTCCGCCCATGAGAACGAAATAGAATCTAATATCGAAATTGTTACTTTCTTTCCCCAGGATGAGGTAGAAATGTTCAATTTTTCTCCCAACAATGGAATAAGATAACTTGTTAATAAAGGAATGAAACTTGATGAAAATCTCAATAAAAATAAAAATTAATTTCGATAATAATTATTTAGTACCTAAAGAACTTGTAAGTGAAATTCAGGCTTTGTTTAAATTAGCCGAACTTCTCATTAGTTCTCGCTTCTCGAATGCTCAGTAAAACGCAGAACTGTCATTTTTTGCGGATTTCCGAAATCGCTAATTTGACAGCCTGGCTACAGGGAAGTTCTATAGCCAAAGAAAGCGTGTAAATAAATGTGATACATCTAATTACAAGCTTATCTAAGCTAGTTCTATCATTTTAAACACTCCAATTGAGCTTTAAAAAACTAGATCCCTGCCATCGCGGTCAAGCCGGCAATTCGAATTCCTGTTAAAGATTTACAAAAATGAAGAACGGCGCGTGATCAGGAAATCCGAATCATTAACATCTAATCCATAAACGATTGAGACGAGTCGAACACCGAAACAATCATAGCCTCAATTAAAGCGAAAAACGAATCAGACGTGTAGGTCCCTCGCTTATCTATCTATTCAATCGACGAAATTATTCCGCGGCGGTGAACCCTTGGTAAACAAATCAAACCATTGGTCGTTTTTGTTATAAAGAAATTTAATTTGTGGGGCACCATTTGAATTTCGGAAGAGAATGCGAGAGAAAGAGAGAGCTCAAGAGGAAGAAAGTGCCACATTTTAAGAATCAGCTGCCTAGTATCAGCAAACGTATTTTGGTTAAAGCGATTTTTGGTTAATAATAACCGGCATTCCGAGAGAAGGATTCAGTGCCCTCCTGGCCCTCATCCACTTTATCCTAATTCAACATAAGTGACCCTTGCATCCTACTCAATATACTTATGTCCCGAAATATTCTCATAAGTACGTATATATGTCATGATTACAGTATCAGCCTCAAATACCTCATTCACACGGAGCAAAACCAGGATCAGATGTAAATTTATTGAAACTCCGAGTATCCATTTATTTGACATAACAGAAGAATTTACGGAGACTTATGGAACAGTAATGGTTCTCATAATGGATACAGGTGTTGAGTTTCACGTAGTACCAAATAATTTTCCTATCTCCACGGACGAAATTCTTGGTAGGCCATACCTCCGCTAGAATCAAGCATAGTTGTCCTTTAGACACAATACCTTAGTTTTTATTCCAGAACCTATCACCCCAATACCGTTCGCAGATTATAAATCCCAACAAGCGCGCAAATTATTGAGACCGGAAATAAAACTATTCTCAGGAATTTTAAAGCTTGAGGCCCGCATAAAGCAATAAATAGCAATTGATTTAAATAACCAGTACTCATCTAAAGGATACATGCTACGCATACATGCTCCCGGTAGTGTTTATATCGACGAGGGATTAGTAATGATTTCCAATGGGATATGCTATGCCTACGCATACACTACCAACGAGAAAGATTTAGAATTCTCCCTACCGCCACAGAAATCTACTCTTTTCAAATATACTGAATTTCCTGGGGGAGGATTCAGAAGGTTCTGAATCATGCTATAAGAGTCTCCATGTATCTCATCGAAACGGGCCAGAAGTGGACGAGTTTTTCTACGTAGGATTTAAGCTATGGAGTGGAAGTTTGGGAATAGAAAGTACATAAGAGAGTTAAAAGTTTGCATGAGAGATTTTTTAGACGGGTTATGGGAGTGGGTCGGAGCTGCCCAGGTTATATACTAAGGGAAGAAACAGAAAGAGAAAAAATGGTGGTCAGGCTAGTAAAAAGCGCCTGAGGAAGAGTTTAAGGCCATACAAGGCGAGGAAATATGGCAAAAAGTCACCGATTTTAGGTATAACAGCTAGTAGCAAATGGATAAGAGGCAGAAAGTACCAGAGTACCTGGAAAATATTACAAAGGAGAGCAACTGGAATAGAGTAGTGGCATTCAGAATGAAGGAGGGTGTAAGACCATACAGGTATTGGATGAATGAAGAAGAGAATGTTTGCAAAGTATATAGTTATGAGCACGAACCGCGGTTGCATGTGTTAGAGAAGTCTACGAAGGAAGAAGGAGGGAAAAAAAGTACAAAAGAGAGAATTATATGGTTTCTGAATAAAAATGGTCAGAGGGGGGGGGGGGATAGATGAAGAAGCTAGAAGCTTCTTCATCTAGAAGAAGTGGTGAAGCCAAAACATGCCTTCGAAGGAAGGAGAGTTACGAAGTAGTGTTCCATAAGGCTTCTTTGTAAGAATGCGTGTATTGGTTATGTAAAGACTCGCAAACTCGTAAAAGGAAGAGAGTATAAACAAATAAAGAAGATATTCGAGTTATCAGAATTTGAATCTTAGTGTAGAGTCAAAATACTCATGTGAATTCTGCTAGTCATTAAAAGTATCTAAAATACTGTAATTACATGAAATGTCCCACATTTGATCAAGCTGCAAGGGTCGCATTTTGAAACGGGAGTTTTTAGCAAAAAACAATCCTTGTACAAAATGTTTCACACCCAGATGCGTGCAGGTAAACAGAGAGAATTTTTAGTGTATTTTAGAATCAAACTCATCAAGATAACATGGACTGAGAGCCTTTCCAATCTAAGAAATTTTCAAAACATAAAATCTTGAATTCTTTTTAATTATAGCAGAAAATATTAATTAAACTTAGTGGAAAATGAATTTTTGAGTAGAAGAGAAATACTGATGTTCATTTTGTGATGCATGAAGTCTATCAAAAATACTGCGAATGTAAGAAATTTGTCACATTTGACCAAACTTTACGGATCGTATGGAGTCTTTTAAAACCTGAGGTTTTAAACAGCAATAGATTCACGCACTAAATATTGAAAAATGGACGCATGCCAATACAGAGAAAAGGGTTTTATAATTATGCCATGAAAGATACATCCCTGACAGGTGAAATTGTTAGAAAATACACGATGTTTTTTAGATGACACAATAGATCTGGTTTTTCAAGAATATCGACCTGTCTATGACCGATTTCATATGAAATTACAAGGTAAAATACGTGATATATGTGTGTTATATTTAATTAACACATGTTTTGCGTACTTATGGATATTTAAGGATTTATTAGAAGATATCGCATAAGCTTACTTACTTATTGTGCCCTTTTTATATTTTTCCACTTCCTCACGTTCAATTACACTGGTAATTCTTTTCATAGATGTCTGGAAGTCCTCACCATATATAATTTATTCTTACTGTTTTCACCAAGCTCTACCTTCCGTGTATTGAATTTTTGGATGCGTGTAATTGCTAGACCCTTTTCTCACTCTTTTCTTTTTCCCTCGAAAACTGGCAACTTTCTCGTGTGAAAGGAGTATGGCATTGATGTCGCTAGTATACTTTTTCATTTCTCCAATAAAGAATGCTGCATCATCTATGGATTCTTGTTGAGACTTTTTTATGTTATGAACATATACAAAGTGCTTTGCCAGACTGTTAACACTATAACAGGGTCCTTTTTCGTGGCTAGTAGCTGGCAACATCCACTTTTTCTTGAAAAATGATTTAATCGCTTCATAACACTGATGGTGATTTTTGAAGTAAAATGCAGCACCATCTGCTTGTACTGTGATTTCTTCTAATTTTTAAGGGTTCGAGGATTCCATAATTTGCGCAATACGATCAATTGCCAGCTTATCGTGTGCAAACTCATGCTTCTTATCATCAGAACTAACTGCTAAACTTTTAGTTTCGGAACCTCGGTAGTAAGTGGCAGTAAATATTAATATCTGGTCACTTTTTGAAGTAATTATATTCACTTCCATCTTTCATCAGTTTCTTCCAATTTTCAGCGAAATCCCTTTGCACTGTTAAATGAGTTAAATCTCTCTTATCCCAATCTTTCTTCTCTTCAATCTCTTCGTCCCGAATTTTTGTGACATATTTGTGAACTTCGCTTATTCTGTCCAGGTTGCCAACTCTTAAATAAAACTCATAGCAGAAGCTGTTTTCTTTTTCTGAGTCACCTTTATTCCAAGACGTGAAAATGATATCATCTTAACCATTCTCTTCTGACAACCCTATTAATTGAAACGTATTACCACCAGGGCCAGGACATTTTTTGGAATCTCGAAGCTGGCAACCTTGGCTTCTGAGACATGCCTATTTTACAGGGTGCTTCTGAACCCACTTGGGTTGCACAGAGAAAAAATTTAATTATTTAAATTTTGACGCTTGGATTTTTCTTTCCACAGATGTGAAGTACTTTACTAATACTTCGCGTTAAATATCGTTGTAGTTCCCTAACTCTTTCAGTATTTTTAATAATTGAAATAACGCCATTCAATGTTGCTTACAAGATATCCAATGTATGGATAGGAGTATAATATATTCCTTTTTGAAGTAGAAATTGCTTCGATTGATCAATAACGTATTTAGTAACATCAAGACACGTGGAAGGTAAATATTGCACTGCTGAGGGATTTAGGGGTCAGAAAAGGGTGAAATAGGGCAAAAACCATCATTTTAGTGCGGTAAGCGACAGCAGCCTTAAGAGACATATGTTGGCTGCAGTGCGTACTTGGGTGTATGGATAGGTTACAGTTACCGACAGAAAGGAAGAAAGCGATAAGGCAAGGGCGAGAGCGTCCTACGCAGGCGAGGAGGAGGATCTCTTGAAGAGGAAAAGTGAAAGCAAAGAGATTCCGGAAGTAAGGGGGGCTACGGAGCAGATGGAAAGTATGAGGGAGGACTTGCAGGTAAGAGATGAGAGATTGGAAAAGGAAGTAAAAGAGATGAGAATGAGAATGAAAAGGAGGAGAGAGCGGATAGGGAAAGGATAAGGGCAATGGAGTTGAGGATAAAGAGAATAGAGAAGGTAGATAGGAGAAATAATATAGTAACAAGAGGATTGAAGCTGAAGAGTGGGAAAGAAAGGGAGCGGGTGGAAGCGCTGCTACAATGAATAGGGTGGGTTAAAGGCAAGGTAGGGAAAGTTAGGATGGAGAAGAGAAAGGACAATGAAATGGCGGTAGTGGAAATGAAGAGCTGGAAAACAAAATGGGAGGTAATGCGTAACAAACATAGGATAAAGGACAAAAAGGGTTGGAAAGGAGATAAGTGTAGAAGAAAGATAAATATTTCTGGAGGTATGTTCAGAAATTTGATGTGATTGGACTGTTAGAGACGTGGGTAGAGAGAAAAGAATGGGATAGAGTAGAGCGAAAGTTGCGAAGGGGTTATAGGTGGAGGTAACAGGATGCCGTCAAACTAAAGAGGAAAGGTAGGGCTAGCGGGGAAATTATAAAAGGGGTAAGGGATGGATTAGAGGAAGAAGTTCATGGAGAGGGAGAGGGGAAGGGCGTACAAATAAAAGCTCTACAGATAGGAGGGGTAATGCATAATTTTTCGACCGTGCACAATAAGGATGCGATAAACAGGAATAAACAAAGGGCTAGGCGGTGGCGAATGGTATGGTAAAAGAAGACGAAGAGGGAGAATACACGTATGCGAGCAAGATGTGCGTATTGGTGATAGCCTATGTGATTATGAATATGAAAGGGTGGGAGGAGATAGAGAAATTCGCAGTGCAGTCTAAGGTGGAATCACACCATCAGCCATTAAGTTTGTGAATACAGGGGGAGGCTGGCGAAAGGCAGTGTAGGGAAGAAGGGTCGTTAGGGGAGAGAGCGTCATGGACGATAGAGGCGATAGAGAAGTATCAGGAGCAGTTGGGTAACGTAAGCTTTGAGGGGGAGTCTGTGGACGAGATATGGAAGGATTTCAAAGAGGAAGTGAAAAGTTGTGTGCAGGCGAAGGTATTTAGAAAGAAGAAGAAAGGAATGGTGAAGTCGTGCTGGAATAGGGAATGTAAAATGATGAAGAGAAAGGTGCAAAAGAAGTACAGGAAGTGGAAGGAAGGAACCGCGAAAAGAGAGGAGTACGTAGATATGAGGAAGGAGTTTAGGACGAGGTGTAAGAAGAAAGAGCAGGAATAGGAAAAAGAGCTGGAAGAGGAGTTGAGCAGTGTTAAGACAGAAGGGCACGTGTAAAAGATCATCTATAGGTTTAGGAAACGCAGGGTCGGGATAAGTGAGAAGACAGGGAGCGACAATTGGAGGAAATTTTTTCAGGATTCATTTCACGGGTCAGATACAAGACAGAGTGATAAGGGGATTAGAAGAACGAGGGAGGTAGATGGAGAGGAGCTGAATGACGAGGAAAGAGAGAAGCATATGAGGAAGTTGAACACATCTAAGGCAGCAGGGCTAGATGGTATAGAGAACAAAGCGTGGCTGTTTGGCATACAAGATGTAAGGCAGAGGCTGAAGTAGGTAGTGAAAACAATATGGAAGGGAGGGATTTCCAAGATCGTGGAGGGAGAGGTTGATCGTACCACTGTATACTAAAGGGGATAGGGAGAGGCAGGAAAATTATAGAGGAATAACGCTAATGAATACGGCACACAAAATATACGCGGTGGTGTTGGCGGATAGGCTGGGCAAGGATGTTCAGCGGAAAGGAATACTGCTGGGGACGCCGGCGGGCTTCAGGGAGAAAAGGAGTATCATTGACAATATTTACGTCTTGCAGCCTGTGGTGGATAGAGAACTAACCAAAAAGGGTGCCAAAGTGTACGCCATCTGTTGTAGATCTAAAGGGCGCGTTTCCTTCCGTGGATAGGGGGAGGTTTTAGGAGACAATGGAAGAGAGGGGGGTGAAAAGGGGCCTGATCGAGAGGGTAACCGAGGTATACGAGGAGACGAAAGATAGGATGAAAGGAGCGGAGGGAATCCCTGAGGGATTCTGGATAGATAGGGGGTTGAGGCAAGGGTGCCTGCTTAGCCCAACGCTTTTTGCAATTTTGATCGGGAATATGAAAAGTTAGCTAGCAGCTGAAGTGGTAGGAGGAATTAGGGTAGGAGGAGTCAGGATATGGTCACTCGAATATGCAGATGACATAGTGCTTCTAACAAAGAGCGAAGAGACTTTAAAGGAGATGATTAAAATAGGGTACAGGAGAGGTAGGTAGAGTGGACTTGGGGGTGGGCAAGGAATACACCGAACTATATTGTCAGGAGGCAGAGAGAAAGAACGAGTTTAGGGATTATAACAGGGAGTCGAGCGTGTAAATATTAGGAGAAATTTTTGGTAGAGGGCGGAAGTAAGCTGGTTAGGGAGTGTTGGTGGAAGAAGGAGAACATACGTAAAGGCATTTTAGAACGGATGGATTTCAGATGGATGAAGTGAGAAGGATGCACGAGAAAGGAAGGAAGGTATATGAGTTTGTTTAAAGAATGGCATGGAAAAAAAGGCAGAAAAAAAGGCAATATTTCTGTGAGAAAGGAGAGCAAGGAAGTCAAGAACTTATAGCGAGAATGAGATGGGGTTTCATGGAGAATTACAATAGGTTCTGGCTTTCTAGAAAAAAGTGGATGTGTGAATTGTGCGGGAAGGAGGATGCAAAAGTTGAGCACTGGCTGGAGGAATGTGATGAGGTGGAAAGGAGTGGGATAAGCATGGAGTTATTGTTGCATGAAAGGGGGGACAAAAGGGTAATAAAACATAGGTGAAGGTGGTGTTGGGTAAGATGGATACAAAACGTGAAACATAACTCACGGCTGATCATAACGGAAAAAGACGCATTCAATGTGTGATTGACTACATAACATCTGGCAGGAATGTTACTTTCAAGGTTGGATAGTTCGCCCAAAAAACTGCGGATCCGTTATCACACACTTAACAACTTGAAGCCACTGACCAACAGGCAGCATATTGTTGACAGGATGCAGGAACTATCTGACGTTAGGAGAAGTTTAGAGTAGAGGGAGTAGTATGAATAACTATTCCACTCCGGCACCAGATGTTATCAAGACCTTTCGGTGAAAGAAGTATTCTTCAACCCACTAGGATCTGGCCCGCATTTTCAAGACATATTTAAAGTCGGAAGAGCTTATTCCGGAGTAGTTGAGATAATTACAGTTATCCTAATTGATAGGATTGTTCAGAAAATTAAAACTTTGTGGAAAGAAATGTACGAACAATGTGGCTCAAAGAAAGGCGCTGCAAGATGTCGGGAGAAATTGCTTTTCGATGGATATGTCCGTATAAAATATGAGGTGCACACAGACACATGACTCGGAATCAGTTTGCTGTTTGTGTAGACAAGTTTCTAAGCCTCAATGAAGTTTCTAACAAAGGCCTAACGTACACACTGTCATCGCGCGCCCTTCGCGGGACTCGCAAGTTTGGGCGCGTCTAGGGCACGCGAGTGTTGGTTCTCGCCCCTTGCGCTTGATGATGTATTAACCTCGCGCTATCCGCTTGGAATTCGTATTTTCCTCACATTCGCATTTTCGCGCTCGATCTTTGTATTTCTCCCACATTCATGCACAGACCTTTAAAAATTCAAGATCAACAAATCGACGACTGTAATTTTTCGATTGTCAACTCTTTTTTACTAAAGCTCTTTCAGCTTTAGCGGACACATTCTCATCACGTGTCTCGTGCTTCGCACTCGATTTTTCCCAGAATGTCAAATTTTCTACATTAGGCCCAACACTTTTATATCAAATATAATATACATTTGGCACGTACCTATGCCTGGGATTAGGTATTTAGATTTTGAAAATAAAGTACAAATTGTCTTTATCATGATTACTTTAATATATGTTTCTTATTTTGCGTTAAATTTTATTCTTAGTTGCGCTGAAACATGTATCATTTTCATAAATACATATCATTACAAATCATAATATGCATGGAAATTGAAACAGTCTTATTCTTTTTGCCTTGTTTTTATAATTTTTTTATTTTTAATCTTGTTTTTTACGAAAAAAACTACGCTTCCTATCAAAAAAATATTGGTAAAAATGTTTATTATATCTTGTAGTTGAATACATTTTGTCGCACTTACTCTCGTAGCTTGTATCGTTGTACTCAAATATAATTTTTTAAAGTTTAATGTTGTGTTTTAAAAATAAAATCAAAACTACTCATCCTACAAAAAATGAGTCCTGAAAAATTTGCTATTCTTTTTCAGGTGCACAATTTTTGTAGATCTATCTCTTTTTGTGTTTTGTTTTGTTTTCCACAAAATGGATTTATAGCTTTTTCATAAGTTTTTTTACGATGAAAATTTAAATTTTCAATTTTGGTTAACAAAATTTGAAAGGTTCTTTAGACAATCTTATAGCGCCTTGAAAAAGTAAGGTTTCTGTTCTCTTGACTTTTTCCTATATCACGCTTTGTTTGGCTTCAAATGTTAATTTTCGTTTGGTTTTTTGGATTTTGAAAATTCTATAACTTTATTAATTTTTGTTTTGTCAAAAAAGTAATAAGGATGAATTGTTTGTATTTTGATCTACTGTGAATAACTGTCAAAAGAAATTTCAAATATTAAAAAAGTGGTCTCAAAAATTTTCAAAATGCCCTAACTTTTAAAAATTTCTTCAAAAATAGATGGCTAATGAACTCGTCCTTTCTTTTCATACCCTCATAAAGTGTGCCAGAGGGGAATCTAATTGAATAACTCCTTTAAATGTTACCGTATTTACAGACCGCAATGACTAAAATGCAGAGCCGGATGAAGGTGTGTGGAGGCCCGAGACAAGAAAAAAGTGGAGGCCCTTCAAATTAATAAATGTGTATTATTAATTTCATTTTTACGTTTGAAAAAAAAATATTTTTAATAATTTTCATTTTGAAAAATGAAGGTTCTCCGCTGCAATTAGCCACCATCAATACCAAGTACATTTTCAATGTAGTCTGAATGTTAGGAAATGCAGTTCACAAATTGTTATTCATCAGAATCCTGTAGAAGAACATTTCTTTTGGTTCACTGTCGACATTATAGACCTTCTTAAAAGCATCTATTAATGCTACAAATTGGACCAGCTCATTCCCAAAAATGATCTCCAGATCGTCGTGGCACAGCTCAACTGAGTTGTCGGCAGCCTTATGTTAGCTCCGATATACTCAAATCCTCTAGATGATTTAAAAATCCAAATCGTAATTTTGAGATATAGAAATAGTTTAATTCTAATCAAATTTATTATGATGTTGGAGATAGGTAAAGGACAATTCGTATTAACTATAGTTTAAGGTCATGTGTTCCATAACCTCTTCCTGTTTATATAATATTTGGATGTTTATTTAATTGGTCATTAATTTCTTAAAAAATGGAAAATTTTATTGCTATAGAATTTTTGAATCCACGGTTTGTGGAGGCCCTCATCATATGGGGGCACCAGGTTCTTTCGCCCCGGTTGCCCAGCCGTAAATTCGGCCCTGTTACAATGACAACAACGACAACAGCAACAATGACGACAGTGAGTCACCGACGTGAAAACTATTTTTTCTGATAAAGGGTGTCTCTGCTAATTTGATGGAATCCGCGAAAGTCATTTTTCACATAAAACTAATCCCTGCTACAATAAGTAATGCATATTTGTAGCCTTGTAATTTTTATTTGAATTTGAATGATTTGTATGTATATATTTTGTAATGTTGGATACGTGGATTATTGAGAGTGAAAAATTTAATAATAAAGTTTAAATTGTGGAATAATATTTCAAAAATATTTTGTTTAATCTTTTCAAGGGTTCGCATGAAATTTATTAATTATTTTCTAAATAATTAATTATTATGTATAATTTTCATAAATAGTTGAATATATCGAACCTCAAATTTCTTCTGCTTCAATGGAAGAAAAAAAATGCAATTTTGTTTTTTCCACAAAAAAATTCTTTAGTGATGTTTCCAGCATTCAAAAATATGTAGTCAATTTTACGTTTTTTTACGCGATTTTGACAACTTACTTAGACCAAGCTTTCACACACAAGAATAATGATGCAATGACATATAAATTAAAGATAAAGATGAGCTATAGTCATCAAAAATCGGACTGCCCCCCCCCAATAAACCTAAAAACAAATTCCTTAACTCCTTACTAGATATTCGCTCAAAAAATGGGATACCACTCACAACTATTCATAAGTATGTTTCTTTGGCATTTTAGAAGAATTCAACGAATTTGATCATTTTTAATCCGCCCTAATGTATAATACATTGAATCTTATTAATAAAGGCAAGTCGGCATCAGGATCAATAAAATGCATAAAAATCAGAAATAGTTTTGGAATTGATAATAGATTTTATGCTTTCACGATGATTCAATTTGATAAAAAGAGATATTTCGGGTTTCACTCGTGTAAAAAACTACGAACTGTTTGCCGAAGTTTCGTGAAAATTGCAGTTCACATCTTCAGGGCTGACCTGAATCTGAGGTATCAGGTTTTGAGATTTCTATTGCTTCCCTATGTTTTCTTGGAAATTTGTGGTGCGTTTTCGCAATGACTGTTATTTCATGAAATAAAATGTTATGTCCTGTTTCAATATGGTGTTCAGCTAGTGCTGATTGCGTGAAATGTTTTAGCCTGACTTTTGGAATTTTTTACATTACTCATTGTGACGGGGGAACTCCGCAGATTGGCGAAGGATGTCTCGGGCAAAGCCCGAAGTAAAGAAGTGTTTCGTACATTGCCGGACACCGCGCGGGTAATTTACGGAAGGACCGGTCCATTCTAGGTTCGGTCTAATCGACAAATTTAACTATCATAGTATGTAAATATAGTTTTTATCTAGTGAAAACGTTGCATGAAATTTCCTTATCTAAAAAAAAAATATTTTTTTCTATTTTTTTTTAAATTTTTAATTAACCTTTATTCCGGGACCCTTAAAAAGTGTATCAAAGGATGACTCGACTGGACAAGTCCTTCTAAAGACGTTTTACTTTTAAATTGAGAGGTTAAACTAAAAGAATACAGCTTACTTTTTACGGAATATTAATATGATGTCTAACAGTTGACAATTATTTGCATGTTTAGGTATAATTCTAAATCGCTTCATTATTATTATGTAGAAATCTTAAAAAGACTTAATTTATTTTTTATCATTTAATATGACAGTATGATTTTTAATGCTTTTCAATTTTAATGCACAATCATTTCCATTATGCTAAAGCATAATTTTAATTCGTTAATTTTTTTAATTCTTTTACATTATTTTAACTCGTTGCATTTACACTATATTAAAGCATAATTTAATTCGTTTCATTTTGATTATTGTTTAACATAATTTTAACTCATTGCATTTCAATTATGTCAAACCAAGATTTTAATTCCTTTAGTCGCGGCGAGTTCTAACAGATAGCGCGAAAGTAGTTTTAGAGGACCTACATTTTAGAGTTCCAATGCGGTACCCTCTCACTGTGATAAAATTGTGACCGAACTGTTCTAGAACGAAAAGCTAATACTGTTCTAGACCATTGTGGTAATATTGTGACAGAACTGTTTCCAAACTATGTGACAGCACTGTTCTGTAAGAAATTCTATGGCATTCTTTTAGAACAAATTGATCACAGACGCTCTATAATATTTGTTTTATGTTTTTTCTAGAACTGTGCCTTAATAGTGTTATTTTGAAGTGCCATAACACTGTTACAAGTGTGTTTTAGAACGATTTAGGAACAAATATCAATAACTCTTCCAGAACACTTGTTACGTAATTGTTCTCGAACTGACTAATCACAGAAGTTCTGTATCATTTCTTGCAAGTTTGTTCTAGAGCTGTGTCGAAATAGCGTTATATCGAAGTTCTAGAACCCTGTTAAAAGTTTGTTCTAGAACAAATTAGGGACCAAGATTAATAACTGTTCCAGAACAGTTGTTACGTTATTGTTCCACAACTGATCAATCACAGGTGTTTCGTGCTATTTGCTATAAATAAAGAGCAAAAATTGAGATCTGTTACTTAACAGTTCTAGTCACTTACACTCCAGCTTCTCCTATCCTAGAAAGTAAGCAAGCACGGGAAATTCGGGCCAGATGTCCTTTGTCGAATGTTATGACAAATCTTGTCTGCTACAAGAGCATAAGCACTCAAGGAGCTTAAATAAGTAGTTCATGGTACGTTTTATCGAACGACTCTCGGTAGTCAATCCAAGCCATGGACAGATTGCGTCGATACCTGATGGAATCCTGTGTAATACACTTATCTATTAACAGGTTCTCTCTGCAAACACCGAGTCAAATCTCCGGTCTTAGGGGTCAGTACCGTGTATTTTTCAATTAACCACTGCGGGATGGAATGTTCCTCGTTTAAGAAAGTAGTAAATTTACGAGCTAGATGTTGGTGCGTAGAAGTGAACTTCTTCTACCAAAAGTTGATGATTTCACCTGGTCCTGGCGCTGAAAAGTTTTTAGTTCTAGCGATAACTTTCTGCACTTTATCAGCAGTAATTATTTGATACTCCTCTTCTGGACGTTGTAACAGTTGTCTCTGGATAAAGTTACGAATCAGTTAGATATCTAAAGCGTCTTCATTTAGCTTATGAGTATTTCCATATACTTGTTACCAGAATACTTAAATCTCTTCTCGACTTGGTGGATTTTTTAACTGCACATGACATTTTGTTGAAAAGATGAGAAGGTTGAGTAGAAAAGGTGGAATTTTGCTTAATCTACTTCACTTGCCTTACAAGGCGGTCTTTAGCTGTTGAAAGAGCTCTAATTTTTAATAAATTAAAATTTGTTTAAAATAATTTTTGCGCCCTATGATGCTTGATGGTTAACAGTTTACACCTGTTCAGCGTGAGATTTACTTTCCGTAAGTTTTGAGCAAGTGCGCGAACTTTTGGAGTGAACTTCTTATTTGATATTATGTATCTAATTGTGCACTGAAAATTCGATGCATGTTGTCTAGTTGTTTCAATTTTAAACTGAAGCTGTGCAATACGCTTGCGAGACTTGCTCAGGTTTACTGAAGTATCATTACTTATATATTCGCTAAGCAGGGAGAACTCCATTTCGTTAACTATACAGTTGAGATTCCACAGACTAACATCTCCAGGGAGCAAATCAGGGAGAGCACTATTAATTTTAACTAATTTGTCCATCGTAAAAAAAAACTTTATGGTAGATTTTTGATCTCCTATTTCTCATGTTGGCATTCTCGGCTATCTGCAATGGTGGTCTTGCTGGAACGAGTGGTATGTTCTCTACAGGATTTTGCTCCTCTTCTTGATAAAGAGCTTCATATCTGCCTTTGCGTAAAAAGGATACCTGATCTCTTAAACACTGGTTTGTTTTATGAGCATATTCCGGGTGCGTATTGACCTGACGTTTATTCAGCCTTTGCATGTATCCTCTTTGTGCCAGTGAGCTTTCTTGTCAACGTGTTAGGATGTCCCTCCTGAGTTGGTCTGACCATTTAAAACGATGTGCTTGCGTTTGTTCGGGGCCATTGCGTTGTCGTACTCTCCGTTTGGTCCTATTACCACTCCTAACGGAACCATGGCCTCTACCCGAGAGAGGCCTATTGTGAGTTGCACTGCGCTATACTGGTGACGTAATGGCATAATTGGCTGCATTGGGGAGTTAGCCCAATGCCACTTCCCTACGCCATTAGTATGATTATTATTAACTTTGTTATCTGTATTGTGGCGCCCGAATGTTACTTCGACGTTCGGTGAAAAAATATTACATTTAATTTCTTCAATTAAATAATAAAATAACTATTTTCACAACTAATAACGGGAAGAAAGAATTTGCATACCGTAATGTCTTTTTTAAATAAAATTTATTTAAAAAGAAGCTACTCAGTTTTGTAATTATCATTAAAGAATATTAATATTATTTATCAGAGCACGTGCACTGCATTCTAAGTAACTAAGTATGAAAATTCAGCGGGCAAATAAATGGACCAAATCTTTACAATATCATTACGATGTGGGCATACGTCCTATGTCCTTGCTGTTAAGACACATTTGCGACATTAAAATATGTTACAGATATTTCAAGATAACTTTAGGACACGGACATACGTCGTCATCGCGACATCGTAAAGATGACGTGGGAAGTTGCATAAGAATATTTAAATTTATAATTTGACGTATCCGAAAAACATTTTGGGGCATTTTTCGATATTTTAAAATTAAACATGCCTGCAAATAATGGGGTTATGTCAGTTGTTGGAAAGTGGAGGGTCATTTCTGAAGTAATTTTTTACGTAGAATTCAAATCTGGAGTCAGAATTGCCCTATCACGTCAGGATTTTAAGATATTTGAGGCTATGTACCAAAAAAATGGCGTTTTTGGCTACTTTTGAGGCTATGTACAGAAGACAAAAATTTTTTTCAGAGTTTTTCTTTAGTTGTATCATATATAGTACTGCTCTTTCTTTTTAATTTAAGAGCTGCCGAGTTCAATTGCCATTTTTCTTCACCAAGTTACGCTAATTTGAAGTTACGAGATGTGCCCCATTCTGTCCTGAGCGTTTACTTTAATTACCAGAGGCGAACATGGTTTTGTTGTTAGAAAGTAGAGGGTCATTTGCGAAGTAATTTTTTGCGCAGAATCCGAATCCGGTGTCAGAATTGGCCCATCACATCAGGATTTTAAGATATTTTAGGTTATGTATCCAAACAATGGCGTTTTTGGCGACTTTCGAGGCTATGTACAGAAGACGCCACATTTTTTAGGATTTCAACAACACCGAACACCCCTAAGTACAAATTTTCAAGAGAAAACACCCGCTAGAAAATGTTTGCCTCAAAGTATTTAAAGCAAATGCTCAAGACATAATGGGACATAAGGGTTAAAAAAAATGTTTTTTCAACAAAAAAAGAATTGAATGTTCAACAAAACCTTTAAATGATAATTTAAAGAAAATGAATTTCTAACCAAAATAGATGAATTTTCAAACAAAAAGAATAATTTTTTCTGCAAAAGAAAAATTTTCAACTTTAAAAAGATGAATTTTAAACCGGTAAATTTTAAATTCAAAAATTAGGTTTTGAAAAAAGGAATGCACAAACAACAAGAATAATATTCTACCAAAGAGATGAGTTTTTAACCATACAGATAGTTCAATTTGAATTAAAAAAGATAAATTGTTAATCGAAAATGTAATTCTTATATTTTCAGTAAAAGAACTTAATAAAAAAAATTAATTTTCAAAACAAAATAAGAATTTTCAAACAACAAATATTTTAACAAAATGACGAAATTCCTAAAAAGGTGACTTCTTAAGTAGGAATGCAATAGTTTAAATTTCAGTTGAAAAAATAATTTTTAACAAAAACATAATAAACTTTTACCAAAAATATCAATTTATAAACGAGAAGAAAAAGGTTTTACCAAAAAGACGAACTTTCAACTGAAAAAAAAACTTTTTAAACTAAAATTGCAGTCTATATTTAAGGTTCGAGCGGAATAAATGAAGTTTTAATACAAGAGTAAGATACGAAAAAGAATTTTTGACCGAACAAATAAATTTTCAACTAAAAACGATACATTTTCAACCAAGAAGAATAACTTGCCACCAAAGAAAATGAATTTTCATCTAAAAAGGATAAATTTTCAAGCGAACACGATAGCAGCTTCCAATAAAAATGTTAAATCTTAAGCTTTAGAAATGAATTTTAATCTAAAAAATCATATTCAGCCAAAAATAGAAACCAAAATGGTTATTCTCTTTCTGTAAAAAAAAGTTTAGATAAGTAGGTCATAAATAATTATTTTATCGTCAAAAAACTATTTCACTACATTAGAAAACATATGATTATACCTCAATGAATTTCAATGTTTATTTTAAAACCATTTTTGTCGTTGTTCCCATTACATGCGAACTGAATAATTAGCAGAAGCAAATAAGGTAGTTCAGCTTATTTTTTTTTTGAATACAATCTTTCTTAGTTTGAAACTTCTGGTATTATATTTTTTTATTGAGGATTTATCTTTTTTGGTTGAACTTTTCTGTTTATTTTGACACACAAATTGAAAGGAAAGTAATATAATTATGTAGGTATGTGACCTACATTATTTCTGTGACCAGTCACGCATGTGCCCCCCCCCCCCACATGACGTTTGAGTAATAAGTTTGCAGATAGTAAAATACGTATTTTTTAGGACTACAGCTTTTATTCAGGACTTTTTTCTCTGACTCCAATATTTATCAAAATATAGTGAAGGAGATGAAAGAGCAACCGTTTCTTGGTGTTCTCACCTTGAAAATTAAATTGGCGGGTATTTCTCTATTATTTTCGTGATAAGCATCCTTAAATTTTTTTTATCGTCATAAGAAATGCATTTATAAGAAAACATCTATTTTGAGCAAAAACTGGATGCGTTGGATTTTGCCATGAATTTAAACCCGATTAGGAAGATGAAATAAAACAAAAGGAGTGATTGCTTTTACTTCAGATTATGTTAACGGCTAATCATGAGTTTCACGAGAAAGCAACTTCGACAAAGCGAGCGAGCGATTCTCTATTATCCCTAATCATCCTGTCACATCATCTCCGGCAAAGCAAAAGAGCTATAAGTACAATCGACAACCACTGAAGGTATATCGTGATCAGTAGCGTGAGTGTTGGAGAAATCGATACTGTTCTTATTATTAGGTAGAAGCATGCAACGTAATTATTTCTTTTACAAGCATAAAATAACAGAAGACAATTAGTGTGCTTTCTATAAAAAACAAGCAGGAACATTTTTAGTAGTTATATAATACCAAGTGAAGCTTATCTCAATTGAATAATTCGTGCTGGAACCTTTTATTTATTTTCTACAAAATCTATTACTTTTACAGGAATGAATTATTTGATGAAATGTTTTTACCATATAATCTAAAGGCATGTAAATCCGCTACCACCCATTAATTTTTTCACAATTTTTGAAGCCAGGGGGAAACTTTTGCTGGTCTTTCCAATGTTAAAGGATATTATATCCAGTTACAAAAAGTAAAAAATGGTTAAAATAGCCCCACAAAAAAAAACAAGTGTCTTTATCTAGGAACGAGACACATCATTTTCAATAGATTTTGACCCGCTGACCCCGAGTCTGAACACTGTTTTATCGCGTAACCCTTATTTTTCACATAAGCTCTAACACTTTAGAATTTTATGAAAAAAATTTTTTTTCGAGTGATGTGATTTTTGAAAACAAAAAACAGGTGAAAAGTATAGTTTGACGTGGTTTGTGCTGAATTTTTTAGGACAACTATTTATGAACTTGAATAACTCATGGTCAGAAATACTACGGCTTTATGGTTACATCCTAAATTCCTAACGTCCCTTGCAGGGCAGCCTTCGCTTGCATTATCGGCATTTTCAGTGATTGTCCTACAGTTCCCTGGCGGACTGAAGAAACCGAATGGAGCCTCCACAAAGTACCGGTAAAGACCCCATTCGGTTCCTTTTTTAAAAACTAGAAAAAACAGCAACATCAACTTTTAAATTGTTGAAATTCGGATTATACGTTAAAATTCCTTATAGAAGGTCACCGAATATTAGCAATAGTTTTTTTTGCAACGGTAAAAAGTTTTAAAAAATATGACGTATAACGCCTGTTGACTGCTACGCTTCAAACGCAACGCCTATAAGTAGCAGTCAACAGGCGATATACGTCATATTTTTTAAAACTTTTTACCGTTGCAAAAAAAACTATTGCTAATATTCGGTGACCTTCTATAAGGAATTTTAACGTATAATCCGAATCTCAACAATTTGAAAGTTGATTTCGCTGTTTTTTCGAGTTTTTTAAAAAGGAACCGAATTGGGACCCAATGGGGTCTTTACGGGAACTTCGCAGAGGCTCCATTCGGTTCCTTAGGTCCGCCAGGGTTATTGAACTTAGTAAATGGTTATCTCATAAAATTTAGTACAAAATATGTCCAGCTATACATCATGCCAATTTTCAATTGCTAAAATTCGCGTCATAAAAAATAAAAGCGAGTTTTTCACAAAATTCAAAAATGTTGAGGTAATGTAAAAACTAAAGATTACACAATAAAATGGCCTTCAGATTCGTGATCAGCACGTGAAAACCCATAAGAAATGATCATTAGATAATGACGAAAAAATGTTCTAAACTTTTTAATAATCGTTAAACATTATGCTAGGAAATTGATTCAGCTAATTAAAATTTAATTGCGTCATTTTTCACTATGTTATTTTGGTTTTTACTGAAATTTCGTTCTGAAATGACGGTATTCATGTCTCCTCAAGCTCTATTACTCTTTGACTTACAAAATAACCACGTCTTGTAAATCTTTGCCTCTTGCCAAGTAATCCACTAAGTAGTTTTACAGCCGCTACTCAAAAAATATAGGAATCCCCTGCTTTAATGTTTTGTTTATTTTCGGTCGCCTTCTCTAGCGGATCGACTAAAGGGAAATGATATTCTACAGCGTATCCTTATAGTATCCACATAGTATGCCTTCCGTATCATGCAACAAAAACTCAAGAAAACAGCAAGATCACCTTGTAAATTGGTCAAATTCGGATTCTACGCTAAAATCCCCATTAGAAGGTCACGGAGTAATCGCAATAGTTCTTTTCTATAACGGCAAAAAAAAAATGTTGTATAACGCCTGTTGACTGCTACACTTTAAAACGCATCATCTTTAAGTGGCAGCCAACAGGCGTTATAGGTCTTATATTTTTTAAACATTTTACTGTTGCAAAAAAAATACTATTGCGATTACTCCGTGGTCGTTTAATGGGAATTTTAACGCAAAATCCGAATTTCGCTAATTCAAAATTTTATCTTGCTGTTGTTTTGAGTTATTGCTGCATGATACGGAAGAGATACTATGTAGATACTATGAGGATACTCTGTAAAGTATCGTTTCCGTTTACTCAGTCCGCTAGGGTTTTGGTAAACATGATCGCTTCCATTTTTCCGAAATAAATTTTAATTTACCTTTTACTGAAGAAATTTCATAATCTGTTGGAAGCAACTTGTTCTAGTTATATCATTAATGAAAATAGTAAATACTTCTGATCTATAACTGATCCTTAAACGATACCAGCTAAAGTTCTCTTTATTTTCGTTTTAACTTTTTTGTGTACCACAAAAATATGTCTCTTTTGGAGGTACGATCTTATTAGAATTATACTTGCTATGGTGGAAACTTAAGATTAATTAACTTATATATTAGGCTGAGGGGTATACCACTTAAAAATTAACGAGTTATTCCGCCAGAAATCAGCACGGAATCTGTAAGAAATTTGCGTAAGGCTACTGTTCGTTTCATTATTTAATTTGTCGTGCTTTTAAAATCGAAACATACTAAATCAGTGATTACTTGAGTATAAAGTTTTGTGATCCAGCATTTTTGACGTGTTTTTAGCGAAGGTAGGTTCTTTGAAAGAAGTCAATCGTGCCGACTTTCATATGAGCTAGATAACCGAGTTGTTTTATTATTTTATTATTCAGAAATGAAAGTGTTATTTTAAATAATTTCCAAGAATGAGATACGATTAAAAAGAAAATCATATTTTTCTGCTCGACAAATAAAAGTATTAACGTCAAAGTTTCGAAACGATTGATGAAGTGCAATTATTAATATGTAAAAAAACTGTTTATTCTCGTGCTTCACGCTCGACCTTTGTACATAGAATTTTTCAACTAAAGGCGAAAGCATCGACAACAGTAATTTGGTGATTGAGAATTCGCTTTTGTTAAAGATACTTCGGCTTTAACGAACACTTTCTCATTACGTATCTCGTGCTTTGCACTCGAGTTTATTCTTGAAATTGTATATCATTCTCATAAATGTATATTATTATAATTATAATTCATAACTCATAACTCATTCATAATTATTATAATTCATAACTTTTATTAGTCTTAAAAGAGAAATAGTTTCATTGTCCCGTTTAAAAAAATGCGCATTCTTTAAAAAAATTAGTTATTAAGCATCCCTAGCGGACCGCAGGAACGGAATGGAGCCTCCACAAAGTACCCGTAAAGACCCCATTGGGTCCCCATTCCGTTCCTTTTTTAAAAAAACTAAAAAAACAGCAAAATCAACTTTAAATTGTTGAAATTCGGATTCTACGTTAAAATTTGCATTAGAAACTCACGCAGTAATCGCAATACGTTTTCTTGCAGTGTTAAAAATATTAAAAAATTAATATACCTGTCATTTAGGTGGACTGAAGGCGACTTCAAGTGTATCTTCTTTTAGTAGCACTTAATAAGCGTTCCGTCAATAACTTTAAGAATTTTGTCTGGATGCTAGCGCCACGCAGTGGACACCTCAGATAACAACGGTGCGATGCAAGTGAGATACTTTTATTTTTAAACTTCGCGCGCAACATACTACTTGAGCTATCATGGATGCGATTGAAGTCACCTTCAGTAGAAGTTAATGACATTTTTTAAAATTTGTAACGCTGCAAAAAAAAGTATTACGATTACTCCGTGAGTTTCTAATAGAAATTATAACGTAGAATCCGAATTTCAACAGAGGCCTTATTCGGTCCCTTCGATCCGCCAGGGATTTTTTTGCAACTTTTGTAATTTTCCCATAAACTGAACTTGATCATTTCCAATGTTCTTTATTATTTGAACCTTACACACACTTTACATATATACCGAACGCGTCCTCGGGTTGCGGATAGAGAGTCCCTGTACTAAGGGTTTCTGCTGAATATGGTTACAAAAATAAATAGGCTGTCGCGGACAATTGTCCAGGGATGGTTCCGAAGGAATTAACCCCCAAGCGGAGGTGTGAAAACCGTGCCGAAAGCTGAATGGCACCTGGGTGAGGTGTCTAGAACGGTGACTCTGGGATACCGG
>NC_046659.1:40900194-40901411 GCF_010883055.1 Belonocnema kinseyi
TCGTCCATGGAACTACTCCAAATGAATAGAGTAGTACCGGGACGGCAAGCATGTTCGTTGCAGATACTTTGCTTCTCGCCGACAGTTCGGAAGACCAAATCTGTCGGATGAGACGTTTGTGTCTGCTTCGGAGAATATCCTTTATAGATGTCACATCCTGTATGTGGCTCTGTGGCACGCCCAGGTATGTATAAGTCTCTCCAGCGCAAAGGTGACGTATGGCGCTTCTATCAACGAGCTCAGGATCTTCAGGGATGCCATTAAGTTTTCCTCGCTTCAAATAAACCTTGGCGCATTTGTCTGACCCAAATTCCATTCCAATTTCCTTAGTATATCGTTCGACAATCCCCAGAGCTAGATGCAGTTGCTCTCTGTTTTTAGCATAGATCTTAAGATCGTCCATGTAAAATACATGAGTGACCTTGTACTTTCGATCTGCAGGTTTGCCGCACAAGTACCCGTCGGAATGGCGAAGTGCTAGAGATAGTGGCAATAATGTAAGGCAAAAGTCTATGGGATGTAGAATCGAAAGCTTTCCGATTATCAATCCAGGCCATCGATAGGTCACGCTGGTAGAATGCTGCATCTTTGCGGACACATCTATCGATGAGCAGGTTCTCCCGACATCCGGATACGCCTTTCTTTGAGCCTCGTTATTCATACATTTCTTGCCGCACAGGTTCAATTGCCCGAACAATGCTATCATTTAGGATAGCTGTGAATATCTTATAAAGCGTGTTCAGACAAGTTATTGGCCTGTAGTTCTTCGAGTCAGCTAAGTTGCCTATTTTCGGCAGAAGTATTGTGCGCCCTTCCACCAACCACTCTGGACTCGGCTCTTCCGACTTCAAATATGAGGTGAAACACGGGCCAAATGCTGATGGGTTGAAGAAAACTTCTTCCACCAGAAGGTTTTGATACAATCTGGTCCCGGTGCGGAATAGTTCTTCATCCCTCTTAATACTCTTTTCACCTCCTCGGTAGTGATGGGTGGGCATTCTTTATAAGGTGTTATGAGGGCAACACACAACTCCTTGAAGCTATTTATATTTTCTGAGTCTTCGTCCAGTCTATGCTTTGACTTGTTAAGTGTGTGATAACGGGTCCGGAGTTCCCGCGCGAACTTTCGAACCTTGGCGGTAAAATTCCTGCCAAATGTGATGTAGTCAATCACACATTGAATGCGGGACGCGTACTGTCTTGCCCAGCCTATCTTT
>NC_046659.1:40901511-40902896 GCF_010883055.1 Belonocnema kinseyi
ACACTTGCGGGAAAAATGCAGAAGGCGGTTGTCCTTGGGTCGCTCCGTGTTCTTAGGTTGCACGAGGCTTTTGCTGGATCGTCGTATTGATTCCTTTACAGATTGTAACCACGTATCTCACGGTTGTGAGAGGTGGTTGTGGCTGAAATTTTACCGCGATTTCGCTGGAAGCGGGTGCAATTTTTCAGATTAGCACCCGCTCCCAGTGAAATCCTACGGTCGTCCTTATGACAAATTTTTAATTATATATATGACAAGATTATTGTATTCATAGGGTTATTGCGTGTATAAGAAATAGCCCTATTTTGCAACCCGTAGTACACCGGAGCTTGGAAAAAGATATTTGCGCAAGAGTCGTTTTTGAATTCTCGCATTTGAGTGGTTGGCCGCCATGATGAATTGACATAGCTGCAGTGATACTGAGAATTTAATTAACTAATTTGGAGAGGATCTCGTAAATTTTCGCGATGAAAATTATCTTGTTTTGTTTGCGAGGTTATGGTTCATAACAGTTTTCAATGACAGTACGAAACAAATCATCCCTACCGAAAGAAATCTTTGAGTATATTCTAAAGATTCTCTAGGGTCAGAGAAGCTCAGAGAAATTATCCGCAGGACTCAGGTAGATATATTCAAAGGTCCAGGTAGTTCTTTTTAATGTTTTAAAGGCTTTAAAATGTCCTTTCTGAAATTGAAATAGAAATACGATCTAAAATAAAAAGCACAGATTCAGAAATTAAAAGAAGAATTCGATTATATATAAGAAGCAAAGGGCCTATATCAATAGAGTAGCCGACACTCAAGGGTCCTTTTTTAAGCCTTCGTATTAAAATTTAGAAGATTTTTTAAATTTCATATTTAACAGCCTGAGACATAATAATTCGGAATCTACGGGTTTCGATGATTTCAGATATCTAAGTTTTTTTTTAAAATGCTTAAAATTGGAATTAATACGACGTTTCTCGTAAATGGAATGAGATACGCACAAAAAGATCACATTTTATACTTCAACTAGAAAATGGTATATTAGCATAAAAGATATAATTATAAATAAGTATAATGAGAAACTTCATCAATTAAAAAAGGTGTTCATAATTTGAAGAGAAATTTAAAAAGGGAGAGTCGGATTAGCGACCCATGTGGAAATAATTCATGGCGCTATACTTTTCCAGCCTAGACGGCCACGAGTCTATACTGGCGCTATCTCGAGAAACTATGCTGGGGTAGTGCGCAAATGTAACGCTCCAATCGAATAGCCGCTATCTACACCAGCGGTACTACCGCGTTCTATTAAATCTAGTAAATTCTAGTAGATCTAGATGCGAGTCTCAAAATTGAATTCTTATTTTACTCCATAAATATTAGAATTACATATTTTTTTAATC
>NC_046659.1:40904110-40905125 GCF_010883055.1 Belonocnema kinseyi
GTAATTAGAGTTTACAGTCAGTCTCACAAATCTTTAAAGTTGTTGTTAGAGACCTGGTGTTTTAACAATTATTCCCATTATTATTAACAAATTACACTGGTAGGCATTTCATGCCATTTTTCACGTCAAAAATTGTCTATCACCATGCTGTTCAATTAAGTTTTTTACATTCTCATCAGAGAACGATCATCATAATCATCATTAGATTTTTGTTAAATTTTACCCCCCAATTTTTATCTAATGTCCACATTATGAGACCCCCTAAATCCGAAAAACAGCTTTTCGCGAATGTGTCTGCCTGTATGCCTGTCTGTATGTCTATATGTCTGCCTTTAAACAATAATAACTTTTGAAAAAATTAATCTATTAGATTGCTCTTTAGTACACTTGTTTCGTATCCTAAACTAAGAGTCAAGTTCGTTAGCCAGCCATTTTGGATAAAAATTCAAAAAGTGGGCGCATTTCGAATATTTTTTAGACTACTTTTTTCAAAATAAAAAAAATTATATGTACGGTTGTTTATAGTATTAAAAAATTCGAACAATTTATTCTCATGAGTCTTTTCATAAAATCAAAAATTACCATAGTTATAGCATTTACAAAATTTCAAAAAACACATGAAAATGAACATTTTAAGCAAAAAGCGCACGATATAAACAAAAATCAAGAAAAGAAAAATGTTACCTTTTGAATACCCTACAATATTATTATAATAACTTTTTAAATTTTCTTGAAAAATCAAAAATTCAAATTTTGACACCACGCAAAATAATGGAAAATCCAAAAATTACATTTTTCGACCAAGCTATGCAAAATACGGTAAAAGGTGAGAAGACAGAAATTGTGCATTTGATAAAAAATCTACAAATTTGTTATTAACCGCTTTTTGATAGGATGCGTAGTTTCGTCTTTAATCATGAAAAACGTCATTATTAGTCAACAAAAATCTGCCCGCTACGAGGGCACATTCTTATCACAACTTTGTCTTTTAATTTATATTTCGTCTCGTGTGTGG
>NC_046659.1:40905225-40909623 GCF_010883055.1 Belonocnema kinseyi
CCCCCCCCCCCCCCAGCTTTTGTAAAAGTCTATCTGTATGTATGTCTGCCTGTGAGCACGTTAACTTAGAAAAAACCTCTATTAGATTGGCCTTTGGTACACTCTTTTAGTGTCCTAAGCTAAATGCTAAGTTTTTCTGATAAATGTCATTTGTGTATTATGACAGCACGTTCTTTTTGTGCCAAATACCGAAGCCAACAGACGCGTCTGCTTTGTGTTGTTAAAAAACTTATTTCTCTGTGCTTGAAAAAAAATCGCAAAATCTTTCTAAAACTTGTTAAAAGTGTTATAAATCGAAGTGAATCAATCTAGAAGGTTAGCGCAATGCATATTTATTCAGTAAATTTATTATACTTTATGATTTAATATCGATTGCTACCAATATATTGACACCATACATTTTTTTACCACTTCTCAAGATGGCTGCCAAATTCGGTTGTGAGCACCGAATGCGATGGGCCCGTCCATCTTAAGTATGCTGCCATGCGCGCCAGCTACTTCGCATGCTAGCATTGTGCTTCAGACGAAGAATAATGTCAATTAAAGCTTTCAAGATTGATAAAAATTCATCCCAAAAAAGGCCAGAAATGCTTGGCAAAATTGTTTGCATGCTGGAGGGCAAAGATCCCCCCAATTTCATTCCAAATCCGAAAAAAGAAATTCCCTAATTTTTTTCTTCGATTTTAACAGGTGCCGGTTTTGAGTTGAAGTTTCCAATGTAAAATGCATGGGGAAAAATCACTGTGTTGAGTTATTGGACATTTTTTGTCTTGAAAATTCTTGTTTCCATTAAAAATTATTACTATTAGTCTAGTAGAATATTTATTAACATTCGTTTATTAATTTTTTATTATTTAAATAAATGAAATTTGTTTAACCAATTTTTTTCGAAAATTATTTTTTCCTTACAAATTAATACTATTGGTCTAGTGGGATTTTCATTAACATTAGTTCATTAATTTCTAATTGTTTTGTTTAAACAATTACAAATTAATAAACCAATGCTATTAAATATCCCACTACACTAATCGTAATAATTTTAAGGGGGTGGGGATAAATTTTCTAACAAAAATTTAAACAAATTGCATTTGTTCAAATAATTAATCATTGGTTAACCAATGTTGACGAATATGCCAATAGATCAATAGTAATAATTCTAAGTAAAAAAAAAACGAGAATACAGTAGTCGAAGGGTCGATTTCATGAAGAATTGACAGTTGTTGTTTTAAGGGTAGTTTTCAGGTACTCGTAAGGGTGTGTTAGACGTGTCAACTCCATATGTCTGTAACATGAAATTCTTCGTTAGGTAATTTTTAAAAGGCCCCCTACTTTCCCGTCACATTTTTCCAAACCCTAAAAAATTATTCCAAAAACTCAAAACAGTGATTTTTCCCCATGCATTTTACCTGGGAAACTTCAACTCAAAACCGGAACCTATTAAAATCGAAAAACCCAACCAAACAAAAATTTTGGTTAAAAATGACCACTTCACAAAATTCAAAACAAAATTTCTATTTAACGGGATCGTATTAGTTCCTTTAATAGTAGTTAGCCGAGGTCTCTAGCTTTCCATACATACCCATATGTCCGAATAATATGCACTTGGTCAAAAGTTTTGGGCCAAAAACAAATGGGTGCTCACAACCGAACCCTTTCCCCTACTGGTAAAGAAAAATGTTAATTTTCGATAGCCCTACAAGACTATCATAACAGCTTTTTGAATTTTTTCGAAAAATTGAAAATTCAAATCTTGACCACATCAAAATAATCAGAAATCAAAAATTTCATTTCGCAGTTAAACTATGCAAGATAGGGAAAAAATATAAGACAAACATTGTGCACCCAAAAATATCTACAAATTTGTTATTATTAACTTTTTATAGGAAAATTAGTTTTTGTTTTTATGATAAAAAAAACACTGAAAATACAAAAATTAAATTTTTCGATAAACGGGACAAGCGAAGAAAAAATAAATACATAAAACTTTGTTGCCAAAAGTAGAGAAACAAAATTGTTATTAATGGCTTTTTTCATATTCACAGCAGAGAAGGTATTATATTTGTGTAAAATTTGACACCCCCCCCTCTCAGTTTTTATCAAATTTCCACGTTTTGAGACCCCCTGAATCCGACAAATACGTTTTTACTAATGTGTCTGTCGGTCTGTCTGTACTATGTATGCCCGTCTGTAAGCACGATGACTTTAAAAAAATTATTCTATTAGATTGATCTCTGGTACACTCTTTTAGTGTCCTAAACTAAAGGCCAAGTTTGTTATCCAGCTACTTCGGATAAAAATTTAAGAAGTGAGCGCATTTTGAATACTTTTTCGACAACTTTTTTGAAATTTAAAAACTTTTCTGTAGGGATGTTTATAGTATTTAAAAAGTTAAACAATTTATCCTGATGCCTAACAAGAGCATCATAACAACTTTTTGAATTTTCTTGAAAAATAAAAAATTCACATTTTGACAACATACAAAATAATGGAGAAGCAAAAAATTACATTTTTTGATGCAACAATTTCACAGTATTTCAAAGATTCTCAAATATATAAATGCATTTTCAAAAAAAGTATATACAGTAAGGATAAGATTATTGTAGTCATAGGGTTGTTTCATGTGTAAGAAATAGCCCTATTTTTCAACCCGTAATACTCCGGAGTTTGGAAAAAGATATTTGCGCAAGAGCCATTTTCAAAATCTCGCATTTTATTGGTCGGCCGCCATGATGAATTGATATTGGTGCAGTGATACGTTAGACCAAGTGGCAAACAAGATTTGAATTACTGTATTTAATGTTGTTTATTGTTAAACAACAAAAAAAAACAGTTAGAGGAAAATTAAATTCTTTTAATGTTGCGGATGTGTGAACTAAGAATTTAATCAACTCATTTGGAGACGATCTCGTATATTTTCGCGATGAAGATTATCTTGTTTTGTTTTCGAGGTTATGGTCCATAATCGTTTTCAATGGCAGTACAAAACAAATCATTTGTCGTTTGACGTTTCAAAACTCCGTCGAGAAAATACTGAATTGTTACGACTGATTCGTGATTTTTGCACTTTTTTCTTTATATTTTGTCTTTAAATAAGCACTTGGAAACTATCAAAACAATCACACGACACATTCCTACCGATAGATATCTCTGAGTATTCTCTAGCGAAATAGCCTGGCCCATTTGAGATTTGGGTCCTTTTCAACGTCCTTTTAGTGGTCCTTTTAAAAGTGGTGCGGCGGTAATATAATGTTCCCTTTGTATTCGTTACGTACGGGCGGGCAGAGTTTTTTACAGTAGTTGGCCGTCCACATGTGGAAATAATTCCTGGCAGACTGGAATTATTCTAGCGCCACTACTGGATTATTCGTGACTGTCTGTTCACGCTGAATTAGAATGGCGCTCTTTTGGCGCTATCTATACCTACTAGATAGAAAAATTCATCACGCAATTCTATGTAGACCCCACTAATGTCACTAGCCAGAATTTGATATCACATTAAAATAAAAATTCCGTCTAAAATCTAGCTTGGCTCTAGAAAATATATTTATTTGAACTTTGAAAAAGAAGGCGTCATTTACGAGTATAACTAATTAATAAAAGATAACAAATTGCATTTATTGCAGTACTCAAATAAAAGGAAATAGAAGAAATAAAGTTGCCTGTGTTGTCAGTGCTGTCTCATAGCGCAGATTTCTTAAGTTAATTCATCACTGAATATCAATTGATCTGACGCACTATACATTGTTTATTGGTAAACTATTAAATGAAAGACAAAGCTAATATAAAAAATTATTGCTGAATAAAGACATTTTATCGTCAGGTTTTCTAGGAAAGTAATTTTCCTTTTCGTATGGCATCTATCCAGTACTCATCTACATTAAAATGACATATTTCCTAACCTCAAATATTATGCAGTGCTACCAACAGCACTCAACTTTCATCATGCAATGCAATGTAAAAACTGCTACCAAAAAGGTTGGCAACAATGACCGGAACCGGATTGCAAGAATCAGAAGTTTGCCATGTCGCCATCCAGTGTGCATACTTTTCGTTTCGCGAGCACGAGGTTTGAAGTTTTCCAGATCCTTTTTCGACGTAAGGGCGTTGGAATCAAGACACAAGCTCAAAACGTGATTTTCTTATTCTACTCCATGAATACTAGAATTACATCTTTTCTAGATAAACAGTTTTTAGTCCTTTTTTCAATTAAATCTTTATTCGGAGTAGAAAATTAGCTAATTCCAATAGTTTTTGTATAAGGAGTTTTTTTTTATTCTAACCCCAGCATTAGACCCCAGATTAAAAAAATATGTAATTCTAATATTTATGGAGTAAAATAAGAATTCAATTTTGAGACTCGCATCTAGATCTACTAGAATTTACTAGATTTAATAGAAC
>NC_046659.1:40909723-40918919 GCF_010883055.1 Belonocnema kinseyi
GTGTGTGTGTGTGTGTGTGTGTGTGTGTGTGTGTGTGTGTGTGTGTGTGCATGATATGAATCTAACGGAAACTCATACTATTAATCAATATTGATATAATTATATTCATCCTCATAAATTCTATTGTTTTTTCTTCTCTTTTTCAGAGCCCTGCTTTCGCAATACTTTGGATTTCTCAGTTCTGATAACCGGTTGTCATTTTGAGAAATGACCGAAACAGAATTCAGGGACGCAGAAAACTTAGCCAGAAATGATATGCTTGAGTATATAGAAGAAAACGTTGATAAAAAAATTATTACGGGATTAACATCAGAAATCATGAGAAGTTCAAATCACTGATTCAATGGACAATCAGTTGCTTATGTCGCAACCATAGGATGTCCGCTAAGCAAAAGTGCGATGACCTTGAAAAAAGTGGAGTCAGCTGCATTGAAGAAAAAGTGGGTCACATCCAATTTTTCGAGGCTCTTGAATTTTCATTTTTCCAAAGCAAAAGAGAAACAATTTTCGAATCCTGAATATCAGGTAAAATCCTAAACTTTTGCAGGTGAGCTTTACTTTTAATCAAGAACAATAATTTTGTTCTTGAATTATTCTACCGCAATAAAGCTTGCGTTGATTGGGAACTATTCTCATTTCTGCGAAGTCTTCCCGGTTTTTGATAGAATTCATATATTCTCTTCGATATAATAAATAAATTCATACTTCAATACCCTCGATACATAGTAATTCATATACAATTAACAGTTTCTGGTTTGTGTTTTTTCAGGTGTGTTGTGTTTTTTAAAACTTTCTTGTAATTTTGGTTAAAGTTTTTCAGTTATTATTTATTTATCAAATTATTAGAAACGTATTAGAAACGACCTGAACGGCACTGATGATGCCGCGATCATCACAGGACCATTCCAGTATCAACCTGTGTATCAACTCCGTGAGATTTTTCAGGACGAGCGGTTCATGTCGACCCGATAGACCGGACTTTTAGGAGAAAGTAAAGACTCATGAAATCTTTTCTCTCCACTGACCACTACATTTTACGGAAGGAGATATGTCGTAGATTCGGATCACGGACGGGGTATAGATGAGACGCGTAGATGATATGGTGAGTGATGGGAGATGTTTCACGGAATGTCGAGCTCTCGACCCAAAGCCCTATTACTCGGGTACCTAACAACTCAATTATTAGCAATAATAACGCTCTGATATTTTTTCCGATGTTTTAATGAAAAAGAACAGCTCAAAAACTATCGAAATGTGTAACAACCTTGATTTCGATTTTTTTAGAGTAAGCCCCCTTTCTTCGGCGCACGTCACATATCTTTTAGATGCATTCGGAACGATCCTGTGATGATTCTAGAACAAAATTGCAAACTTTTTTTCAGTTGGTATAAAATTTTGTATAGATTATTATTATTATTCAATTATTCAACTGAAAATTTTTTTAAAAATTTTGTGTAGAATCATCCCAGGGTCATCCCGAATACATCAAGAAGATATACGCGAACCATCTCGCAATCGGGCGTAAGGGTGATCCTGAGATCATCGGTGGCGTTCGGGGAAGCATTTGTTTTACAATTTTTTGTGATGTGTAAAATTTGTCCTTATGTAATATTAAAAAAGTTGAATAATAAAACGCCCCAAAATGTGAACAGTAACGCTAAAATGACGACTGACGATTCTGATGTTACTCCGAATTCTGCATTAGCGTTTGCAACTAATTAAGACACGCCAATTAAGATTTCAAATGATTAACAGCCCACAGAGGAAAGTATGTTCGAACAAAAAGAGCATCCTTCAACAGTTCTGGGTATTGTTCTATCTAGTCTCACGTCTCACAATCTCTACGAATAGCAATTAATTTCTCCAAAATCTACGCTACTCACTGAATCTAATGGATCCACACTCCTATAGTTACTTGTACGTTGTGCAATAGATAAAGTTAACTGTGGAACCACAGTTTACAAGTATAAAAAAGCACAGAAGTTACTGAGTATTTACTATTATTTGGTCGGTGGACGCATATTGTACGATACTCTTTATGCAAACTTACCTCTTCCACATATAAATACAATCTTTCGCGATATAATTGCCCGTGGATCTTTACTAGTTGAAGGTACTAGTTGCGCAACCTCTGCGAAAACGATACATGACCATATTCTTAACAATATCCATGCATCTCGGTTTTACATAGTAATTGCTCAGCCGATTCATGACGATGCTCCCGCTTTTTGTTTAATACTATTTGGAACAGATAATAGATTCAAAACTGAGCATGCGCTCAAACGATGGGATTTCACAAAAAAATCCTTTTCAAATATGGCATTAGTGTAGCCGGGTTATGAGAAGATGGAGATACCCATTTAATAAAGGTTATGCGTGTCAAATCCGAGACCGGCACTCGAAAATCAGATTTTTCATTACATAGTTCAGAAAATTATTTCCTAGAATTTCATGCAAAAGTATTACCCGACTTTATATGCACTCAAGGCCAAATCCACATAGGCGGGAAAATGAGCAACCGATTTTTAAAGCAATGTTTGGTAATAGCAGTGTGAAATTTTGTATTTTTTTGTGGTCATGTAAAAGTACTCATTGACAATGTTTCAAAAGACAAACACTTGTTGAATCAAGATTATCTTTCATCGAAGAATAAGATGATTTTCGCTTCATTAAAAACCATTTCAGACCCGAGAATATGGAATTTGTTAACACAATACGCACGAGTAAATGAAGGTACGATATCGTATCTAAAGGTCATGTATTTTGTAATAATTTTTTACGTCTGTATAACCATGGCGATTGCAGATACAATATATTATACACGGTGACGCATTTTAATCTATAACCCCAAATATCTTCTAAAATGCTTTATCTACGAAGAAATGATTCGGACAATGGATGACCAGTACCGAGGGGGATATTTGACTGTGTCATCAATTTCGACCTTGAGAAAGTTAAAAAATTAAGATCAAATGTCTGAGAAACGACCAGATGCCATTTTCTAAATTTATCTTGGTTTTTCGGGATAAACAAACTTTCAATATGCTTCACAAAAGTTGATGAAATTTTAAGGTTACATCACCTTGACCATCGTGACTTTCAGGTCAATTTTCAAAGTCACTTGAGGGCCCTAGCTTGTTTCGATATGTACTTTTCGCAGAAGAAAGTAAATTCTACAGCGAGGGTCAGCTCAGTAGACATAACTGTCATTATTGGTAGGACGAAAATCCTCCCTGGTACATACTGATAGATCATTAAAATTAATGGAGTGTTGTGGTGTGGTGTGGAGTAGTAAATGGCAATTTAATTTGACCCTACTTTTACGGAAACGTTGACAGGCGCAATTACTCAGAGTTGTTAAGGGACCATTTATGTGAAATATTGGAAAAGTGACTTACAAACAAGATTAAGAATGTGGTTTCAACAAGATGGTGTTAAGCCACATTTTACACTCATCGCGCGTGCTTCTTTTAACTTACACTTCAATAAAAGATGGATTGGACGAGGAGGTTCATTCAAATGGACCCCCTGCCCACTAAATCTAACATCACCTGATTACTTTTTATGGAGTTATATAAAAAATGTAGTTTTTCTTAGCGACCAACAACAAGAAGGGAAGATTTGATGAAAAGGATTCGGGCAGTTTGGGCAGTCATTTCTCGAGAAACTTTGCTGAAAACTGTGGAAGGTTTTGAAAGACGTCTACGTTTGTGTTTTCAAGCCAATAGAAAGCACTTCGAACATTTACTCTGTGGCTGATTGTAACACTGGTAACAATGGTGAGAGGCAAGCGGACTCACCAAGAAAGCGCCCCAAAGAAAACAGAACTTACTTCCCCTGCTTAAAATGTGAGATAAAAACCATTTAGAAACCAGATAGGGACCGGGTAAAAACCCATTTGGTTTCTAACCGTTTGTCAAAATCTTCTAAGCAGTCCTAACCGGATGCTAACCGGCAATTGGGAACAGAAATGAAATATTGTTATTTCTGAAGTTATTTTCTAACTGGGCTCTAACTGGTTTCTAAAAGGCACTTGATACTGGTGTGTACTTTAACAGGTCCTAACCGGGTTCTACCCGGTGATTGAAAAGAGAAATTAAACATTGTCAGACCAAAGTTAGCTTCTAACTGGTCTCTAACCGGTTCCTAAAAGACGCTTGATACTGGTAAAAATATTACATGATGCCAGATAGAAACCAGTTAGGTACCAGTTACACCTGTTGACGAAATAAGGTGAATGATCGGTTAGGACCGGTTAAGAACCGGGTGGGAATATTATGAGGACCCAGATAAAAACCAGTTGGGTGACCGTTACAACCCGGGGATGAAACTCGTATGCGGGCCAGTTAAAAATCAGGTACAAATATTGCAGAATGCTGGTTAAAAACCATTTAGATGCCGGCTACGACCGGAGACAAAATACAGATAGACACCGGTTAGGGTCGATTAATAACCGAACAGGAATATTATGAGGACCCAGTTACAAACCGTTTAGCGCGACGCTTACAATCCGGAGATAAATTTCGTGTAGGGGCCGGTAAAGAACCGGTTAGGAATCGGGTACAAATATTACAGGATGCCGGATATAAAGCAGTTAGGTACCGGTTACAACCCGAGGACAACATCCGGTTAGGTATCGGTTATGGCCAGTTAGAACCCACTTCTAACCGAGTTCTAACTGGGTTCTATCCGATATTTTAAGCAGGGCGTCCACGCCGTTGTTTCTAGGCAACGCTAAAAGTAAGGACAACGGTTTTTTTCAACTAGTCACACAGAAGTGACATTGTAAATTTTGTTACTTGTGTAACTACATAGTGACAGTTTTTACATTTTATCCGAAATGATTGTTACTGTCTGGGTATGTTTGGAGAGGTGCTGTGATAGGAATCCACAGCCTGAAGTCTACAAAAAAAATTAATCCGGGCACAGAGTTTAATATAAGAAAAATCGTCTTGACCCTTAAGTGACCTTGAAAATTGACCTGAAGGTCATGATGGTCAAGGTGATGTACACCATAACATTTCATCGACTTTTGTGAAGCATCTTGAACTTTTCTTCATCCCTAAAAACCAAGATAATTCAGAAAAAGGGCATCTGGTCGCTTCTCAGACATTTGACTTTAATTTCTTACCTTTCCAAGGTCACGAAAACCATTTTTCCACAGGTCATTTTTGATGAAAAATTTCCAACTTTTTTCAAATCCGCTCTCAAAAATAGGAGTTCTCATTTAAGAAAATGGCCTTCCTTCCATTTGACCCTGAAAATTGACCTCAAGTTCAAAATTGCTGGTACAGTCAAATGTCTCCCTCGGTTCTGGTCAACCTTTGTCCGATTGTCCGAACCATTTCTTCGTAGATAAAGTATTTTAGAAAATATTTGGGATTATATATTAAAATGAGTTACCGTGTATATGGTACAGAATTTTTCTTCGGACTGGCGTACATGGATAGACAGCAAGGCAACGCATTCTTTAACTAATAACAGCATAACGTTTAACAATTATCTAATTATCGAAGTGCGCGCACACGCTCTGTTAAATTTAGTTTTTTGTAGTATCAAAACAGGCTCCGTAGATGACTCTTTACCGTGGCAATTCGGTAGTTAACAGTGTGAAAGCTGTTACAGAAATTCAAGATCTTTAAGCACAACTTGTTCTACGGTCGTCAATTTCTGTCTTCTGGAACCGATTCACAGCATTCAACGAATTCAATTCAAAGCTGAAAATTGAGTAATTGATTTTCAATCAGATGGGGCAAATTTATTATTCCTACGTACGCGTCACCTTAATACAAACTACGAAATTCAAAAGGAGAAACTTCCTTCTCCAACTACTATATTGAACATCAAGTTAGAACTTCGAGATCTTGCCGAAATCAAAAAGATTCTCATAATTGTTAGCAAATTGGCATAATATGAAATACAGAAATTAGGAATGACAGTGCAAATAAAGAAGAGTTGATTTTATACGACCTAATCGTGACTTGATGGAAGAAACTGCAATTGACAAATAAACTGAGCGAAATTTCTCACTACTAAATAATCAAAAATCTAAATTAAGCAGCGACTGTTTAGAAAGAGTGAAAATTTCAGAGTTTCAAAACATTTCTAATCTTTCTTGAACTTCAAATTCAGAGAATATAAACGCAGTATTGGTTTTTGAAGAAATATTGTTGCAGATTGGCGTTTCTTATAAAAAAATTGATAGTACGAAATGTGTTGTTGGAGCTGTTTTTTGATTTGCTTACATGCAACGTAGAACGTTGAAGAGTTACGAGTATTCAAATATGCATGCCAATGTCAATGGTAACAGAAAAACTATTGGCGTTTTATACCAATGGTATAGTGCAGGAAAAAAAGGCAACATATTACCTGCGGATTTCGCTAACCACCGCTACTTTCCAATTAAACACTACAAACTAAAGCTTATATTCCCCAACTTCATTTATTCTAATGTATGTTTAAGTGACGGGATTTATCGAAGCAGAAAACAGAATGTTTAAACCTTCTGCCGGAAATAAGGGACTTAATTTACCTTCAATATTCCTCGTCATCTACTAAAAAAATGCCATAATGCGAATAGATCTGTCATCATAACTGATGACGGATCAAAGTATGTGCATTTTGATACCTAATAAATCAATAAAATCGCATGAGCGTCTGTGAAACTTTTATTCTTCAGGAGGGAGCTAATATAGCTTTTTTTTGTAGAAATACAAATATTTTATTTAATCGATAGAGACTGACCGCAATGTTTTGTTTTCCATCTATCTTCGGAAACTTTAAATTGTCAAGCTCAGATACGGCAGATGAAAGAAAATTCAAGCTTGACCTTGGAACTTAATTGGAGTGTCGAATGTATAGAACCAATAGTAATCAAAATAATATCGAAATATCATTTTATAACATATAAATTTTTAATTTTTATGTACCTTTCTTAGAATTATAAAAGATATTTTGAACTTGTGATACCTAGAATGAAAATATGATCTCGTGATCATAGAAATAAACAACGAATCAGTAACACGAATGGGAAGTGTTTTTTTTTCTTCTTACTTGGCTGTTTCTGATTGATATTAACGTAATGTTGCAGGTTTCACCTGCAAATTACTTTGTATATTATCTTTGTTTTATTTATTTGTAAACAGTTCTTCCCGTCATGGATGAAATATCCATTAAAAACAGACCATTCAGGCTCGAACGAGGGCCAAATTTTCTTATTTTTTAAAATGTTTTCTTTATTTTTTCTGAAATGTTTTATGTTTATATTCTTGTTAATTCTTTTGGTTTTTGTTTTTATTTTTTATGAAATATATCGAGTTTCGAGTACGAGAGGGGGATGGGGGAGAGAGTGGATCTTCCCTGGAGCATCATTTTTCATCAAGGACCAGTGCTAAGAACAACGAGCAAGCAAGGTGGGTTGAAGTCGCACAGGCGCAAGCTCAACCGTAGGTTGTTCATCGGGGGTTGAATGTGGATGAGATTCCCGCATTTCAAATCCTGCACCTGGGGTGATTCAGACCTTACCCTTGAGGATTCGTCGCAGCACCACCATCACCATCTCTTGGGCAGTAGCGTCCCAAAATCTCCCTCCATGCTCCATGACACTGCGACAACGCAGAAGACACATCTCGTCCACCTGCGCAGGAAGGGAGGAATTGGGCGGCCGAAGTGCTACCGAGACGAGGGAACTCGTTGTCATTCGTTGTTCTGGCAGTCATAGGGAATATAATAATATAACTTTAGCATACATGGTAAAACGTCGTGCATCTGTGTAATTCAAAAAAGTAGTAAATAGGCGATTTTAATTCAGTGTTTAAATGCCACGCTCTCGAGGTCTTGCGCTGATTGGTCAAAAGCTTCGAGCCTGAGATGACGTGCCCGAAAGACGTACAACCTAATTCTGGAAGAAGGTTATGTTCCCCAGGATTCACCACACATTCCAGATAAATAATGAGGTACGAATTAAAAACAATGTAACGAAATATTAGACTGTGTTCACAAAAATTCTCCAGATGTGGTTTCTTTAGACAATTTTCTTAAATCTTTCTTTGCGAAATATTTTTTATTCGTTGAAATCAATGAATTATTTTAAATCTATAATTAGCAACAAAAATTTTCTGAAATATTTTAAAACCTTTTCAAATCTTTTAAATGTTTTAAAATCTTTAAAATCTGGTGTACTGTCGCCTTTTGAAAATCGTTGAAACCCTTCACATCTTTTAACAGTTTAAAAACCTTTGTGAAATTGTTATGAAATATTTAAAATCTGATATACACGCCTTTATAAAATGTTCAAAATCCTTTTAAATATTTTTAAATCTTTGAAACATTTTCAAAAATTCAGTAATGTTTTCTAATATGGTGTATACTGAAAAACCGAGTCGTGAAACTCTTGAAAATTCCTTTATATGGCCGTGGCTCATTCTAATTCAGAAGCTAAGTTAATGTTGAAGATTTCAGCTAATAATTTTTATAATTTCGAAGTCAAATATCACAAAAAATGTATACTTTAACATTCTATAGTAGCGGAGACGAAATTTCTAAGGTCGCTGGACACCCAGCATATAAGAATAATTCGCCGCTTCTTACCTCTCATTATTTGAATCTCAGATTCGTCGCTGCAATTTTTATAATCATACGGATTACAATTTTCGTTGCAGTTAGTCAATAGCGTTTGATTCCCATATTTAATTTAATAAGTTAAACAACATATTTTATCACCAATTAATTACGTATAACCTGCAGATATTCACCTTCTTTAATTAATTAAGTTCGAAGTACAAAACGATATTGACACTCTTCAAACGTCAAATATCAATCACGTACCGTTACATTAGTGAAAACCAGCCTTAATTTTTTTTAAAGTACTGAATGCACGTCCCAAATGTATTTGTGAACAATTTTAATGTTGTGTTTCATTCTTGTTTAATTCGTAACTAATTATTTATTTGAATTGCGCGGTGAATCCTGGGGAACCTAACCCTTGTTTAGAATTAGGTTATACGTATATGTTGCGCACGTCTTCTGAGTCTCGAAGCCTTTGACCAATCACCGCAAAATCTCGGGCGCGGGAGATTTGGAAACCGAATTAAAACCGCCTCTATAGTACTTTTTTGCATTACACAAATGCAAGGCGGGTTGGATTATATGCTAGAGTTTATATCATTATATTCCCTATGACTACATAGTAAACGTC
>NC_046659.1:40919019-40920115 GCF_010883055.1 Belonocnema kinseyi
TTACAGACTGTAACCACCTATCTCACGGTTGTGAGACGTGGTTACGGCTGAAATTTTACCGCGATTTCGCTGGAAGCGGGTGCAATTTTTCAGATTAGCACCGGCTCCCGGCGAAATCCGGCGGTTGTCCTTATGACAAATTTATATATATAATTATATATTATTAATGATAATATTATCATTTGTTTATATCATGATAGTCTTATTCATATCTTGATACGAGTTTGAAAGAAATTAAAGAAATTGGCGATTTTAATGCTATTTTTATACTTTATATTTTGTGTATATTATTGTGCATAATGAAAATAAATTATATAATTGAGTATGTGATATTATAATTATATATAGAATAGAACAGAATTTATTATCTTCATTGTATACTTTTAAAAGTTTATACAATACTATTTTGCTCTCTTAAATTTTCAAATAAAACGAAACTACATATTTTCTCTCTTAGAGTTTTTACCTGGGCAGATAATAATTAAATCATTACATATTTCGGTGTCTATATGACAGTTTCTCTTATCCTTAGGCTATATTACTCCTCTATATCACTATTTTCTTCAGTATTATAATTATATTGATATTAATATTAATTAGCTGTAAATGATAGTGCTGGAGTTTTTAAGCGTTTGATTGATCTATCAAACCAAAAAAGTTTAAATAGCCTCCGGACTTTCGGAATTATAAAATTTGTTTATGAGAATCATTTGGAATTAAACAATTACAAACTATAACTTCCTAGAATTTGGTTATATTATACTTTTTCCAGGACTACCCGAGTGGAAATTTAAGTTAGGGGCTGGCCATTATACGGCTAGAGAGCCCGTCTTTAAGTCGGGAGATGGCCGGGAAGCCAGACCCTAAGTCGGGTCGTTGCCCGGGTGTCTGTTCGGAATCCGACCAGCATCGTCACACTGCGCTAGACAGCGTCCGGGCATGGAGCATGGCGGGGGGCTGGCCGGGGAGCCCGAGATTGCCCGGACAAGATCAATTGATGCTTTACTAGATTTAAATAATTCGAGTTTCAATTGTATGAAGATGATCTGTCACTGAATTAGGGGATTAAAATTAATAGTAATTGATTGCGAGTATT
>NC_046659.1:40920215-40924413 GCF_010883055.1 Belonocnema kinseyi
ATTACATTTTTAAACATTATATTACAAATAAAATTTTTAACGCTACGGGGCATCGAACCTACATTAGCTAAATCTAACGGCTAGAAGTCGGGAGTGCTAACCACTGCGCTAAATTGACAAGTTGAAACTCGTTGAAAAAGCCATCCTCATAAACTACAGTTCAGAAAAGTTAAAGTACCAAATCTTGAATATTGGCAATTTCTTAATAATATAACTTTTTAATTTTCATATAAGGTTTGGTTTTAGGTGTCACAAAATTCATTGGTTGTAAGTCGGAACTCATAAAACCTTAAAATTTTTGGTATCAAAAATATATTCCCCTAATATATTTCAACGCGTGGAACATCCATGCGGGTATACACATCCATTTCTTAATGAAATCAGAAAAAGTAATTAAGTTATAAACAAAGTTTAACAATTTTATTATTGCTAATCAGTGCCCGGCCAGCTACCGTCTGAGCATTCGATCATAAGATTTGCCCGACCAGAGCCCAGTCATCCCCCGACTCGGGTTTTGACATAAATTTTGCCTAGCTAGTCTGCGACCAGCGCACGGCTAGGCTCTAACAAAACAAACATAGCCCGATCAGTCCCCGGCCAGAAACCTTGTTGTACCAGGCCTAACCCGGGTTATTTCCGCACGAGTACGTGGGACTTCGATTGTTAAGATTTTAAATTGCTAGAAATTTTAAAAAGCTTTAATACCAAATTTTGTATTTGTTAGTACCTTTCATTTGTAACTGTTTTACTTTAAATGATTCTCATAAATAAATTATCTAATTTTGAAAGGCTATTTAGATTTTTTCGGTTTAAAAGATAAATTCAACTTGAAACGCGTAAAACTCTAGCACAATCATTTACAGCTAATTAATATTAATGTTAATATTAATATCTGTTGAGATAATATTATTATAATTATAATATCATATATAGTTAATTCAATATTATATTAATTCTATTATAATGTACACTGATTATACTTCTTTTTTCCAATTTTCATGCCCTAACTCAAAATTTTAATTATTTTGTAGAATTCCTTGTCGCAGATCTAAATTATAATTTTTTCAAAAAATCTCTGATCCAATTCAGAAAAACACACAAATGCTTTGAAAAATTTCCTGTTCCAATTCAAAATTTAGGACTAAATTCGAAAACTCAAACGTTTAAATCTGAAAATGATTTATTAGTGGTGGAAATCTTTTGAATTTTAAACTTTAAAAACTGAATCTTGACCAATTTTTAATTCAGAATTTTCTGGTCCAAAAATATAAATTACGCTATTATTCTTAAAGTTCAAAAAGATAAGACTTCAAAAAAGTTCATTTCGTACATTAAAAATGGAAAGATTAAACCAATTTTTTAAAACTAAAAACCTTCTAAAATAAAAGTTAAATTATTTTTATTTTAAGTTGTTCCAGACTAATATTATTGCATTGTTATTTATAGATAAAAATTTCAGTTTACCAATTGAAAGCGTTATAAATTAACTTACTATCCAAATAATTGAATTTTCAACTAGAAAAAAAAGAGAAAAACAAATTTCCAACAAAATAGTTACATTTTCAACCAGAAAGATGAATTTTTAAACTGCAATTAATAATTTTCAACCAAAAACTGAAATTTTCACAAATTAGTTTAAATTTTAGCCAAATAGATGAGATTTTAACTAAAAAATTGTGTATTCAAAAACAAAAAAGTTTCGTAAAAAAAACGGCAACTTTTACAGAAAAATTAATTAATTATCAATCAAAACAAATAGATTTTCAGTTAGGCTGTTAAGTTTTTATACATAAAGATTGTCAATACAAGATCGTCGATTCGTAAATAAAAATTTTGGGTTTGGATTTATAAATAAAAATGTAAAAATTAATAATATAAAGCGACTTAAAATAATAGAATTCAATTTATAATTTGAAAAGTTTCAAATTAAAAAAGAATTGTAAATAATCCATTTTTATTGATCAAAATGATTCAGTCTTTAACATTTAAAAATTTATTTGTTTATTCTTCAATTCTAAGCATGAAAAATATTAGCTTTGGTTTATATTTTTTAACCAGAAGTCTTTGAACTATTCCGCTTAAAAAAAAGTTTACACTACTTTGTAAAAAAATCATCTTTTTGGCTTTGAAATTGAACAATTTAATAAACAATCCTTATTGACTGTAAAGTCAACCCTTGTGTAAAATTTATATCTTTTTGGATGAGTTCAACTTTTTTATTAATTTTTCCGGGCTTAAAATTCACTTGTCTTGCAGCAAATTTTTCTTTCTAGTTTGAAAATTCATCATGTTTGGAAGAAATTTCATGTTTTATGTATAAAAACTTAACTGTTCTCACTGGAAATATATTTATTTTGATTCAGAATTCATTAATTTTCTATAAAATTGGTGTTTTTTTCTTGAATTAAAAATTTTTTGTTTTAGAATACACCCTTTTTTGGTGGCAACTACTTGGCTACAATTTAAACTTATTTGTAGAAATTTCAGTTAACAAATTCATCTTTCTGGTTGAAAATGTAACTTTTATGTTCGAAATTTGTTTTTCTCTTTTTTTGTTGTTGAAAATACAATTATTTTTAGAGTAAGTTAATTTCTAACATTTTCAATTGGTAAACTCAAATTTAAAAAAGCTTTTACTTAAAAAACTGGTTTACTCGTTCAATTTTTAATGTTACGAACTGAAATTTTTTTTGATGCATTATCAATTTGAACGTTAAAATTAATAGCGTAATTTATACTTTTTAGCCAGAAATCTCTAAAACGTTAAAGTCATAAAAATTAAAAATTGATAATTTCGTATTTTAACATAATTTGATAAAAAAAGGTAAAATTCAAAGGTGTTAAAAGTTTGTATTTTATACGAATGAATTATTGAGCATATAGATGAAATATTTCTCAATTAAAAATTTGTCAATATTCAGTTTTTAAAGTTTAAAATTGAAAAGATTTCCACCCCAAATAAAACATTTTCAGACATAAAAGTTTGAATTTTCCAATTTCACCCTGAATTTTGAATTGCAACAGAAAATTTTTCAAAGCAATTGTATGTATTTCTGAATTGGATCAGAGACTTTTTGAAAAAATTATAATTCAGATCTGGGACAAGGAACTCTACAAAATAATTAAAATTTCGAGTTAGGACATGAAAATTTGCATAAAAGTATAATCAGGGTACATTATAATAAAATTAATATAATATATAATCAACTATATATCATATCATCATTATAATAATATCATCACAATAGATATTAATATTAACATTAATATTATTTAGCTGTAAATGAATGTGCTAGAGTTTTAAGCATTTGAAGTTGAATTTATCTATTAAACAGAAAAAATTTAAATAGCCTTTCAAATTTAGAAAATTCATTCATGAGAATCATTTAAAATAAAACTATTATAAATTATAAGTAATAACAAGTACAAAATTTAGCGTTAAAACTTTTTAAAATTGCTAGCAATTTTAAATCTTAAAAATCGAAGTTAAGCAGTCCCGAGGAAAGTATAATATAATCAAATTCTAGGAAGCTGTAGGTTGTAATTGTTTAATTCCACATGATTCTCATTAACAAATTTTATATTTTCAAAAGTTCCTAGGCTATTTGAACTTTTTTGGTTTAATAGATAAATCAAACGCTTAAAAACTCTAGCACAATCATTTACAGCTAATTAATATTAATATTAACATAATTATAATATCAAAGAAAATAGTGATATAGAGGCGTAATATAGCTTAAGGACAAGCGGGACTGTAATATAGACACAGAAATATGTAATAATTTAATGATTTAATTATTATCTATTCCGGTAAAAATTCTAAGAGAGAAACTATGTAGCTTCGTTTTATTTGAAAATTGAAGAGAGCAAAAGAATATTATAAAAACTTGTAAAAGTATACAATGAAGACAATAAATTCTGTTCTATCTATATATAATTATAATATCGCATACATAATTATATAATTTATTTTCATTATCCACAATAATATACGCAAAATATAAAGCATACAATATAATGAACACAATATAATATACAACAAAATATTAATCACGGTATTAATATTTTGAGATTGCATATATATTTTTAATTTTTAATTGTGCGAAATATGCAAAAATCATTAAAATTGCCAATTTCTTCAATTTCTTTCAAATGCGGATCAAGATATAAATAAGAATATCATAATATAACATAATTA
>NC_046659.1:40924513-40932356 GCF_010883055.1 Belonocnema kinseyi
AAAGGGGTTCGTCCATCCTTGTAGAGCCCCGCATGCAAGGATAAGGCTGCGTACTCTGAGAGGTCGCCCGGTATTCCAGAGTCACCGTTCTAGACACCTCACTCAGGTGCCATTCAGCTTTCGGCACGATTTTCACACCTCCTCTTGGGGGTTAATTCCTTCGGGACCACCCCTGGACAATTGTCCGCGACTGCCTATTTATTTTTGTAACCATATTCAGCAGAAACCCTTGGTACAGGGACCCTCTATCCGCAACCCGAGGACGCGTTCGGTGGCTTTGTCAAAGGCCCTTCGGTTTGATTCTAGAGGAATCAAAACCGAACCGAATATATATATTTATATAATAGTACTAATATTTAAATCATTTATATTTTATACTTGAAATAACGTAACTTATGTGAATACGGGTAGGCTTATAGTCTGTGAGGGCCCAGATAGTTATATTTGGAGGGTGGTTTACATTCTCGAAACCCCCCTTCAACACCATGTTCTAATAGGGCACATTTTTTGTCGCAGCCGGATCGGAATACTAGAACAAGTGTGGCTAATTTTCCAAACTATATAGCAAATGGGGCAAGACAGAGGCCAATTTATCAGGACATATTAGGAACACCGAATGAAAACTTTGAAAATAACTTAATATCGGAAAAAGCGGAACAGAGGAGTGGTTGCGGTATGCGGAATAAAACCTATGCAGTATGAAACAATCGCAATTCTCAATATCGCGAAAATAGAAGAGATTTTAGTCTTCAGCCAAATGAACCCATATACTGAGCAGTCTACTGCTTTCCGATTGGCCAGTAGTCCTTATAGAAGGGGTAATAAAAGTCTGTCACACATCGCAAAGCAGTGGAATATTAAGTTCACAGGGCGTGGTGATACTAGTTTGATCATATTTTTGGATATAGTAGAGGATGGGCGGGCAGTAGATTCTTTAAGTGAAGAAGAGGTTCTCACAGTAATGCCTTTTCTTTTAGATGGCATATCCTTGATATGGTTTAGGCATAATCGGTACCTATGGCGGAGTTGGCAAGATTTTAAATTCAATTTTTGCAATAGATTTGAGTTTATTAGTTATCAAAAGCGACTTGAGGAACAGATAATTACTCGCAGACAGGGTGCAGAGGAATCTAATGTAGATAACTTAACATATATGATGGCTCTGTATAGGCTTTACCCACGTCCAATCCCAATAGAAGAAAAACTGGATAAGGTTTATAGTAATCTGATACGCCAAATAAGATGTGCGGTTAGACGCAGAGATTTTAGGTCTTATAATTGAGTCAGCAGCCCTTGCCCAAGATTACGAACGATCAGTCGTTAGGGGTGATAAAGATATCCTATCTCCGTCGCCTGAAGATTCTTTTCTTACTCAGTACGCTTACAGACTGAGCAAAAAACCGAACAGGGCTAATGTCCAAAAGAAAGGGAATGTACCGATAGCCGCGATAGGTACAAGCGAACGTGAAAGGGATTCCGGTATGGAAAATTTGCGGAATCAAATCAAATTTTTAGAGGCCCGTTTAAAAAAGAAGAGGGCAAATAAAGACAACGTGGGTTTGAAAAACTTGACTGAAATTATTGTTAATTTATCAAAACAATTTAAAGAGACACCAATAAAGTAAGTCCGGCTTTCTTAAACTGTGGGAGGGAATTGCGGCCGAAATTAAGCCTCCGAAGGGAGGAAGAGAGCCCCGATAATATTCCCGAGCCCGATAGAGAGAAATGGATAAACCGTATGGAGCGCCTAAATGAATTACGAGAAGAATTTAGAGGAGGCTCACGAGAAACTAATTCGTTATTACAACCAATCGAGACGTGATTTTTAGTATCAGATAGAAGATCGGGTTTCGAAGCGTTGGGCAGTATTATCCTCAAAGGAGAAGAAAATATCGGCTAAACTGAACAAGCGTTTTCATAGTCCTTTTCGCGTAATGGGAATACGGCCATCCCTGGTCTATGAGATGGCAAATGATAACAGAAGGGAGCTCGGCGCTTTTCACGTTAAGGATCTTAAATCATATGTATCGCGTTAGACTGAGGTATTACTCAGTCTGGTTTCCCTTATGTTAATTTTAATTTTATTTATTGTGCTTGCTAGGATTAGTTTTGTTTGCATATTGCATGAAGATTGGCATGTTTTATTTTCTTTTGTTACAGGACGTCATCGTAAGTTGAAGAACCATGGTTTCAAAGAGCCCTTTCATCCACCCTAGGGAAGTCCAGTATGCGTTGGAGATCCTGCAGGGGGGGATTTGACTTTAGAGGGCGTAGCCCTGAACACTAATAGCCAGCGCATACTCCGAGAACTGGTCAAGGGTATCGTGGCCTCTGGGCCGGAGCCAACGCCCAGACCAACTTTCCTTATCGATCGGTTCTGGGAGGAGGCTAACGGTCTGCAAGTTCGGTCTCGTCTTAGTCAATCCAACAATATTCTTTTCCTCTTTTGAAACCTCGGAGTGTTTTTGTTTGGTTGTAGTCGTAATTAGAATCAATTTTATATGTTATTTATTTCACACAAACTATAACCAGTGTTTTTTTCTATTTTATTTCGAGATCTCTCAAATCTATTTTCTGTAATTAGGATTTTGAGGTACCTACGACATTCTGCCAAAATAATGAGCTCAGTAATTTGAAAAAAGTGTTAAAAAAATAGTTTTATTCAAGGAATATTAAGGTCCCTGAGAAAAAACAATAATTAAAAGTTTTGTTTTGTCTATCTAAATAAAATGGAAAGCTTAAAATCTTCGTTTTATTAAAAATATAACATTGACGATCAATTTTGCAAGTGCGAAAATAAGAAGGCTGTTTGTGAATGGTAAACCTGCGTAAATCGAAATTATCTGAAAAACAAAATTATCTGAGAAAAAAGTGACCTTTTTGTGGAGCTTGCTCTTTTCAGCCGAATAGCTGATGCTAAATTTATATAACGAGTTTTTTGTAGAAAGATTTTTTATAAATACTTGGAAAACTCTTGCCAAAAAACTTGAATCGGTTATTGTGTAGTATTGACGACATTGTGATATTTTACGCTGAGCAATGACGCCTTGCAATTGTTACAGTTCTGACTCTTCTTTGAGTTCATTAATTTATAATTACCATATCCCTATGTTAATTTTTATCCTCAGTATTCCTATTGACGCTTTAACTATAAGCAAATTTAAATTTTCTTCAAATCGTTTTTAGCGATTAGAAATCATTAGAAAAAAATCTATCTGCTGCGCCGCACAGTGGGAACAAAAGCACCTTTTTTGGACAAAAATCGATCGACAGTGCAATTCTTAACAGATTTTGATGTTTTTTTTAGAAATGACCGTAAGGCTTCCAGTTATAACAAGTAACTGCCGATATTTCAATTCGACTTAAGGTAAATATTTTATTTAACAATAAAGTTACAACTTTTTGTTGCTAAACTTTTCCGTGATACTATTTTTTCTAAGACTTTCAAATTCATTAAAAAAGGTCATAAATCAAATAAATAAGTAACTAAAAATAATTTACAGTGGGTTAGAGTAACTACAAAAATTGTTAATAATGTTATAAACAAATTAATTCACAAAAGTCATTTTTTCGTGAATCGCAATGATTAGCTAATTTCAACCCATAGCTTTTGTATAAAGTATGACAGATAACAATGTTCATAAGCAAATGCACATTTTGACCATTTTTTCATGTATAGGCTTGATTTTTATTGTGGAATCAATTCGAAATTTCTTGCAAAAGACTCTTTGCTATTATATTTTTAATAGTGAGAAAAAATAATAATTATTTAAATAATTTTTATAAAACATTGCACATTTTGAACATTTTTTCATGTATAGGCTTGATTTTTTTTGCGGAATCAATTTGAAATGTCTTGCAAAAGAATCCTTGCTGTCATATTTTTTATAGACATTCGTGCTTCAGTGAGTGAAAATCGAGATCACTTATTGGAGATTGTGATACTCTCAGCCATTTTTGACTTATGTGGACCTGAAAGGGCCGTTTTCAGGTAGGCATTCGTGCTTTAGTAAGTAAGAATCGAGCTCACTCCTTAGAGATTGTCATGCTTTCAGCCATTTCTGTCAGAGGTTCCATCTTCCTGGATTCTACTTTTCTACAACTGCTTATCAAAGGGTCCGAATGGAGCAAAAGATGATAGCGAACATCTAGGTTCGTCATTTATCTGTCAGACAATGAAAGTGCTTCGGATAATTCTTCCTTGCTATAATTTGAAGCGATTTCTTGGACTTGCCTTTTTTTCGTCTTTTCGGATCCATCTTCAAATGATAATCGTGGTCTTCCTCTCTTTAGAACATTAGTTAAACTTTTTGTTTGGATAGATGGGTAAGGAAAAGGAACCTTGAACTCTGCTTCTAAGAATGCAGCATGATTTCGAACAAACAATGCTTCTTTCCTACAGACACTTTTCCATTTTCTATTATACAAAGGCATAAAAGAGTCAACCAATTTTTTTCTTATACACATTAACTGACTTTCATCAAGAGAAGACGTAGCATTAATATCATCCAAAATCAAATCTACTTTGTTACATTTTGATTGTGGATTGCTATTCCAAATGATGTCACATAAGTTCTGATTTTTCATTCTGTATTCAATGTTAAAAAATACTTTGAAGGATTCCCTCAATATCTCCGTAGAAACACGCAGTCTATTTGTGAACGTCTTCCATGAAGCAAAATAAAAAATGCAGAAAAACAAATCAACAACGACTTGAAGATGCTCCTGCTTTATCAAACTGTTTTTAGGTACAGTTGATACCGAAAACAATTTATTTGTAGCTGCAGCAATTTCAAGTCGTTCCTTATTTTGTTTGCTTTATTTGTCTTACGTTATTTCAAGACAGATTTATTTGCAAGAAGTCTTTGCCAAGACATTTTCAGTTCATTCTGCAAAAAAATCTAGCCTATTGAAAAAAATGGTAAAAATGTGCATTTGTTCTTAAATTAAAAAAAAATAATTACCAGTTTCTGTCACTATGAAAAATATTACAGCAAGGTGTCTTTGGTAAGATATTTCAAGTTGATGCCGCAAAAAAAAATCAATCATATTCATGAAAAAATGGTCCAAATGTGCATTTGTTTATGAAAATTGTTTAAATAATTGGCTACTTAATTGGATACTTTATACAAAAGCTATGGGTTAAAATTAGCTAATCATTGCGAATCACGAAAAAATAACTTTTGTGAATTAATTTGTTTATAACATTATTAACCATTTTTGTAGTTACTCTAACCCAATGGAAATTATTTTTAGTTACTTATTTAATTGATTTATGACCTTTTTTAATGAATTTGAAGGTCTTAGAAAAAATGGTATCAAGGAAAAGTTTAGCAACAAAAAGTTGTAACTTTGTTACACAGTGGGACGAAAATCATGGCTCTGGACAAATTGATTTTCCTACTACAGTTTTCATACGATTCAAACAGTTTTTTTAAATATTAAAACTAATGAAAATCCGCATGAGCTCCATAGAGCTCGTGAATGATAGTCAGTTATTATATCTGCTCATATAATAAAAATTCGCAAATGTTCAAACGATCTTAATTAACAATTGTATTATTCGGCTATTTTTCGTCATAAAAAATTAGTTCTTTGGATGTATTTAATTGTTCATGACTGGTTTTCGAAGAACGTTAGGGGATTTGGATAAATTATAACAACTGCTATTGTTTTAAAAAATTTCATGTACAATTACTCATCTTTTCTATTCGTCATGGAATAAATAGCGTTTTCCACCCAGAATCAACTGCAGATCACTAATTGATGATACCCATTAATTATTTTTGATCATCCGATAACAATTGTTGATTATTTAAACAAAAGAGACGCAGAGAGAATAATACAAGGGAGCCAAGTTGCATTCACACTAACATAAATTTATTGCATCTTCTCCTATTCTCTTCTGATCTTCATTGAGCACTTCTGAGAAGTGAGCTCGTCAAGCCAGAAAGAGCACTGCATTCAGAAGCAGAAGTTTTACTTTTGAAACGGGCGTAAAGTCTAATGTGCGTATCGAATTAACATTAATATTATTCTCATAAAATTGTTCATGCTGATAACAATTGGGTTTAAAAAATTGGTTATTCACAGTTAATCCAATTCTGAAAACGAAATAGGAATATCGAAAAATGTCCAAACTGTGCATTTGCTTATTACAGTAATTGTTCATGAAATTGTTTATAACAATTAAAGTTGTTATTATTCATTCAAATCTCCTAACGCTATTCGGAGATCAGTCACTAGCAATTAAGTACATCCAAAGAACGGAGTTCGTGTGACGAAAAAGCTGAATAAGCAATTGTTAACTGAGGTAACTGAGTATCATTCGCGAGCTCTATGGAGATAACTCCATGGAAAATGACTATTCTTTTCGCCATAAATAGCTGAAGCCGAAAATTGCTTTCTGTATTTGTTTATAATAATGATTGTTTATTCATGAATCCTCACGTGTATGACACAAAAATTATTTTTGTTGATCAACTGAGGAAACCCAGTGAGAATCAAAGGACCATACCACGTAAACCCATATGAAAACATTTTAATCCGATTATTTGTTTATAACAAATTAAATACATTTTTTAATTTATCCTACGATACTGTGAAATTATACTGGATGTGCTCCGGCACATTCTCATCGCGCGAGGCTCGCTTCGCTCGTAAGTTTGTGCGGGTCTAGGGCACACACATGTTAGATCTCGCACTTTACGCTCGATAATGTAACTTTTGTGTAAGCTTCTTCGGCTTTAACTGCCTTTTTGTCCAAAAAATTATTTCGTTTATTTATAATGGCATTTTTCACGAATAAAACAAAAACTACGCGTTAAATTGAAAAAGTACCTCGTAATGAACTTTTAGATCTTTTTGGGTGCATAGTTTCTGCGTCTTCATTTTTTTCGTATTTTGCATACTTTGACCGCAAATTGTAAATTTTGATTATTTATTGTGCCACCCAAATTTGAATGTTTTATTTCTAAAGAAAATTCAAAAAGTTTTTTCGCTAATCTTGTAGGGCTGTCAAAAATCAACGTTTTCTCGTCTCAGTATTTCTTTCAGATCATGTTTTGTTTGGATTGAAATGTTCATTTTCATTTGATTTTTTGGATTTCGAAAATGCTATAATGCTGATCAACTTCTTTATATCGAAAATGTTGTTAGAAGAAATTGTTAGAATTTTTAATAAATACGAATTGTAGCACATAGAATTTTTAGATATTAAAAAAGTATGGTCTCCAAAATTTTCAAAATTTTCTATTTTTTGAATTTTTATCCAAATAGCTGGCTGAAGAACTAGGACTGGGCTCGGTCGACGTGGTGGTGTATCAGCGGGCGCGTCACATCGTCTTGCTGAGACGAAATTCTCCCGAAGTATTCTGTGAGACTCCGAACGTTGTTCTCGGGTATGTGGTGTCGAGGGCTGGATGATTGGAGAGCCCAGTCCTAGACTGAGGGCTTCAGACTCGCTGTCTGAAATTTCGAGGTCTCCTGCTAGTGTGTTTTCTCCGGCGGGGGGAAGGCAAGGCGCAACGCTATCCGGTTGCGGTGTTGGTGCGACCTCGATGGTACTTCTTTCTTGAACGGGCTGAGGCTGCAGGGGCGTTGGATGATATTCTTCTTCCAGATGTTCGAAGCGTGGGTCTTTGAAGCCTCGATATAACCAGTCGTATGATTTCGCTACTAGCGTCGGAACGTATGGGCTTGGTGGTGGTGCTACCTCGGATACCAACGGCAATAGCCATGGCGTAGAGGCGGCCGCATGCTTCAAGGCGGCTTCTTGGAGAAAGTTGAGTTGGAAGCAGGGAATGTGGGTGTTCCACTTGCTGTAATTCGCCAGCAGGCGGGG
>NC_046659.1:40932606-40947176 GCF_010883055.1 Belonocnema kinseyi
ACGCATGCTGTACTTTTTCAGCAGACAATGGAAGTAACTTCGAAGTAGGCTTACTTTTAAAGATGTCTTTTCCGAGAGTAAAAATCACAGTATTTGTGGCACAGATCACTTAATCTTTTACTAGGTCTCTTTACAGTTGCGTCATTCTCATAGTCGAGGGTTTTCTCCTTACTTGCTATCCCGGGCCCCTTTTTAAAGGAAAAGCAGCGCCTAAGGAAAAGAGGGTCCTTATTTTTTTCATAGGTTTAGATACAGACCTCTCTCTCCACGCATTGCGTTTTCAAGGGCTGGTCAGTTTCCCTCTTTTTCACTTTTGGCCGAGTCTCTCATTCTCTCTCTCTCTTTCTAGCTTGTTGCGTCAGGGTTAGCGGAAGGGTTAGAAGCGCGGGTGTGAGCGGGGTAACGAAGCCTCCTATTTCCTGGCGCTGTTCGTATTTTCTCCTGATTTTCCGAGCCAGGGTGGCTGTTGGCTGAGAGGAGAGGAGGGAACTAAGTGTTGTTCTGAAAGTTAGAGTGAGAGCAGTGCGTGGGAATGATAAAGACGGAAATGCAATGACCTCACCTTTTCCCGTTATCCAGGCGGTTGTGTATTGCAAATACACAAGCCGAAACAAGTGTCTCTTAAGGAAATCGGTCGAAACCAAAATATTTTCTTCCATAATTTTTGATTGATTTCCTCTATCTATAGCACTCAAGGTGCGTTTAACAATTCTACCCCAGGGGGGAGGCACTCGTTTCGTTGTATTTCGCATGTTAATTTATCGTTATTCCTGGTTTATCCGGCCGGGTTATCCTGAAATTAATGATAATTATACTAAAAAAATCTATTTTTTTATCTTGTAACCTTAGCCTAATTTTTAACTTACTTACAACCTGAGTTCATTATTCTAATTTCTATCTAGTTCTCTTATACTAATTCCATGGAATTAAGTAACTTAACCCTATCTGGAATAATAAACAAAATTTTCTACTTGAATCAACCTAATTTTTCTTAAACTAACCTATAACCTAATCTTCTTAATCTAACTCTGGCCTCCACCGGGGTGTGTAAAGCCTGGTATCCCGGTAGTAAGCTGCTTGATTCTTCCTCATTCTGTAGCGCTTTCTAGTACCTGACAGTTCTTTACTCGTTTCTTCGTTCAAATAATCAATTTCTGCGTCTATACATGTAAAGCTCGGCTCGGCTGTTCGCCGTCGCTGAAATCTGCGTACGGGTCTGCACCATTACTCAGCTGACTACGTGGTTGTGCACCATCCTATTGTTTGGGAACCGGTGATAAGTCGCTCCTATGTTGAAGAGGCGTAAGACTGATCGTCGAATGCTCTCGTTGCGAGAAGCTGCTCGTTTTCCCGTGTGGTCGCATGGTGTCGACGGCTCATCGTTTTCTCTGTGTAAAACTGGCTGTAGGCCCTCTTCGTATTGAGAGACCGTCCGTGTCGTGGTCTCGCTGTGTGAGACTGACTTTTCGTCATCTTTGCGTTGTGTGCGCAAACTTGGTTGCGAACTTCCTGGTTCTGCCCACGCGTGACCGGTAAATTGTCTGCCATTGTCACTTAATATTTGTCGTGGGTAGCCTCATCTAAGGAAGATTTCTCGCTCGAGCAAAGTGACGAGAACATGGGCTGTGGGAGAACCAATCGGAAATGCCTCTACCCAGCGAGAAAATAAATCTGTCATGACGAGAATGGAACTTTTTCCGGTCGTTGATTTCGGATCAGGAATCATTAGGTACAAGGCAATAGTTTTCCAGGGTGATGTTGCTGCACGCGGCCGAAGGTAGTCCGCTCAAGTAGTGCGTACGGCCTTTATGCATAGGCACAGGTGGCAACTACCTACGTCCTTCCTAACGTTTCGGCGGATTCTCGGCGAGTAATACCGGGCCTGGATATCCCGCACTGTTTCATCCATTCCGGGGTGACCTGCTAATGGGGAGTTGTGATGTTCGCTAAGAACGTGTTCGATCACCGTTTGGGGGACTTGTATAGACCATGTCGTTTGGTTTGGGTGCTTCTTTCAGAAACCGCAGTGATCTAGCCGGTGATCCTGTACGTAGTCTTCCTCGAGTTGGTTTCGGCGGGGTTGTGCGCGAAGCTCGCGCCAACGTTCAACTTCGCGGTTTATTACGACGTCTGTTTGCTGCGCTTCGCACACCTGTTCAACTAGTGGCCCCTGGCTGATTGCATTAATGCGAATACGTGTACCGGGTTCGCTTGTCGAGAACCCTTCTCGTGCAGGCGGTACAATCTTTCTACGTCTGGCTCTCCGGGTACTGGTGTGTTGGGATCTGGGTACCGGGATAAGGCGTCTGCCAGTTCATTATCGATGCCTCGAGAGTGCTCGACAGTATAATTTAATTTCCCTAGCAGGCATGCCCCACGGACTAACTTGGAACGCAGATCCTTTACATAATGTAGCCAAGTTAGCGCCAAGCTATCTGTTCTCAAAATGAAGTCACTGTCTTCTAAATATGGTCGATGATGTTTCACGGCCCATATTACTGCTAGACATTCTTGCTTATTACAGTGGTACCGCGATTCGACTGGAGAGAGCTACGCACTTGCGTATGAGATTATTCAACGCTTCTTATTTTCATCTACCTGTAGTAGGACGGCACCGAGACCTTTTGCGCTGGCATCGGTCTGTAGGATGAAAGGCAGATGGAGATCTGGTCGGTCCAAAGCAAAAGGGCCCGATAGCAATTTTTTTACCTTTTTGAAAGAGGCTTGTGCTTGGGGATTCCATAGAAATTTTTGGTTTGGTTTCACTAGATTAGTTAAAGGGGCTGCAACTTTGATGAAAGGGGGGACGTATTTGCGTAACCATCTACATATACCGAGAAAACTTCTAAATTCTCTGAGTGTGCGCGGGGGATTTGCCTATATAAAGGCCTGCACATGTTCGAGCTGAGCCTGATTACCATAAGCGGTGACGATTTGTCCCAAGTAGCTTAACTGTTATTTTCCAAAATCACATTTTTTGCGTTACACGTGAGGCCGTAAAATTCGACTTTCTCAAAAACGAGTGCTAAATTTAGTAGGTGCTCCTCCGCGGTATCTGAGTAGACAATTATGTCGTCCAGATATGCTATTGAAAATTTTCTTCAGTAATTTCCGAGAATTTCTCGCATTAAATTCTGGAAGGTGCGAGGAGAATTTTTGAGGCTAAAAGGCATAACCTTAAATTGGTACTGACCTCCGTCGGATGTGGAAAAAGCGATATATTTCCTTGCTTCGGGGTGTAGCGGTATTTGCCAGTATCCACTTTTTAAATCAATACTGGTAAATACTTTTGCTTACCGTAAATCTTTCAAAGCTTCATGGATAACTGGCAGAGGCTGAGCGGCGTCAATTGTTAAATCGTTTGGCTTCCGGTAGTCAATACAAAATTTTTTGGTCCCGTCTTTCTTCGTAACCATGACGAGGGGAGCTGTAGTGGGCGGAGGTAGGCTCGATTATATCGTCCGTTAACATTTCGGGAATTTCTTTATCTATAACGACTCGGTGAGAGGCAGAATATCCTCTGACCGTTATTCGAAACGGGTGACCGTGCTTGAGATGTATTTCGTGGAATCCGGCTGAAGCACTGCGAAGTTTCGTGCCCTGATAAAAAATTCGTAGATGCCGATCGATTAGTTCCCAAAAAGTGGGTGTGTAATTGGCTGAATTCGTGTGTCAAGGATTGTCTGAGGGCCTCGGGGGCTAGAGGGTTGGTGCACGAGGAGGTTAGAGGGCAAAAACTCTCTGCCGCTGCTCTAAACATATATACAGGCAGTTTGAGACATTGTCGATTATTTCTCCGTGTTGCATTAGCCAGGGTCTTCCCAGGATTACTTCGTCGTGTGACTCGTTCGTGACAAAAAATTAGCCTGGTTAGGACTTATTGTTTATAATAATGTCCAGCTTTATGGCTCCACAGAGCCTGATGATTGCGCCACGGGCTGCAAGGTCGACTTTGGACGGGCTGGGCAGCAAGTCGCGTAGTTGATGCTTGTTCAGGATATTTGTGATAATTACATTATCCGAGGCTGCACAATCGACGAAAGCTTTAATTTCGTTCTCCCCCATATTTGCCCGAATATGAAGGAGAGAACGTTGTGAGATTTGGCGGCGGAGATTACTGGACGGAGGTTCCGCTTGGAAGATGTGCCGGCACGTCTTCTTCCGCCGCCTCGCGCCAGTTTTCCGCCAAGTTACTAATTTTCCGCCTCTGGTCCAGGTCACGGCAGTCTCTGTGCAATTGGCGTCCTGGACAGTGATAACATTCTGACACATACTATTGTTGTGCATTATTATTTTCGAAATTTGAACTTGTTGCGGGTTTTGGTTTAGAATTAGCTTCTGTTTTTTGCTTCAAAGCTTAAGTTTTGGGGTCGTCTTGTTCTGCTATGTCGTACGGATTAATAATTCGCTGAAGGGAGTCGGGTTTCCAGAGCGAATGAGTTTTTTCATGTAGGGTCTAACGGTTTCTAGGATTAACGTTGTAAGCTCTTCCTCCGTATCATTGGACCTAAGGCGTTTCGCCAGCAAGTATTTTTCTGTAGGAAAAGTCCTACCGGCTCCTTCTCTGTTGTTTTACACAGTGTAGCTGTGCGCTCAAGACGTTTATCGTGCTTGGGCCGGCGTATTTGTTCATGAGGAATTCTGTGAACTCTTTCCAAGGAAGGTGAAACGATTTATAAGCGTTCCACCATTTTGTTGCTCCGTCCTGCAAGGCCTCACCTACTGTACGTGTCCAGTGTATAGGATAAATTTCTGATTGTACGAGATAAGTCTCAAATTCTGGTAGGAATTTCCGAGGGTCTTCGTGATAAAAACCGGAAAATTCCGGTGCAGGTAATAGTGGTGCTCTTACAGCAAGAATTAGCAGTTTTAGGTCGGCCAGACTCATGTTGAGAGGGAGGGCTGCTGTTGTTGATTGTAATGATCGTAGTGGGGATGGGTTGCTTTCGGATGCCATGAGGGTATTTGCTGCTAACGTTACTGAGTTTATGGACGCGTCTGTAATTGCGTCCATTTCCGGTACTTCGGAGACTGTGTTGGGATAGGGCGCCACCAAATTTTGATTTGTGTCACTTCCGGAAGTGATAGGGTTGAAGGGGGTTGAACGAGTAAAAATAGTGCGCTCTGTTGTATTCTTTTTGGGTGGTCGTGGGATCATCACATCGCCGGCTAGGGTCGTGAATAGGTACCTCTAGTAAAAAGAATGATTTTTTTCTCTCTTTTTTTAGAGTCTCACGATGGCCCGCTAATTAATAAGAACCTAATAACGGACATAGGACCTTATTTAAGTTTGAGGGGGGGGGTGTAATTAATCAAAGGGGGATACTAGCTATAACTATTGTGGACGTCTACGCTGTCTTTTTCGTGCGGTGAGAAAAGCGTCAAGGCGTCGCATCCCTTGGGGGGTAGTCTTCTGGCCGGCGGGGGGAGAGTAAACCGGTTTCGCCTTCTTGGCCTTGATGGAGTTCATTCAGCGTTAGTACGCGTCCATCTGAAAGAAAGCTATACTTTTAACCTAGTCTATTCGGACAGATGTAGTCAATAAGAAGGCAGTATTATCAACATTTTTTCTGGTTTATTCTTTTATAAATTTACAACTTGAGTCTTTTTGTGAAGCGCGAGTGTACGGAATATGGGTGGTACGGCTTGTGGCGTTTTACCGGACTCCTTATTATCCGGGACGAAGGCTTCCGCGGGTTCGTGACTGGTCTCGACGGTCGCATAGCTCGATGGGGGTTTAGCGGAGGAACCGCTGACCTGGGCAGAAACTGGACAACTGGCACAACAATCGGTCGGCGTGGCACAGCCTCGGCTTGCCTATCCAGCAAGGCTAGGTCTGGGCGCGGTTGACGTGATGATGTATCGGCGGACGAGTCACGTCATCTCCCTGAGACGAAATTTTCCCGAAGTATTCTACAAGAACGTTGTTCTCGGATGTCTGTTGTCGGGGGCTGGATGATCGGGGAGCCCAGTCCTAGGCCGATGGCTTCAGACTCGATGTCTGCAATTTCGGGGTCTGCTGCTAGTGTGTATTCTCTGGCGGGGGCAGGCAAGGTGCAACGCTATCCGGTTGCGGTGCTGGTGCGACCTCGAGGGTACCTCTTTCTCGAACGGGCTAAGGCTGCAGGGGCGTTGACTGATATTCTTCTTCCAGATGTTCGAAGCGTGGGTCTCCGAAGCCTCGATATAACCAGTCGTATGATTTCGCTACTAGCGTCGGAACCTATGGACTTGGTGGTGGTGCTACCTCGGTTACCACCGCTGATAGCCGTGGCGTAGAGGCGGCCACAGGCTTCGTGGCGGCTTCTTGGAGGAAATTGAGGTACCGCTTTAGACTCCTTCTATTTTACCAAAAGGCGGTGGAAACAAGAAAGGCGAGTATCCCACTTGCTGTAATTTTCCAGCAGTTAAATCCCTTCTCCGGGAGTAAAACTCACAGTACCATAGTTGTGGTACAGATCACTTTATTTTTCACCAGGTCTCTTTACAGTTGCGCCGTGCTCGTAGTCGAGGATTTTTTTTCCTTACTTGCTATCCCGGGCCCCTTTTTAAAGGAAAAGCAGCGCCTGAGGAAAAGAGGGGCCATATTTTTTTATCATAGGTTTAGATACAGTCCTCTCCCTCCACTCATTGCGTTTGCAAGGGCTGTTTAGTGTTCCCTCTTTGTCACTCTTGGCCGAGTCTGCCATTCTCTCTCTTTTTCTAGCTTCTTGCATCAGGGCTAGCGGAAGGGTTAGAAGCGCTAGTGTAAGCAGGATAACAAAGCTTCCTCTTTCCTAGCACTGTCCGTATTTTTTCCTGATTTTCAGAGCCAGGGTGGCTGATGGTCGAGGGGAGAAGAGAGAACTAAGTGTTGTTCTGAAAGTGAGAGTGAAAGCCGTGCGTGGAAGTGACAAAGACGGCAATAATCTCGGTCCATGAAACAGCAATGACCTCCGCTTTTCCCGATATCCGGGATTTCCTCTATCTATAGCACTATTTAAGAGACCATGAAAAATGAATGTAAACAATTTTAAACCGTTTTTTTAAATTTTGCCTAATTTTTTAAAAAGATTTAGGAAAAATGCGAATCATTTTAAAATAAATTTGGAAGTTCTTAAAAATTTTCAAAAATAATTTAAAATTTGAAAAACGTAAAACAACATTCAGATTTTTCAAGATTTTGAAATAAAATTTTTAATATTTTTAAGGATTTTTAAGTATTTGAATTTAAAATAATTTAACTTTTAATTTAAGAAGTGAACTTACTCGATTTTCTTCTGAGGACAGTAGGTGGTAAGTGGATAGCGTATTTAATTCGTAATTGCAGACTTTAAATGAACAGTCAGATATCTCTAAATATTAGATAATTGTTTTTTTTTCTTAATTAAAAAATTTCAAATTTAATGGTTTAAAAATGGAATATTTGAAACTAAAACAATAATTGAAATTTAATTCAAGCCTTTATTTAAGAATATATTATTTTAAAGTTATTTTAAAGTTAAAAATAGTTTATAAAGTTTCAATCGGGTGTTTACATTTGTCTAACTAATAAGACTTTCAAATTTAAACTGTTTAATTTTTAAAGTTTAAATCTAGAAATTCTAAAATTATGAACTGATTCCGAATCGTCTTGTAACATCAATTTTTATTTACTTTTTAATACTTAAAGTACAGTCCAATTTGAAAATTATTGATTGATTTATATTCACATTTGATCGACAAAAAATGTTTTTTTATTCTAAACCATCTATTTCAAACATTTTAAATTTTTTAAGTCTTTAAAACTGCTTTTCAAAATTCTTGAAATAAAATTGTACGCTTAAAAATTAAATAGAACATTTTGAAAGTGAAATATTTTCGAATTACGCATTCTAAACTGAATGACATCATAATTGAAAAATATAACAATTTAGCTTATTATTTAAAATACGGTTGAAATTAAAGTTGGATAGATTAATTTTCTAAAAATTTGTAAAATTCCCGGTTAAAAAATAAATTCACTGTCATTTCCCGATTTACAGGTCCAGCGGCCACCCGTTTTTTGCATTGGTGACGTTTTATTTGTCGCTCTATTTTCTCTTCATTCTACTCTGTGCTGTCTGCTTATCACAGCCACAGACATTCAAATGTTGGCGCGACGAGGCAGCCGAGGTACCAAATGGTACCTCATGGTTCCTAATAGTACATATGTCTCTAGGATGCTCCTGGAGGACCAAAAAACTTCTGCGTAGCCATAGATGCAATAGAATACTAATCCGTATCAGGATATGGTCCCATACAAGAACATATACAGAATCCTACATAGGATCCTGTACAGGAACTCATATAGGATCCTTTATAAGATCCTTTGTCTTTTCCTATAGGTGGAACCTATAGGCGAAACATATACGTTCCTATGTCGGATCCTATATAGGTTCCTGTGTAGGAACCTATAGAGGAATTTTCAGTAGGGCTGGGCGGAAACTGGTCTCGGATTCGTATGCTGTGCACAATATTAATTAAATATCTCATGCTTGACTGTTTTCCAAATGATTTTAATACCAATGTAAATTTATACAAAGAAAAGCTGGTTTACTAGGGAATTTTCCGCATCTAAGGAAAAACCCTGACGTGCTGAGGAAAAACTGATCTCAGATTCGTTTGCAGCATTGGTGAGGTCGTGCATTTGAAATCTTCTAACGACGTCTTGCCCTTTCCTGTTGATAAGAGTAATCGTAAATTAAATAACTCTGCGTTACGTGAATTCACTAAATACATTCTTTTAGAATCTAATTTCAGCAAGCAAGAATTAAAGTGGATTAAAACTTTTACAAATAAACAATTATTCGAAAATTGAGTAAATGCGAAGAATTAATATATAGTTGTCATGCGCGTGCGCGCGCATATCAGTCTAGTGTAGAAAATAAGTGCAAATAATTTAGAAAAATATCAAAAATGATCAACTTTTCACCTCATCTTAAATGACGTTTATTCTCCATGTTGAAAGAAAAAGAATACGAGTAGGTGGTCTTAAACTAAAAAACGTCGAGGGAGGAAAACACGTACATATTCACAGAAAAAACTTAAGTTAAATTTTGTTGCACGCCCGGTAATAAGCGATGAATAGAGAAAAAATAATATTATCAGATTTCAGCGTAAAAGTGAAGATTATTCTATTCTTTTGAATGCGCGATTTTTCCATCTGTATCAAATCTCTTTATAAGAATAGGAAATCTCCGAAACTTATTAATGTCTTCTTCTATAGTGACAACCGCATAGTTTCACATTCCACAAAAGAGGACGTGTTTTTAATATATTTAATTCCTTCTAATTATACGGATAGGCACACCTCACAGATATGTGCTGTATTCCGCACTTTTGAAAAATTAAACTAAAGTTATCAAGTTTTGTCAAAAAATGTCTAAGGGAAAATGGTAGGTCCGTTTATAAGCCACAATTCTTCTTATTAACTTTTTTTTACATATCTGTCGTCGTTTGGCTTACAATTAGAATTTTCAACTTATTCATTTTCGATTTATGATACCTGAAAAGCGTGTAATATTGAAAAACAGTTCAAACAGAAATTCTATATATTTTGAAGGGCTTAAATTCTATTTATGTCCTGTTTCCACGTATCTGTCGTCATTTGGCGTAAAAACGGAATAATCTAATTTTTAATAGCATTTTCGATAGATAAAACAACAACCGTTGGTCGAAGAATGCTGGTTTTTAAACTTGTTTTTTTTTCTTTTTAGACCTAAAAAAGTGTGCCAAGGCTCTATTTGACGCGTTCACTATCTTGAGAGTTAATGTGATTACCGACGGATCTCATAGCGTACCGAAGGAACCGAATGGAGCCTCTACAAAACACCCGCAAAGACCCCATTGGGTTCCCATTCGGTTCTTTTTTTAAAAACTCAAAAAAAAAACCATTAAAATCAACTTTTAAATTGTCGAAATTCGGATTCTACGTTAAAATTTGCATTAGAAACTCACGGAGTAATCGCAATACTTTTTCTTGCAGCGTTAAAAACTTAAAACAATAAAAATAACACACCTATCATTTACATGGCCTGAAGGTGCCTTCAAGAATAGCAGTTAGTAAGCGTTCCGTCGGTAAATTTAAGAATTTTTTCTGGATGCTAGCGCCACGCAGTGAAAACCTGAGACAACAACGTTACGATGCAAGCGAGAGAGAATTTTATTTTTATACTTCGCGCGCAACATACTACTTGAGCTATTATGGATGCGCTTGAAGTCACCGTCAGCAGAAGTTAATGACATTTTTAAAAATTTTTAATGCTGTCAAAAAAAGTATTGCAATTACTTCGTGAGGTTCCAATAGACAGTTTAACGTAGAATCCGCATTTCAACAGTCTAAAAGTTGATCTTGCTGTTTTTTTTTGAGTTTTCTAAAAAGGAATCGAATGGGTACCCAATTGTATTTTTAAGGGTACTTTGTAGAGGCTCCTTTCGGTTCCTTCGGTCCGCCAGGGTCCGTTGAAATACTGGGTTCTCAAAGTTTTTGGGAAAGCGCTTAAGTAATTGCACATTTATGTGCCTTTAGATTATGGGGTGAAATTACTATATCAAAACAATTTATCCTTGTAGACGTATTTTGTATTATTGTAAACATCAACTCGTTTGTGGCGGGCACTCCCTCCTTTTTCGTGAAAGCTGCTTGCAAGCGTGTTTTTGCGAGTCTTATACAATATTTTAAATAAAAATGTTAAGAAATAAAATAAATACTAATCGGTTTTGCTCAATTATATTATAACTTATTTAGAATGACTAATATATCAAATATTAGCACAAATATTAGAAAAAAAATTTCGCATGTATAGCAGCGATTCGAATGTAAGACCTATATGTACGTAATGTAAAGCTCAGAAGTCGGTAACTTTTATGCTCAGCTACTGTCGCACTGTTGAATCTTGAAAATTTTTCTCTATACCCACTAAGAGTACCCACCAAGAGCTAAATAATGATTAAAAAAATTTTTTTAATTAATTTATTTTTAGAAAATGTATGTGCCACAGATTATTATTCTACATACAATTTTTTTAAGATAATTCATGTTTAATAAAGAACAATGTTCAAAAAATGTTTACATATTTTATCATGCAGATTGGCATTTGCTTATTAGTGTTCAAGTTAAAAGAATTCCTAAAATTTATATTTAAACAAAACACTGTATACAAAACAATATAACCACGAAATCCATATTTTCAAATTTTAATTTTAACCTTATTTTATTATTTGAAATCGGTAATTTTCTTATATGTATCTAATTTGTTGGTTAAATTTAATATTAATTACAGAAAATTTATTTGGACGTTTTTTGATGAATTTAACGGGCCAGAGTTTATTACTACATTTTTAAAATTTATTTTTAATCTGTAAACAGTCTAAATTAAAGTTTATGTCGAGCATTGATGTTTTAAAAAGTTATAAACCATTAAACAAAGTTTAAATTGTGAACTAATTTATTCCGTATGAAAACGTGTTCCCCGTATGTTTCTTTTAATTATTAAAATATAAGATAACGTGTTTAAGTTTTCTATTAAAACTTAAAATCTCCTAAAAATTGCGATGTTTTAAATATTGCTGTAATTTAAATTTTAAACTACTATTACAATCATAACACGTGTTTCTATAAACATAGCATAAAATTTACTTTTACAATACGACAATAGCAAGCCAGGATATAGAGATACTATTGCAGGAATTACTATTGCGAATATTAAACTCTGAAGTTACAATGTTTGTTAAAATATAAAATAAATGATTAAATAATTGCACTTATACCTAAAGAAACTTACTGTAATCTCTAGGACAGACAGTGAAGTTTACAAAACACAATAGTAAAGATATTCTGTCTATGTTCACGCTACGCGTTTCTAATTTTTCCCATAGAAAGTAGGAAACACTGTCATGGTCAAAAGAGCAAAATAAAAATAAATTCGCATTTACTTCACGCACTATACACTTTATACATTAAACATAAAATTAGATATTTATATTTTATACTAAGCTGAAAGAGAAAAAACCTTGTTAGAAGACATCAGCCCTGGCGGGAATTGAACACGGGTCTACGGGGCATCAGAACGGAGATATTTTCCTGTAATAAAACAAATTATAAGGCTTAGGAATCTTATCATCCTCATGAAAGTAGATAGGTAAGGCCGGTTCTGGATAAAGATTTTCCGATATTGGAAATCAATACTTAAAAATCATGGGAATGGATATTTTTAGCCCCAAAAATATGGAATAGGAGATGATATGATATACGATATCGCAATATTAGACTGTTTAATACCTGCTATTCTCGGAATTGAAGTTTTTCAACCAAAAATAATGTAATTTGTGTATAAAATGTTTATCGCAATGATGCATCATTGAAAATTTCCAAGATATGCAACCACCCTCGTGCTATTATAACAAGTCTCGGTAAACAAAATTTCATTCTAATGACGTCATCATTGATTCCTGGAATTTTTATCTGAATGAACTAATTTAATTAAACGTCCTCCTTTGACATTCTTGAAAGAATGGAAAAAACAATGATATCAAATTACACAGAGTTCTGAGAATTGTTTTCTTTCAAAATGGTATCATGTTACACGTAATACTGAGAAAATAAGGTATTATATAGTGCTCTTTTTATGCAGGTTCCAACACGTTTATAGGTAAACAAACTTCCATTCTGATGACGTCATCGTCGATTCCTGGAATCCTTATCCATGTGAACTGAGTTGATTAAACTTTCTCCTTTGATATTTGCCGACGGAGGCATCATATTTCATATAATGTTAAACAATTTCTAGGGTAAACAAAGTTCCATTCTGATAACGTCACCATAGTTCCAGGAATCCTTATCTAAATTGTTGCCATGTTTCAACTTTTTCCGTACGAATATCAATAAGTAAGACGGAGTCTGGATCGCTATGGGTGAGTGCATATCCGCGTTAGTCATAACATGTGCATCCGTGTGAGGCAGGTTAGAGTGTTCATTGGCGCTAGGCGATGAGTGATCATCCCCTGATAAGTGAGCCGCCAGAAAATATGATGATGTAAGTGGTGTCATATTTCCTGTATATTGATGAATTTATCGTTGATTATAATTGCTTGTTATTTTCCATATAATTCTGAGTAATAGTCGGTGTCTTTGATGTAGAGTGCGTGATATGATTATTTTCAGGGTAATTTCTGAGAAATGTATTTTGCAAGTTTAAACAGGTTTGAGTCGAAGATTACAGAGTGTAGAATCATCATCCCCTTTGAAAGCTGAGTCGCTGCTCTGGAGATAAGATGATGACGTAGATTGTTTATTTCACATACACATGCGAGGGTGGCAATTCGAAGAAATATTTTTTTAAAACTTCAACAGAACTTTAACTAAAAAACTTCTACCTTTATTGTTTTTAATGCGCAAAATATGCATGTGTATAGGTGACATTTGATATTATAGAATATTTCGACAAAGAGGCGATATATTACTAGATAGAGACAGTAAATCATCTGCAGCATGCATACCTTAGAGAGAGAAATAGATGGAGAGAAAGTGCCATGTATTAAAAAATGTTTGAATTAAAAAAAAAATGTTGTAAAATTTGTCATATTGCAGAAGGCTTTATGATTGAGCGACTTGAAAAATACCAGCAGATTTTTAAGAGATCCTTTGACATACAGTGGATCACTGCAACAGATGTAGAATTTATTGATATAACTAAGATGCGAATTAAACTATGAGCCATGAAGAAGGACGTTAGATTTCAAACGTGTCTAGAAGTGTCGATTATAATTTAGCACTTTGTAGAATATTTCGACAAAGAGGGGATATATTAATAGATAAAGATGCTAAATGATATGCAGCATGTATAGTGTAGGGAGAAAGAGAGATGGAGAGCGAGAGAGAGAGAGAGAGCTATGTATTAAAAAATGTTCAAAATCAGAAATAATTTTGTAAGATTGCAGAAGGCTTTGCTATTGAGTGACTTGAAAAATACAAACAGATTCTTAATAGGTCTGAGTACATACAGTTGGTCACTGTAGCAAATTTTGAATTTTTATATTGATATAGCTAGGATGTTAAATCAACCATTTTGAATGCAGAAAATATAATTTGAAAACGCTTGCTAGAATTAATCAAATAAATCAGCTCCAGAAATATTGGAGTTGACTAAGAAACGTTGAAATCATCTTTCACGTAATAGACTAATCTGCTAAAAAAGATTAAAATTATTTACTTCAAACATTAAAATGAAGCATCGTAAATAATAAAAATTAATTTAGCAGTATTAAAATTCAAAAAAGGGAAACTGTGAATCAAACATTATAAAAAATGACACAGTGAATATCTGCTTTCTGGAACTTTTTAAATCTAAAATAATTTTGTAAGATTGCAGAAGGCTTTGTTATTGAGAAATTCGAAAAATATCAACAGATTTCTAAGAGAACCCTTTGCATACAGTATATCACTGTAACAGATTTATAATTTTATATTGATATAGTGTTATATTGAAAAAGGCTCAAATGAGTTTTTAAAAATATGTGATATCTCTAACGAGATATCACGTGCCTTTATTTCGTTGGTTACAGAGTAAAGT
>NC_046659.1:40947276-40948508 GCF_010883055.1 Belonocnema kinseyi
TACTATCAAACATACACAAATAACAAGGATATTTTGTAAATCCAGATTGTTGTCCTAGTATCATAGATAAAATTTTTAAGTCTCCACATATTTGCCATTTATATTCCTCGTATTTTATTTTTGACAAAACCAATTCAATGTTTGAATACTCTTCTTTAAGCACAGTTGAATGCGCTAATGGTATAGGACTTATTTGTGTTATGAAGAAGGACTGCTTTAAGGCTCCGCTTCGACGAACCAATGTACAGGCGCCAATCCTCAGGTTTGTATATACCCGGTTTTAATTCATCAATAAGTCCTTTTACGTCAATGCAGTAAACTAGCCCTGAATCTTCTTTAAAATATTTTCGAAAGGTTTTCTCTCGGTCACGATATTCACTTACTTTAGTTCCCTTTGTCAGCATATGTCGCTTTTTAAAGTCTGAAGCCATCAATTCACATTGCTCTTTAGATAGGCCAGCCTTTCTAAATAAATCATTCAGACTCTTTTGATCATATTTTTTCACAGATTTCTCCACACCTTTAGGTACACATTCTTCATCATCATCTGAAGCGAGATTTTCTTCACTTTCGTCGGATTTTTTCTGGAAACTCAACAGTTTTAGGACTAGAATAATGTACTTATTTTTTCTTAATATAAGCTATACCCCCTACTTTTGTTGCACAAAAGTAGCAATCGTTTTCATTTTCTGGTTCTTTCCATTTTCTTGGTGCAATGAATTTCAGGGACATCTTGTCCTGATTTTTAGTAACTTGACTTATCATTATATGACACGAGTTACATACAAAGTGTGGTACCCAACTTTTGTCTTGCTGTGAAATCTCAATGTCAAAACATACTTTATACAAATCATTTATTGTTTCTGTTATTTTTCTTTTGTTTTTCGACCCAACAAATTTTGCACATACATAACAAAAGTTATCAGGATTACCAGTGCATTCATGATTGCATCTGTTACCAGAAGTGCCAGCTGCCTAAGTATGAGAGCTTTCTGACTTTGACGAGGACAATGTCAACTCGTCGTCAGACACACTACGGCATCATTCTCAGATCTTAGCGCTGCCCTGCAAGACAGCGCGCCTTCGCTGGTTTCGTTACTACGAAGAGTTGGACCGACGAATCATTCTAAACATCCCATTTTCAGGGCAGTTGTCATCGTGGCCAACGTCTTCGTAGCAGCAGGTTTTTGATAGTACTACTATTGAGTAGCAATATAAGTTATAAACTTTAG
>NC_046659.1:40948608-40955047 GCF_010883055.1 Belonocnema kinseyi
AGGATCGCCAAAATGTTATATTGAAAAAGGCTCAAATGAGTTTTTAAAAATATGTGATATCTCTAACGAGATATCACGTGCCTTTATTTCGTTGGTTACATATTAAAGTCAAGATTAGAACTAAACTAGTGGCCCTGAAGCCCTCAAATATATAGGGCTGCTTATCTAATCGAAGGAGGAAGCTGTGACTATATTACAATAGCTAGGATGGAAAATAAACTATTAGCAATTGAGACCAGGTAGGTCCCCCTGTAATAATAATGTTACATCGATTATTTGACATGCAGAATATATGATTTGAATAATTTGAATGCTCTTGCTAGCCTTTATAAAATAAATCAGTTACATAATTATTAGAGTTGACTGCTACAAAGGAAGAGATTATCTTTCAGATAATAGAGTCATCTACTGAAATTATTAAATTTACTGACTTGAAACAATAACATCTAATGCAAGGTCACTGTAAATCAAAAATTTAAAGTGAAGAATTGAACACGTATATTAAAATGCACTATTGTGTATAACAGCTGAAAATCTTGGGTTTTCTTAGAACCAACATTTGGTTTTAAATTGTAGTTAAACAAAGCCATTTAAAGGGGCCAGGAATTCAAGTTAATAGAATAAATAAATGAAAACTTAGTTTGATTAAGAAGAGGTCTTTGGTTAACAGAGGTTACGATGGAGTGCGCGACAATCAGATATTCTTTTTTTTTTATAGTTGTAACCACGTTTTTTTCTCCTGTCGAATCTTGAATGATCCTAAATCAAGTTAATGATCCTAAATCAAGTTAAAATAATATAGGAGGTTTGAGGAGGAAGAGGAGGATATAATAATGATTTCGTTAAGGTAAATATGTTCTAAAAATATTAGATAGAATGATAACTTATACTAAATATTATGTTTTATAAGATGATTTCCTAAACTACAATTAATGTAGGTAAGGGAAATCAATAAATACACATACATTTAAAAAAATTAAATTTACTTAACTTATTTCGTTACAGTAAACGTATAAAAATTATATATCAAATTTTTAAACTTATTGCTTACTTTGTACAGTTTTGGTTCTATTTCATCAATGTTAAGAAATATTAATCACAGGGAATCTCGATTAAACAATTTAAAAATGGTTATTTAATTATATTTAACTAGTTGCTAAACCAAAAGAATTATTCAATAATACCAACCTCCCGCATTTCATTGACAACTGAAATAATTTCGTGTACATTATTCACGTTTCCAGCTAGTAGATCTTGTAAAGATGATGGGGGAATAAAGAACGGAATGATACGGGGGATAAAGAAGAAGGGGGTGAAGAAAGAGAAGTTGGAAAAGGATGAGTTGAAGAAAGAGAAGCTGGAAAATGAAGATGGATATCAGGAGGAGTAGGAGGAGGGCGAGGACGAGGGGAGAAGGAGGATATAAACTCAGATTCTATGAATGAACAGCCATTTTTACTGTGTCAGTGGCAAGATGACTAGAGCCCGTTAAAATTTTTCTGGAACTAATTCAAGACTTGATCATTTAAAAAGACATGAGAAATACTCTTTCTCAGCCAAGAATCATATACATGACCGGCCTCTTTTATAGTTATTACGAAACTGCTACAAAGGACACAGAGAACTTGAGAGTCGGTTTACAATTACGTCACTTCCCCCAGCCTTTGTAAAGCCACGGAGGAGAATTTAAGAAAATCAAAAAGTAGATCCAGAAGAAGAATTTGGCCAATATGGTAGTTTTTACTTCTTCACAAGCGGTTCCATTTCATATTTAGATTTATGAGTAATTTATGAGTAATGCGTCTTTTTAAATTATCAAGTCTTGTATAGGTTCCGGAAAAATTTGAACAGGTGCTAGTCATCTTGCAACTGACACAGTAAAAATAGCTGTTAATGCATGGTATCTGAGTTTATATCCTCCTCCTCCTCCCCTAGTCCTTCTCCTCCTACTCCTCCACCTCGTATCCATCTTCATTTTCCAGCTTCTCTTTCTTCACCTCCTTCTTTTTCAATTTCTCTTTCCTCACCCCCTTCTTCTTTATCCTCCGTACCATTCCGTTCTTTATTCCCCCATCATCTTTACAAGATCTACTAGCTGGAAACGTGAATAATGTGCACGAAATTATTTCATTTGTCAATGAAATGCGGGAGGTTGGTATTATTGCATAATCCTTTTAGTTTAGCAACTACTTACATGTAATTAAATTAAAATTTTGAAATTGTTTAATCAAGATTTCCTGTCATTAATATTTCTTAACATTGATGAAATGGAAACAACACTGTACAAAGTGAGCAATAAGTGTAAAAATTTGATATATAATTTTTATACGTTTATTGTAACGAAATAAGTTAAGTCAATTTAATTTTTAAAAGTGTATGTGTATTTATTGATTTCCCTTACCTGAATTAATTGCAGTTTAGGAAATCATCTTATAAGACAGAATATTTAGTATAAGTTATAATTCTATCTAATATTTTCCGAACCTATTTACCTTAACTAAATCATTAGCATATTCTCCTCTTCCTCCTCAAACCTCTTACATTATTTTGTTATTCTTCTACATATATTTTAGGAGCTTACTTAACTTGATTTAGGATCATTCAAGATTCGACAGGAGAAAAAAAACGTGGTTACAACTATATGAAAAGCAGAATATCTGATTGTAGCGCACTTTATGCTAATGCCTGCAAACAAAAGACCTCTTGTTAAGGAAACTAAGTTTTACTTTACTAAATTGCTATAGTTGAGACAAAAGTATGTTCACGATTCTATTAATAAGAAGTCCTTATATATTTGACTGGATTTATCAAACTCATCGCAGAGGGCAGTACAAAGAATGGAGATACACTTAGTACTTCTTAGTACTACTTAGTATTCAAATGCCACACAACATACGATTCGGATGATATAATCATTGAATCCAACATTTTCAGTACCTACTTGTCTTAACTACAACATTACTGTATCATCCTCCTTTTTCTCCTCCTCCTCGTCCTCCTCTACTCTTTCTCGTTCTTCTCCATACATTTTTGATAGTTTAGTTACCTTGATTTAAGAGAATACAAAATTTAACAGGAGAAGCGTTGAAAATCAGCGTACCTGATAGTGACGCACTCCATCGTAACCTCTGTTAACCAAAGACCTCTTCTTAATCAAACTAAGTTTTCATTTACTTATTTTGTTAACTTGAAATCCGGTCTCCTTTAAATGGGGTTATTTAACTACAATTCAAAATAAAATGTTGGTTCTAAGAAAAACCAAGGTTTTCAGCTGTTATACATAATAGTGCATTTTAATAAAAGTGTTCAATACTTCTCTTTATATTTTTGATTCACAGGGTCCTTGCATTAGATATTATTGTTTCAAGTCAGTAAATTGGTTCTTTTCAGCAGATCACTCTATTATGTGAAGGATGATTTTATCGTTTGTTACAGTCAACTCTAATAATTATGTACCTGATTTATTTCATAAATGCTAGCAAGAGCATTCAAATTATTCAAATTATATGTTCTTTATCTCAAATAGTTGATGTAATATTATTATTACAGGTGGACCTACCTGGTCCTAATTGCTAATAGTTTATTTTGCATCCTAGCTATATCACTATAAAATTCTAAATCTGTTACAGTGATATGCTGTATGCAAAGGGATCTCTTAGGAATCTGTTGATATTTTTCGAATTACTCAATAGCAAAGCCTTCTGCAATCTTACAAAATTATTTTTGATTTAAAACGTTTTTAATACACACCTCTCTTTGTATTTATTAATATATCTCCCTGTTTATCTAATTGTTCTAGAAGGTTCTAAGTTATAATCAATGCGTGCGGATAAACTTTTTTAGCATCACGAAATATAATCCATCATTTACAATAACCTTAAAGTTGCTTACGAAAAATTGCATAGTAAAATTTAATGATAATGTCACTAGTTTTACAAGATTCTCGAAACATAGCATGAATCACTGCTTCTGTAGAATATCGGTAAGGTTGGTTTCTATGGACTGGCTCTTATGATCTCTGGATTAAATTAGTTATCTAGAAAGCAAGGTACCTTCCTCGATTTCTATAAAAACTATATTAACTTTGGATTGTTTAATTTCTATAAACTATGTTAACTTTAGATTTAAAAAGTTCCAGAGAGCAGATATTCACTGTGTCATTTTCTATAGTGTTTGATTCACAGTTTCCTTGCATTGAATTTAAATACTTCTGAATTTATTTTTGTTCTTTATGATGCTTTATTTTAACGTTTAAGTAAATAAATTGAATCTTTTTCAGCAGATTACTCTATTATGGGAAAGATGATTTCAATGTTTCTTAGTCAAGTCCAATATTTATGTACCTGTATTATTTTATAAATTCTAGCAAGCGTTTTCGAATTGTATTTTCTTCATCTCAAATGGCTGATTTGGCATCCAAGCTATATCAATATACAATTCTGAATCTGCTACCGTGATCAACTGTATGTAATCGGACCACTTAAGAGTCTGTTTGTATTTTTCAAGTTACTCAATAGCAAACCTTTCTGTAATCTTACTATATTATTTCTGATTTTAAACATTTTTAATAAATAGCTCTCTCCCTCTCTCTCTCTAAGCTCTCCGTCTCTCTTTTTCCCTAAACTATACATGCTGCATATCATTTAGCATCTTTATCTATTAATGTATCCCCTCTTTGTCGAAATATTCTACAAGGTGCTAAATTATAATCGGCACTTCTAGACACGTTTGAAATATAACGTCCTTCTTCATGGATAATAGTTTATTTCGCATCCTGATTATATCAATAAATTCTACATCTGTCGCAGTGATCCAATGTGTGTAAAAGGACCTCCTTAGAATCTGCTGATATTTTTCGAGCCTGTCAATCATGAAGCCTTCTGCAATATTACAAATTTTACATTATTTTTTGAATTCAAACATTTTTTAATACATGGATCTCTCTCTCCATCTATTTTTCTCTCTAAGGTACACTGACAGAAAAATTTGTGGTAAATTTCCCATACATGTTTTGGAAGTAAGTAACCCATACAAGTAGGGAAATTTTCCTATACTGAGGTATGGGAAAATTTCCATACATGGATCGGCATTTTCCCAAACTGAAGTATGGGAAAATTTCTTCCCACAACCTTAATTTTTAAAACGGGTAAATAAAAAACAGAATTTCAATTTTACGATCAAATATAATAAAAATTAAACAATATTTACAGTGGAAGCTTCTATAAAAATATACAAGATAGCAGAAAATTAATATTCAGAAATAAAGTCAGCTTTCATTCCTATGCGATCCATCAATTTTAGCACTTGAGGATTTACTGTGTGGAGTTTCCTCTTATTCATTCCTCTCTTGTGGACCACTAAGGGTTGATTTTTTGGAACACCCTGCAAAAATTAAAAATTAATTACGCAGACCCACAAAAAAAACAAAAGTGTCTGTGCAATTGACCAGACTTATATATTCTTATGTATTTTTCGACGCTGAATCCTAATTTGCAATAAAAAAGTAGGGTCCAGCTACTTCTTTATGGGGTTTTGTTCGAAAAACCTCATTTTTTACGGTTTTTTCATGGTTTTTTTTAAATAAAAAAAAATAAAGAAAAATTTTATTTTTTTGACTTCAGAATCGAATTCTACGGGAAAAAATACGTCGACAACCATGTTTTGATTTTTTTTTTACAAAAATTTCAACCCACCATACGGCGATGAAAAGGCAGAAAATCGCGAAAAGTGAAAATTTGCTTCAAATTTGATTAAAATGACATTAAAATCAAGTTTTACGATTTTAAACCGATTTATAAACATTGAAAATACTTTACTGGGGGTTTTTGGGGTTGCTGATCACGAATTTTAAGTCATTCTTTTTCAAAAAACAACTCCTAGTCGGCGTAAGTGGACAATAAACGTGATAAATTTATATTTTTTTTCAAAAAATCGATGTTTTGGATACTGTTCTGGAGGTTTTCCACTACATGAATCACAAAACTAGAACTTTTTTCGAACCTTCATCATAAAGTAAGACTTAGAACCTATGTATAGCGATATTCATGAACTCGATTATAATATTTTTAGCTTCTTTTAAGAAGTGCCTTAGAGTTTTAATGGGTTAATCAATTGAGTTTGTAGAATTTTCGCTAATACTTCGCAACTACGATAGTGAGATGTTGGATACTAGATATTGGCGATATCTATTTTTATTTTTCTCTTCCAAAAAAATATTTTAAATAAAGTTTTAAAGTGTTTTACGCTTACGCACACGTTTCTCGCCAAATGACCGGCGTAAAGGATTTCTGACACGCTTTTGACCTCTTTCTGAAGATGTTTCTCTCTTCATCATCCGACAGTAATCTGCCAACATATTTATACCCCATCGTCCTTGAAATCTGCGTTCAAATTCCTTCAAGTCTTGGTGAAACCTTTCTCCTTGCTCTTCACTAAAGTC
>NC_046659.1:40955147-40960379 GCF_010883055.1 Belonocnema kinseyi
TTCTAGCCTCTTTTTCGCCTACCATCCCCCTACCTTTCTCAAGACTTTTTCCTTTTTTCCTTAATTCTTCTAATTCTTCATCCCAGCACCATTCCTCCCCATCTATCCATAACCTGTCTCTCCCTATGCATACCATATGGCCCATTTTCCTCTCTACCCAAGCCCTACCCAAGCCCTCTGCTCCATCTCAATGCTCTCTAGCTTACCCCAAACCTTGTCTTTCTCCTCCTTCCAACGTTTATCCCATTCTTCCCATTTTTCTCTGACCTTTTTCACTTCGCCCCTTACATCGGTTCCCTGCCTATTCATAGCCCTATTCATTTCATCCAATCTCTTTCTTGTTTCCTCTCTAAAGCCTTTAATGAGTGCTTCCAATTTTTCAAACATTCCCCCATCCCCCCCCCTCTCTCTCTCTGGTGTTTTCATTTTAATTCTCACTCTCTTGTTCTCCTGGTCCCTTTCTACTTCATCTTCCCCAGCCACTCTTTTCCTTTTTTCCTCCCCTTCACTGCTAGTTGCGCTTGTCTTTTTTTGCCATTCGTCCAGACTTCTGTTCGAACTCGCGTTGCCTAGCTTGTTAAGGCGCTGTAAATTTGAGGGCCTTCCCCGTTGCTTGCCCGTATCTGAATCCGCTACCCTCCCCACCCGGGTCGACTTCTCGGCACTTTCATCACCGCTGCTGTCACTGCGATCAACGTCACCCATCCCCCCACTTTCAATGCTTTCAGCAACGTCAGCTGTTGCAGCCACTACGGTTTTCTGCTATGTGCGATCGTCCAGTGACTGTTGCCCTCTGGCACCAGTTTGTGGACTTCGCGTCGTCGGCATCCTACCTTACCCAAAGCTCTGTGACGTTTCCCGCCTTTATTTCCTACCTCTTGCCCCCCTGACCAAGCAACTATTTTTTCACTCCTAACCTCAAAAACTTCACACACTCCAAATTTTCACCTCAAACCACTGACTTTCACCCTTCACACCTTTGCCTTCACTTACCCTTCTTCCTTTACACTCGATCTCCGCACTTTTTGCCTTTTCTGCATCCACTCACCCTTATTTCCTCCACCAAAGCCAAAAATACACCACTTGACAAAAAGAGTTCTTTCGCGATCGGTACCGGAAACGGAAGCCCTTTTAGTATTTAATAAATAAAATGGAAATGATTATTGAGCAATTTATCTCTTGGTAGATTTCGGTACAAAAAGTTTTTTTTCTACCAAAACACTTGAAAAATAATGCAAAATTTGCACTTTTGTTTATTTAATGTTGATTGATATACTTTTTTATTTGGCGGGCTTCTCTCGAAATTAAATTATATTCCAAACTACACATTTAATATCAATAAAATAAAAGTGATTATTAATCAATTTATATTTCGGTAGATTTCGGTAAAAAAGTGTTTTTTTTCTACCAAAACACTCGAAAAATAATGCAATATTTGCACTTTTGTTTATTTAATGTTGATTGATATACTTTTTTATTTGGCGGTATACGCTCGAAGCTATAAACCGCACGTGTTGGAGTCATAAAAATACGACTTAAGAGATAAATTTATGTCTTCAAGGCATAAAAACTTATGTCCAATACATAAATTGAAGTTTGGCTCCGTCTCAAAACTGAGAAATGCTCAAGTCGATCTTTTCGACTTCAGCATGTCTTGATTGGTGGCAATTCAAGTTGAACTGAAGTAGAAGCATTTTTATTCGGGCACCCTCACCCTCCCCGTAGCCCCCAAAATATTACACAAGAATAAAAAAATTACATTTGTACATATTATTATCAGTTTTTAAAAATTTCTGTCGTCTTTTTTCATACAAATAATTACTAATCGACAATTTGAATATTTACAATGACTTTTTAAGCAATTTTCAATTGTTGAAACAAATTTAAATTATTAAAACAATTATTTACTTCTGAAAAATGTAAAAAATAATCGTATCTTCTAAAAACATTATGTAATTATTTAAACAATTATTTATCGTCTATTTTCAAAATTTCTAAGAACTGAGGCGAAATATCAACTTTCCTTTGAAATCAGTGTCCTGTGCTACGTTTTCTTAAATAATTACATAATTTTGATACATTTCTTTTAATGTTTAATAAATTTCTATTTCCTTAAACAATCTCAATTTGTTCAAGCAGTTATTTTTCGATAACTGAAAAAATGAAGTAAAAAAGAACAAATACAATTATGTTTCACATTGTAAAGTGTATAGAAAGAATACATCAGAGGAAATGTATCCAAATTAAGTAATTATTAAACAAACAGTAGCATAGGATAGCAATTTGATAAAAGTAGATATCTCTGGCTCAATTTTTAGAAATTTTGAAAATAAACAATTAATAATTGTTTAAATAATTATATAATGTTTTTAGAAAAATTAACTTCATCAAACAATGACAAAATATTGCATTTTAATCAGAAAATAAGAATATTTTTTACATTTTTGGGGAATAAATAATTGTTTAAATAATTTAGATTTTTTAAATTTTTTATTTAAGATGCGTGGGTGATGGTAGGTTGTAAATAAAAGTTATTAGTGTGGTTTTATTTTGTAGACATTGCTTTTCAAACCCTAAAACCTTTGGCACGTTTCGATGAATCCCTGGAATATGAAGTTCAATTTTTCGAAAATTCAAAATCTCACCGAGTAAATTAAATGGAATTTTGAAGTGCCCAGTAGCACGTGTTAATATTCAAATTCCGAAAAAAATTACAGATTTTCTTTCTCCGGAAATGAAAACTTTTGGGGGGTGTCTTCCCCTCTACAGTGTAAACAATTCCAATGCATGTTTGGACCGTTTTCTCTAAAACTAGGATTTCGAAGTACCAACTTAAGAAATTCCCCAGTGACTGGTTTTTCAACTTAGAGGGTTCATTTCAGGTTTAAAATGCCGAAAATTTATCGTGCTATATACCACTATACGTAACTTACTTTAAATTTTATTATAAGCTGCGCTGAAACATGTATCATTGTGATAAATTTATACGATTACAATTCACAATATGCATAAAAATTAAATCACACTAATTCTTATTTCCTGGTTTTTATAATTTTAAAGTTTTTTAATCATGTTTTTTACAATTAAATAAAAACAACTGCGCATTTGCATAGAGTCTAAAAAAGAAACATATATAGGGTTCTATATAGGACCCTATGTCCTCTTTCGTCATTTCTGTCCTTTTTCCAAAAATTTAATTTTTTAATTTTTAATCTTATTTTTTACCACTGAAATAAAATCTACTCATCTTATCTAAGAATGATTAATAATAAATTTATAGATCTTTTCAGGCGAACATTTTTTGTATGTTAATTTTAGTTTCTACCTTGTGTCGTTTGTTCAAGAAAATTTAATATTTTTATTTTGAATGTTACTTTTTACGTCCAAAGCCAAATACATTATGATGCGAATACATTATTTGATATTTCACGCGCATATTGTGTAGACGAGATATTTGTCAATTTGCTATATTTTCCTTCAGCTGAGCAGGTAAGCCGAGAAACATGGTTTGATAAAAATGGTTGAATATTGTCTGTCTCTCTCGTTCCTAAGTTTCTCTTTCTAACAGGCCAAAAACTTTACCAACCGACTCCTACCAATTTTTGGGTATGAGGTTGTCTCCATACTTGCCAGGGGGCACTAGACTGTATTTCCGATGCAACTATCATCGGGAACGTCTTGGATCAAAATGTGGCGACGGTATGTTAAGGTGGAAATGACACCATCTTGGCATGCAAAGATGAAACCCTTCGTACCAGACTTCAATCCGGGCGATTTAAGGAAAGCAAACGTTAGCTCACAAGACAATGACTGATCCTTCACATTTCTGTGAAAGATACCGTGCATCCTCTTGTCGAGGAGCTGTTCACGAAAGTTTTTCTCTTGTCCTTTCTTAATCCGGGCTTTCAGGAGTGAGTACTCGAGATAGATAAGATTTGATGTATTTTGCTCACCCGTAATACTGAAGTCAAGTCCGAGTGTTTCAGCAGCCTCCTCCGCTGCTTTGTACAGGAACGCTCCTTTGCCCACTTCTTCGTGATTCCTGACCATTTTAAGAAGAGGGTCTCTTCTAATTGCAACTCTATGTGCTGCACCCAGAATAATCCTGTTGTGAAGACATTCAAGACTCAATATTCCGCGACCCCCTTGACGGCGTGAGATGTACAGTCGCGGAACGGAAGACTTAAGATGCATACTTTTGTTAATGTGCATAACCTTCCTTGTCCCGATACCAAGGGATCTGAGCTTGTTCTTCGCCCATGGAACTACTGCAAATGAATAGAGTAGTACCGGGACGGCAAGCATGTTCGATGCAGATACTTTGTTCCTCGCCGGCAGTTCGGAAGACCAAATCTGTCGGATGAGATGTTTGTATCCGCTCCGGAGATTATCCTTTATAGATGTCACATCCTGAATGCGGCTCTGTGGTACATTTCGACGCGATGCGTTGATCTATTTCAATATATTTCAACTAATTTTTGAAAAATTCGTTTTGAACCAAATAAAAAGAATTTTCAACAGAATAGTTTGAGAGCTATAAATCATTGTCTTTGGACATGGTGAACACAAAAAAAATGTTCATAACCGGGGACTGGTTTAGACACGTGGTCACCGAAGAGCATCTCCTTAATTATTTTAGAAGATTAAGGTGTCATAATGTAATGAAACTCAGCTATTAATATGAGAGGGTACAAAACATTTCATTTTGCTCCATTTTTATACGCTTCGAATCTAAACATCAGTGAAGACATATTAAGATTATGATTCTCTTACATATTTTTCAAAAAGGGGCTCTAAAATGATTGTAAGAAATTTTTACTGAATGTCTTGATTATGAGAGCATATGAACTCTCAAAACGTCGAATAATGTTAATAAATTATCTCGAACATAAACGAGGTTCTTTTATTTGTCTGAAGTAGGTCAAAAGATATTTAATCCATTATTTTATATTGTATGATTTGCATGTTTAATAACACAGGCCCAAAAAAAAAAACAAAAGTGTCTGTGCAATTGACCAGACCTATATATTCTTATGTATTTTTCGAAAATTTGCTTCAAATTTGATTAAAATGACATTAAAATCAAGTTTTACGATTTTAAACCAATCTATAAACATTGAAAATACTTTTCTGGGGGTTTTTGAGGTCGCTGATCACGAATTTTAAGTCATTTTTTTTCAAAAAACAACTCCTAGTCGGCGTAAGTGGACAATAAACGTGATAAATTGATAT
>NC_046659.1:40960479-40961718 GCF_010883055.1 Belonocnema kinseyi
ACTTTTCCCCTTTGATCTTATTTTGCTCTACCCCTAATAGACCCTTAAAATAATCCGTCCATTCCTCCATTTCTATTTCTTCGTTAACGCCCTTCCTTTCCCTTCTATCCCTATTTGTCACATCCCACACCCTACCTTCTTTGATGGCTTTTTCTACCTCTGCTTTATATTCTTCCTTTCCCCTCTGTCTTTTTATTTCCAGCATCTTCTCATGTTCTTTTTTCCTCCTGTTATACTCCTCCTTCTCCATTTCCCCTCTTCTCCATTTTCTCACACACTCTTTTATTCTCTCTTTACTCTCCCAGCATTCTTCGTCCCACCAGCCTCTCTTTCCCCCTACACTTTCTTCATTAGTACCCAGCTCATCCTTTACCTTTTCAATGGACCCCTTCAACCTTTCAACTAACGAGTCTATTCCCTCCTCTTTTTCATACCTAACCTTCTCCTTTACCATCTTTTGTTTAAACTCGTTTAATTTATCTACCCCCCAGATTCCCATTTTCGTGTATCGTTCGCACCCTTTTTTCTTTCTCCCTCTGCCGCGCTTACTGACGCCTCTTCTTAGTGTAACTATGACCGGGAAGTGCTCGGACCCTATCTCATTCCCTACCTTCATACTCCCTATCATATGCCGCATTCTTTCTTCAGCCAGGATATAGTCTATTATTGTTGCTCCCTTTCCTATGAATGTGATCTCCCCTCCCTCATCTCCTTTGATATTGCCATTGCATATAAACCATCCTGTTTCTCCTATCATGTCTAGTAACTTCCTCCCCTCCCTGTCCGTCTCTCTATGTTTGGAGTTCCTTATAAATGCTTCCTTTTCTTCATCCCATAACCCTCCCACTTGTTCGCAAGTCCATGCATTTAAGTCCCCCCCCTCTTAAAACCAATTCTTTCTTCTTTTCCTCCATCCACCTCCTTATTACTCTCCAGCCTTCCTCTTCCCCTCTTCTTCTATATACACACACCACTACTATTTCTACTTTCCCAATTATAATTTTTCTTATCATTGTTCCATCCTTTTCCTCCATGTTCCCATCTTTTCTCCCTTTTACTGCTAATTCTTTATTCACCCCTGACACCATGCCGCCCATCCCTCTCCCTTTAACGTGTTCCTTTCTTGCTTCTTGCATCGTCCACACATAACCTTTCGGTAACATCTTTTTTATTCCCTTCCAGTCCTTCTCATCTGCCCAAGTTTCACTCATCATAATCACATCCCACTTTTCTAACTCC
>NC_046659.1:40961818-40963093 GCF_010883055.1 Belonocnema kinseyi
CAGTCGGCTATAAAATATATGCAGAAATCTTAAGAAATAGGTTGGAGAGTCAGGTAGAACAAAAAGAAAGTATCCCACATAATCAGACGGGCTTTGGAAAAGGAATGGGAACTATAGACAACATCTACGTACTTAGCTATTTAGTTAACAGAAATTTTGGGAGAAAGCAAGGGAGACTAGTCGCTTTGTTCGCAGATTTCAAAGCAGCGTTTGACTCAGTGAATAGAAAAGTACTATGGCAGGCAATGAAAGAGAGAGGTGTAGAGGAATAGTTAGTGGAGAGGATAAAGGAAATTTTTAGTGAAACCAGGATTAGGGTGAAAATAGGAAAGAAAAAAGGGCAGGTTTTCTGGACAAGCCGAGGTCTAAGGCAAGGGTGCCCTTTGAGTCCGTTACTATTTAGTATCCTATTGGCAGACTTAGAGGAGAAGCTAAAGGAGAAAGGAAAAGGAGGAACGGCTTTGGGTAATAGCAGTGATGTGTTTCAGAAATAGAAAGAGCAAAATAAATTACATTTGGAAGATGAACGGACAAAAAGTGGAAATTGTGGAGGAGTTCTGTTACCTAGATTTTTGGTTTGAGGCAGAAGGAGGAAACGAGCTGCAGGTTAGGAAAAGAATTGAATGTGCGAGTAAAGTAATGAGCCAAGTATGGGGTATAGGAAAGAGAAGGTTCAAGAACGATTGGAGAATGAGGGTCTGGTTGTTTGATGCGTTGGTGTGGGCGGTGTTGTCTTATGGTGTGGAGATCTGGGGATGGAAGGAACATCGGAAAGTAGAGAGTATGCAAAGAGCGATTCCTGAGTTGGGTAATGGGGGTTAGCTAGAGTTGACCAGGATATATGTTAAAAGAAGAGTTAGGAAGAGAAAATATGGTTACTAGACAAATTAAGAGAGCATGGAGGTTTGAAGAGAAGCTAAAAAGGGGAGAGGGAAGTAAAATTGCACAAGCATGTTTCGGTGAAATTCGGAACAATGAAGCGAGAGGCAATGTGGGAAATTCAAAATGGGAGGTAGAAAGGAGAAAAATGAGAAGGGTATGTAATAATCGAGAAGGGGTTATGGAGTGGCAGGGCATAGAGTTAGAGCTATTGGTTAAACAAGGAGAAGAGAGATGGACAAAGATTATAGATTCGAGGTACAATAGATGGCATATGATGGTCAAAGGGTTGATGGAACCAGAATATCTGCAGAAAATAAAAAAGGAAGAAAAATGGAGTAGGGTTGTACGGTTCAGAATGGGAGAAGGAGTGAGAGCATGCAGATATTGGATGAA
>NC_046659.1:40963193-40968613 GCF_010883055.1 Belonocnema kinseyi
TAAGGGAAAGCAAGGGAGTAGGGCAGAGCCAAACGGGTAATCCTGAAAAGGGACAGTAAAAAACGAAAATTGTTTTCAATATCGTGGAAAATGCATTTTTTTTATGGTAAGAGGAAGCGGAAGCCCTGGAAGCTCGCTCGTTTTAGGAAGTAATATCACTACTGTTACTATTGTTTATCCTGCATAATGCGAAAAAGTAGAATATAAGTAGTAGTTAAGTTAGACTAGGGATGGAATTGTAAATATATGTACAGGGAGCGGTGGCCCTCAAACCCGTAAAAGGAAGAGATTAAATACATACATACATATTAAATACTAAAAGTGTAGTTTCCGATAAAATTTGATTTCGAAGGAAGCCCGACTTATCAATATATGTAGCAATAAACATTAAATAATCGAAATTGCAATTTTTTCATTATTTTTCAAGAGGTTTGGCAGAAAGAAAACCTTTCTGAAAGAATCTCACATTATTTGATCTGGAATAAATGGTGAAATTAGTATATTTTTCCACTGTATTAATTCAAAATACTTCAATAACTTTGGAAATTCAGCAATATCTTTATTATAATTTTATATTTTCTCAAATAATGAGTTATAAGCAAGGGCTTCGTCTCGCTCTGAGGTATACGCAGGCATAAGTTCTCTAATGTTAGAGACATTGCAGTTTTCGCAAGGATAGTCTCAAGTCAAAAATAGATCATTAGTGACCACTGGCAGTAAAGCCGGGAACTAAAAAACCGGTTTTCCGCAGAATTTTTCCTGGTTTATTTTACTTGGTTTTCTGCAAAACCTTGTTTAAATAAATGAATAATTTAATCTTTTTTTATTGATATTATTTTTATTATTACTCTCAGCATGGCGGGCTTCTCCCATTTTTAACATCCAAAATTTTCAGAATTAGATAATCCAAGATTTTGTTAATAAAAATTTTTAAAAATGAAAAAAAATAATTTTGAAGAGAAGCCCGCAATAGATTTCGATTTACTTTCAACAATGAAAAAAACAAATTTTGAATTAATGCATTATTTTACGAGTGGTTTTGCTGAAACTATTGGGAGGAAGTTACCGTTTCACCTTGATATATCCCCTCTTTGTCGGAATATTCTACAAGATTCAAGATTATAATTCACACTTCTAGACACGTTTAAAATATAACGTCTTTCTTCATGGTAAATAGTTTATTTCGCATCCGGGCTATATTAATAAATTCTACATCTGTTGCAGTGATCCACTGTATGTAGAAGGACCTCTTAATAATCTGCTGGTATTTTTCGAGTCCCTCAATCGTAAAGCCTTCTGCAATATTACAAATTTTACAACATTTTTTTTGAATTCAAACATTTTTTAATACATGGCTCTCTTTTTCTCTCCATCTATTTTTCTTTTTAAGGTATACATGCTGCAGATGATTTACTGTCTCTATCTAGTAATATATCCCCTCTTTGTCGAAATATTCTACAATATCGAATGTCACGTAATATATACACATGCATCTCTTGCGCATTAAAAACAATAAAGGTAGAAGTTTTATAGTTAAGGTTCTGTTGAAAATTTCAAAAAATATTTCTTCGAATTACCACCCTCTCATGTTTATTTCAAGTAAACAATCTACGTCATCATCTATTCTCCCGAGCGGCGGCTCAGCTATCAAAGGGGATGATGATTCACCACTCTGTACTCTTCGACTCAAACCTGTTTAAACTTGCAAAATACATTTCTCAGAAATTACCCTGAAAATAATCATATCACACACTCTACATCAAAGACACCGACTATTACTCAGAATTATATTGACAATAACAAGCAATTATCATCAACGATAAATTCATCAATATACAGGAAATATGACACCACTTACATCATCATATCTTCTGGCGGCTCACTTATCAGGGGATGATCACTCATCGCCTAGCACCAACGATCGCTCTTAACCTGCTTCACACGGATGCACACCTTATAACTAACTCGGATATGCACTCACCCATAGCGATCCAGACTTCGTCTTACTTATTTCTATTCGTACGGAAAAATTTAAAACATGGCAACTACTTTAGGTAAGGATTCCTGGAACTATAGTGACGTCATCAGAATGGAATTTTTTACCCTAGAAATTGTTTAACATTATATGAAATATGACGCCTCTGTCGGCAAATATCAAAGGAGAACGTTTAATTAATTCAGTTCACATGGATAAGGATTCCAGGGAATCGACGATAACGTTATCAGAATGGAATTTTGTTTACCTAGAAACGTGTTGGAACCTGCATAAAAAGAGCACTATATAATACCTTATTTTCTCAGTAATACATGTAACATGATACCATTTAGCAGGTGTTAAATAGTCTAATATTGCGATATCGTATATCATTTCATCTCCTATTCCACATTTTTGTGGATGAAAATATCCAATCCGATGATTTTCAAGTATTGATTTTTAATATCGATAGTGTGGATAGGTCAAAACTGTGATTCGTTAGTCAGCACAAAGAGCGAAACCAATTTTATAGCCTTCTGCGCTCTAGCCGCAAGTTTGCTATTGATACGGAAAATCTGTATCCAGAACCAGCCTGACCTATCTACTCATGAACTTCGGCGCATGTAAAGACGTTATTTGGTACTAGATGGTGAAGCACTACATTCAATTGTTTTTCCTTTCATTGCACCTTCCGATTGAAAATGGTCATTTTTTCTTACCTTTTTTGCAACTGATGTTATTTTAACTGTTAGTTATTGCAAATAAGGTTTTATCATAATATTATCAATATTATAATGAAAAGTTTTACGACCGAGAGTTTCTCCGTGCAGGGTAAAAGCAATTACCGGGCACTTTTGATCTTCGAATTTCGAAAACAAACTTTTCGTGAAAAAACGCATATAAATTTAGGGTGCGTCATAAGGGAAAATTTCTCCTAAGCTATAGGACGATTAACCTGCGTTATACTTTACTAGTGTTATGAGATACATCATTTTAATTATTAAATTTTCTAATTAATATTTCCATTATATTTACCATAACGGGAGATCTGCTTCAGGACTTGCATTTTAACGTCGAGAAGATAGCGATTACAATTCCATTGCACTGAAGTTTCTGATGACATAGGACGATTTTTTTCTAATTTTTGGCTTATATATGGTCTAGAAAAGTATTTAAAAAATGCCCAGAAAACCTTCCTCTATCCATTAAAGTGATTGCAGCGATTAAAAACCAATATATCCAAACCTGCCGTACAATAGTTATAGGCCACCTTTTTATGAATGAATAAATTCACTTAATTTTAATTATACCAGAGCTAAAAAAATGTATTTTAAAAGGTTGATTGTTTTCGAAATTCTGTATAAAATAAACCCAGGGTAAAGCCAATTTGTCTAGAGTTGAAAACATTTTTATCTTATTTTTGGTAACAAAAATGTTTTTGTAAAATATAGGAAACATATAATCATGAAGTTTCTGTGCAATTTTCTCAAAATATATATTCATTTAACTTTTATTCTGATTTGCCTACAGATAAGATATTTTCAAATTTTTCCAACTTTTTTATTACAACTTGAAGTACTTACAATTCGAAAAGAAATTTTTACAATTTAAACTCGTAAGCTGTTGTGGTACAATGAAAAAACAGCTCCAAAATGAGCGCAAGAACATTGGCAAAATTTGATTATTTTGAAAGTAATTGAAAATTCAAGTAAACATTTAAATGTACAGAATTTAAATGTAGAGAATTTACGCAGTCTTAAAAAAAGAGGTGCCATAAAAGTGTTGCATGGTAGTGTACTTGCAAAACTATTCGGTTAGTTCTCCCCAGAAAGAAAGAGGGGATGAACTTATTAACTCCCCCTCCCAATTCGAAAGATACTTTCAAAAGGTGATGAAAAAAAAACTTTTCCATTTGCGGACAATAGCTAAAATTGAGAAAAATTGCACGAAAACTCGTCCACGCAAAAGCAAACAGTAAGTTCTGCCCCAAAACAAAGAGGGGGTGACCATTTAACCCCCGCTTTTTAAAAGGTACTTTCAAAAGGTGAGGAAAACCATTCTTTTATATTTTTCATTTGCGGATAGTAGCCAAAATTGAAAAAAAACTGCACGAAAACTCGTCTTGGGGAGTATATACAGTATATTCTACCCCAAAAGAAAGAGAGGGTAGAATTTGTAACCTCACCTATTAGAAAGGTACTTGTAAGAGGTGTTGAAAAAAAAATTGTGAAAAAGATTTTGCATTTGCGGACAATAGCCAAAATTGAGAAAAACTGCACGAAAACTCGTCTTAAGGAGGATATGTGGTGTGTTCTACTCCAAACAAATTGAGAAACAAGTCACGAAAACTTGTCTTGGGAAGGATTTACGGTTCACGGTAAAAAAAAGTGTTCAAACTGATTCCGGAATCAATATCATTTTGATATGAATCAAAAATTATACCGAAAACAAGAGCATTTTGATCAGCCAAAATGAATGATCGTCTTTTGAGTTCATAATGATTTGATTCTGGATCATGTACGTTGAGTGTAGTTGTCACTTCCATGCGGTTACATACAATTTTTAGGTTATATCGTTATGACACAGTCGCCAAGAATTTGCGGCCATTTTGTTTAGTCTAACAAATGGACCTAAAAATAAGATCAAATTGATCCAAATGGACAGTTCATTGTGGTCACGAGAGTCAAATTATCGTTGGAGCAAAATGCTCTGCAACAAAATTCATTCCTTTTTTTGCTGTGTTCTACCCAAAACAAAGAGGGGTTGATTTTTTAACCCATCCTATTCAAAAGGAGCTTTTTAGAGGTTTTGAAAAATTTTAAAAAAGATATTTCATTTTTGAACAATAGCCACAATTGAGAAAAAAGTTACACTGTATATCCTCCCCAAGGCGAGTTTTCGTGCAGTTTTTCTCAATTTTCGCAAACCAAAGTGACAAACTCTCTGTCTGTCCGGCCGTCCGTCCGTACACACGATAAGGTGCGTTCCTCTATAACCTCCACCAGGGAATTTCAGTCTTTTATTTATGACAAAATTTTGAGCTTTTTTTGGGCATAAATACCGATTTTTGGGCTCTCATATTTCTCTCAAAATAATGGACTTTTTGGTTGGAGTTGCTGTCCGCCAATACTTCCACTAGAGCAAATTAAAAAAATCAACAGCGTCAGAATTTTGGCCCTTTTGGGCTATCAAAATGTGCAGAAAATTATTTTTCAAGAACAACTTCTACCTCCCCAAAATTACAAAAAAATGACTCACGCACCCAGCCCAAATTTAAGACTATCCGAATTTCATTCTTTTTTTGTCCTTCCCAGAACACTCACGAATTATTCAAAACAATTATCATGTACCCCTAAAGAGTTATGGAAAAAATAACTCAAACAAAAGTGTGCAATAAGTGCGAAAAAACATATACCGCAGGTCTGACCTAATTTTATGCTCACCA
>NC_046659.1:40968713-40971883 GCF_010883055.1 Belonocnema kinseyi
CAACACCAAACATAGTTGTAGTAAGTGCGATTCAAAACAACAGAATGCGCAGGGCTCCCGACAATGGGTCGGCCAACAATGCCGACCAATCTAGAGCTGGGGGAGCCAATGAAAACGGATTCAATGCGATGGATCAGCGGGATCTCGTGACCTTTGGGTGGACGGAGCGACTGAATCACGACTTGTTAGAGTGCTACGATACGAGTGTGGCCCCTGAACGGGGTTACATGGCACGGCTGCATTCTCTGTGGTGTGAGAAACACCCGGAGCTATCGCACTTTTCGCAGCAACGTCTGCGAAACCATGCTAAACTACTCCGAAAAAGGGGCTATGTGAGCAGAACGCCTACTCTAACACAGCTAGAACAAGCCGGCAACAGAGAAAGAGAGGCGACACTCAAGCCTAACGATCTGGCTGAAATCGATGACGAGCTTCGTGGACATTTTTCCGGAGAATCTGACCTCTGGGCTATCAATTATTGTGTGTATAATGCAGAGCGAGCTTTGGCCGATGCGAACTGTTAAACAGAACCAACGGTTGATCATAAAACCAAAAGACGAATGCATCAACTTGCCATAAAGATAGGCTGGGCAAGACAGTACGCGTCCCGCATTCAGTGTGTGATTCACTGCATCACATCTGGCAGGAATTTTACCGCCAAGGTTCGAAAGTTCGCGCGCGAACTCCGGACCCGTTATCACACACTTAAGAAGTCAAAGCTGCTGACCTTCCGGCAGCATATTGTTGAGAGAATACGGATACTATCGCACGCTAAGAGAAGTCTAGAGCGGAGGCAGAGGTGAGTCAGAAAAAATCAACAGTTTCTCTCTGACCCATCTAGACTCTTCCTAGACCCTCCGGTTACTGTCGAACACCCACCCAAACCAGCGGAGGTCGAAGTATTTTGGAGAGAAGTCTAAGAAAGTGCAGCATAGACTGGACGACGACTCAGAAAATATAAATAGCATTAAGGGGTTTTGTGTTTCCCTCATAACATCTGATACAGAATGCCCACCCATCACTACCGAGGAGGTGAAAAAACTATTAAGAGGGATGAAGAACTATTCCGCACCGGGACCAGATTGTATCAAAACCTTCTGGTGGAAGACGTTTTCTTCAAACGATCAGCATTTGGCCCGTATTTTCACCTCATATTTAAAGTCGGAAGAGCCGATTCCGGAGTGGTTGGTGGAAGGGCGCACAATACTCCAACCGAAAATAGGCAACTTAGCTGACCCGAAGAACTACAGGCCAATAAGTCGTCTGAACACACCTTATAATATACTTACAGCTATCTTAGATGATAAGATTGTTCGGGCAATTGAACCTGTGTGGTGAGAAATGTATGAACAACGAGCCTCAAAGAAAGGCATAGCCGGATGTCGGGAGAACCTGCCTATCGATAAATGTGTCTATAAAGATGCAGCATTCTACCAGCGTGACCTATCGATAGCCTGGATTGATTATCGGAAAGCTTTCGATTCAACCTCCCATAGACTTATCGAAAGTACAAGGTCACTCATGTATTTTGCATGGACGATCTTAAGATCTATGCTAAAAACAAAGAGCAACTGCATCTAGCTCTAGGGATTGTCGAACGATATACTAAGGAAATTGGAATGGAATTTGGGTTAGACAAATGCGCCAAGGTTTATTTGAAGCGAGGAAAACTTAATGGCATCCTTGAAGATCCTGAGCTCGTTGATAGAAGCGCTATACGATACCTTTGCGCTGGAGAGACTTATACATATCTGGGCGCGCCACAGAGCCGCATTCAGGATGTGACATCTATAAAGGATACTCTCCGAAGCAGGTATAAACGTCTCATCCGACAGATTTGGTCTTCCGAACCCCGTTAGTACACTATTCATTTGGAATAGTTCCATGGACGAAGAACGAGCTCAGATCCCTTGATATCGGTAGAAGAAAGATTATGCGTATGAACAAAAGCATGCACCTTAAGTCTTCCGTTCCGCGACTGTACATCTCACGCCGTCAAGGGGATCGCGGAATATTGAGTCTTGAATGTCTTCACAACAGGATTACTCTGGGTACAGCACATAGAGTTGCAAATGAAAGAGACCCTCTTCTTAAAATGGTCAGGAATCACGAAGAAGTGGGCAAAGGAGCGTTCCTGTACAAAGCAGCGGAGGAGGCTGCTGAAACACTCGGACTTGACTTCAGTATTAGGTGTGAGCAAAATGCATCAAATCTTATCTATCTCGAGTAATCACTCCTGAAAGCCCGGATTAAGAAAGTATAAGAGAAAAACTTTCGTGAACAGCTCCTCGATAAGAGGATGCACGGAATCTTCCACAGAAATGTGAAGAATCAGTCAATGTCTTGTGAGCTAACGTTTGCCTTCCGTAAATCACCCGGATTGAAGTCTGGTACAGAGGGTTTCATTTTTGCATGCCAAGACGGTGTCATTTCTACCTTAACAAATTGTCGCCACATTTTGAGCCATGACGTTCCTGATTATAGCTGCAGGGCGTTCCATGCACACCCCGAGCATTTAGCTCACATACTATCTAGTTGTCCAACTTACGCGGGAACGACCTACATTCAAGGGCACAATGCGGCACTAAGATTTCTTTATTACCGTCTTTGTCGCTCTTACGGCATTAATCTTAATATCGCTCCTCTAAATGTTGCTAGGGAGATCGAGTCAATTGTCGAGAATGGGAAGTGCCGCATATACTGGAACTTTACATTCTCGACAATTGTTTCTGTTGCTCACTCGAGGCCTGACATGGTTCTTCTAGACTTCGAGAATTGAACTATGCTCATTATCGAATATTCGCCGTCAACTGACAAAAACATCATAACCAAGGAGAATGAAAAGAAAGAAAAGTATCGAGACCTTATAAGGGAGTTGCAACGATTGTACCCGAAATATTCCGTTAAACTAATCGTCCTTATCATCGGCGCTCTTGGAAGTGCCAAGCTTTGCTAATGGCTTAAAAAGCATCCCTGCGTGTCAAGAATATGCTAAAACCCTTGCGGGAAAAATGCAAAAGGCGGTATTCCTTGGGTCGTTCCGTGTTCTTAGGGTGCACGAGGCTTTTGCTGGATCGTCGTATTGATTCCTTTACAGACTGTAACCACCCATATCACGGTCGTGAGACGTGGTTGTGGCTGAAATTTTACCGCCATTTCGCTGGGAGCGG
>NC_046659.1:40971983-40978399 GCF_010883055.1 Belonocnema kinseyi
TTTTTCTTGGTTAACAGCATACTGCTGAAAAAATTCATAATAAAAAATGTTATACTATTCTTCTTCAAAAAACACTAAGCTATACCCAAAATCCGACAGTAATAATAAAAAAACCAAATAAAAAACACCGCCAATACATGTAACCAAATCCTGCTCGGCTGCCTTCAGCCAAAAAACCAAAATCAGAAACAAATTCAGCCAAAAAAACAATTAAGAATAAGCAAAACAAACACTTTCCCCAAAAAGTTATTCATATCCTCATCTCCAAGGTAAAATTGAACAACATTTAAAAACTACCCCTATCACATTTAACGAACCAAGTCTCAACCTCCATCAGATAAAACTGCCAAAACAAACTCAAATTAAAAATAACTATCCAAAATAACTTTCAAATCATCTAGTTAATAAATCTATCTCCACAGTAATATTCCATATCAGCTATGAAATTCTCTAATCTCATAGGAACCTAGTCTTACCTTTCGTCAATTAAAACGGTAAAAAATACTTGGAATTAAAGATAATCACAGCAGGCAAATTTCTAGGTCCATTAAGATAGGACCTCCACAATCGAATTTTGGGATTTTTTTTGGTTTTTTTGGACGTCAATTAGAATTTTTGGGCTCCTTTACTTTTCTCAAAAAATTAATTTTCTTGTGGAGGTGCCAGCTTATATTAACCCAGCATCTTCACTTCTTAAAATCACTAAATAATAAAAATGCAATTACAGCAGAATTTTGTGTTTTTTTGGGCTATTGAAATCCGCAAAAAAAAATTATCATAATGACTTTTTTTGATAAAAAAAATTCTCCGAGTTGTAGAATTTTCAAAATGTTCTAAATCAACCGAAAATCAAAATTTTAAGCCGAAAAGCGCACTATATGGAAAAATTCAAGACAAGAAAAACATTGGTTTTTGAAAGCCCTACAAGATTATCAAAACAAATTTTTAAATTTTATTGGAAAATCGAAAATTCAAATTTTGAATGCACAAATATTAATGAAAATTTCATTTTATGATCAAACTATGTAGGGCACGAAAAAAGATGAATTAACCGAAATTGTTACGCGAAAAAATATCTACAATTTCGTTAAGAATTACTTCTTGATAGGGCGCGTACTTTTTGTTTAACTCGTGAAAAATAACGTTGAAAATTAAAAAAGAATAAAATTGTGTGGAAAACGACGAAATTTACGAGAACAAAAAATAGATTCAACAAAACCTGTTTACAAATGTCTGTTGGAAATCGAGCGCGCAGCGCAAGTGTCACAATGAGAATGTGTACATCAAAGCTTACAGAGCTTTGAGAAACTTAATCTTTGACTATACTTATTTAAGTAAACAATTCAGAATATAAAGACGTGAAAATCGTTTAAAAACTGAGGTGTAACATTTCGGCCTATTATAATACTTACTCAACCATTAATGCTGAGGGCGTAATCATTATTCCATATGAATTTGATGGGAAAAAAATGTTACAGAAACAAAAGTTCGAAAGAGTAAATATGATAATTACTTAAAATGCAATCGTAGAACATCGTTGAATTTATAAAAATCTTTCCGGGCATTCTTCTTTTTAAAGTGATTTGTAAACAATAAATACACACATAAGATTATAGAATCACATTATTCCGATTGAAAATAATAATTTTAATTCAGACTTACAAACTCTGTCCAAACTGGTCAATACTTGTAAGATCCCTATCAAAATCTTTCAAATCATCCATGCCCGGCAATAAGCGTAGAATAGAGAAAAATTAATATTTTCATATTTCAGGACAAAAGTGAAGATTATTCTATTATTTTGAATGAGCGTTTTTTCCATCTGTCTAAACTGCCACAATAAGAATAGACAAAATCATTACAATATTTAGAAAACAGATTTAAATTAATATAACATCTTTCAAATTGTAGTTTAAAAGAAAGTTGTACTTTTCCTTGTCACTTTTTGGATAATTGTGAATTTTGTTGGTTTATTCGTTGCTGCATTCGTAACTTTTTTTATCATGCTTTTTTGGTTCTGTACTTTGGTTCAATCCTTGATGGAATCTTTTGCCTGTTACTTCTGGAAGATGCATTTTCATGAAAACTGCTCTTCATCAGGATCTGATTTAATGGAGGTGCACGCTCATTGCATTTTGAGTTTCTTCACTCACTACGAGCTTTTTTGTTTTAAAATTTTTTCAATTTTTTAGCTTTAATAGTTTGAGGATCAACTTCGATGTCTATTGTCAAAGCATAGTCCTCATCTTCTAGTATTTTTAATCTTTTTCATGCCTCACTGGAAGTTTCGAAAAAAATTAAAGCTGAAACCAGTACAATGTTGAAGTCTTATTTTTATATCGCCTTTTTATATTTTCTTCTGTTTAGCTACGATTTAAACACAAACCAAAAACAGCACAGCAGTAATCAAATTTGCAGGAAATGAAATATGTTACTTTCTAGAATGACCTCTAATTTTGATTGAATAAGTAGGCCAACTCTCTGGATCATTTTCTTTATTTTCCACAAGCGTAAATAAAAGATCTATATTTTCTTCATTATCATATGGCGGCTTCACGAATTCGGCTATAATGTTAACCTTCATATTATCATAAGAAACGCAGCCGGTCAGTACGATATCGATAGCCTGTTTATTTTCCTTTTTTTGACCACTAGTGATGAATGCCACTATTTGAAATTTACAGCACCCTTGCTCGGCGGTTGACGCCATGATTCAATTTACTAAAGAAAAAAGATCACACAAACATAAAATTGACTCACAAATATACAATTGAACATAGTATAAGGATAAGTTTATACTTAAGGACCTCATTTTTTCCATACACTTTTGTGAGAAAAAGACAATTTTATTTTTTTATTAAAGTAAATTTTTCATATATATTCTTTTAAATTTCTCAAAAATATTTCAACGTAGGACAAAAACGTATTAGGAAAGTAATTGCGACCACTTCCTAAACATGGAAAATGTTCATGCAAACATAACCTATGAAACCTCACGTGTATATAATTTCTGACAATGTACCCTGGCGGACCGAATAGCGCCTCTACAAAGTACCCGAAAAGACCCCCCTTGGGTCCCCATTCGGTTGCTTTTTTTAAAAACTCGAAAAATGGCAAAATCAACTTTTAAATGGTTGCAATTCGGATTCTACATTAAAATTCCCTACAGACGGTCACGGAATAATCGCAATAGTTTTTTTCCCAACAATGAAAAGTTAAAAAAAATTTAAGACGTATAACGCCTGTTGACTGCTACACTTCAAACGCATCGCCTATAAGTAGCAGTCAACAGGCGTTATACGTCTTATATTTTTTTAAACTTTTTACCGTTGAAAAAAGAAACTATTGTGATTATTCCGTGACCGTCTATAGGGAATTTTAACGTAGAATCCAAATTTTAACAATTTAAAAGTTGATTTTGCTGTTTTTTTCGAGTTTTTAAAAAAGGAACCGAATGGGGACCCAATGGGGTCTTTACGGGTACTTTGTAGAGCCTCCATTCGGTTTCTTAGGTCCGCCAGGGTACGCTTTCTTATACACACTCTATGTCTTAAAGCATAACAAAATTAATATTCATTATTATTAATATGCAGTATACCTACCTTTTAACAATAAATTCAACGAATTGATCTCATTTTCTTTTTTTGTTCGCTAAACACCAAAACAGGTAAAGCTTTGTTTGCCTATTTCGCAAGAATTTTAGAATAATCACGTGACAATCAAAATGGCCGTGGCGCAAGCGCACACGTTACCATGCTGCGCCAATTAAAACAGGGAACATCTTAATCTCATTGTTTCATTAATTATTTTATTTATTATAATATTTAAATACTATTCAAGCTTTTATTTATTTATTTTTATTCTGTCAAAGCATTAATATTTTATTTTACAATAGCTTGCAATAAATATAACGACTATGTTGAAAATATATAAAAAGAAACTTTTTTCAATTTATAAGGAACTTTAGTATTTTACAGAAACATGAATACGACCATTACATCCTGAAATATTTAAATTACAGTTGTTTTTTGAACGAAACATAACTCTTTAAATTTTAAATTGTGACATAGTAAAATTATTTCTTTAGAAATGTTGATATACAAAGCTGATGGTGCAGAAAATACATAAGTTAAAAATGTTACGTAATCGGGTCAAAATCCCCCCTGACACATAACAGGCCGTAACGAAACACGACCCCCCCCCCCCTCTAATGTTGCGTAATATGTGAGCGCTCCCCTTAAACATTACATTTTCAGATAAAAACATAACCTTGAAAAGTTGAGTGATAGAGTAATAACAGAGTAGATTTTCTTCTTGTAGACGCAATTGCATTAATAGTTACAATTTTTAGATTTGCAGTATGACAAAATCATTTAATTATAAATATGCCGAATTCCCTGATGAAAGTAAAAAGATTAAAAAAGATATAAACGTATGGATAGAAAAAAATAGAGATATTCAATCCTTCCTAAATGCACACTTTACGTCCCTTACCACGCTCCTTCCGTTGCGTGTACTTAGATCTATCTTTTTGTATCCCTGACTCTATCTTTTACAGGCACACCTTTTTATCTTTTTCTCTCCGTGGTATTCACAACCATCTATCTTTCTCTATCACTGACTTTATTCCTTGTGGTCCCATGGGCCTATCTTTTTCTATCTCTGTTGTTCACAAATGCTAATCTTTATCTATCCCAGACTACTCACTGTCAACGATATATCGTTTTAATTTCTGTCCACTTGAATCCACTCACAAATGTAGTATTTTTGTCCGTTTCAAAAATAATAACATAGTTCGAATTTCGAAGTCCCGAAAAATAGTATTAAACCAGCAAGGGTTGATATACCTCACAACAAAATTTCCGTGTGATTTCACTTGTGTTTGACTTTTATAGTCAGCCACCTTCTGGGAATTTGACGGTACCAAGTCAGGGATGTACGGCAACTAGCGCGCTCCTCGCTGAGGATATACGTGGATAAGCGGAGGATTCATTCGGATAGAAATACTAGGATTTAAGAAGATAGGACAATCTTATATTTAAAAAAGGATATAAGTGGATTCACTTGGATAGGAAAATAGGTATTCAAAATGATAGACAAAATTTCGGTTTGCCCAACGTATAGAAAAGGAAAGAGGTGAATAAGCGAATGATTTATTTAAATAGAAAGACTAGGATTCAAGAAAATCGGGCTATCTTATATTTAAAAAAGCTAGAATTGGATTCACTTGGAAAGGAAAACAGAGATTAAAAAAGATAGACGAAATTTGTTGTTGCCCAATGGATAGAAAAGGATAGAGGTGGATAAGTGAAGGATTCACTTAGATAGAAAGACTGGGCTTCACGAAGAAACGTATATCTTATATTTTAGAAAAGATAGAAATGGATTCACTTGGATAAAAAAACAGGAATTTAAAAAGTTAGAGGGAATCTTAGATTGCCTAAAGGATATAATGATACGGATTGAAAAAGAAAGGTAAGATTTTGGATTGCCTAACTAATGGAAAAGATTGGCGTGGATAAGTTAAGGATTCATTTGGAAAAATACACTATAAGAGGGATTGGGAGTGGAAAGAAAAGGATACATGTGGATAAGTGGCGGATAAACATGAATAGGAAGATTGAGATTCAAAAGAATAGAGGTGATTGTAGTTTGGAAAAAAATTATTCAAACGGATAAGGACTCTATACATTTACTTCCAGTATGGTTACCGTGCAAATTTTGTGGTAAACGAGATTCATCATTTACATTTTCGGAGTCACTACTTGATGACTTTAATTCCTTTAAAAGTTTCGCAATTGCTCTGTCTTTTGGTTTTGCGAATCTGCTGTCAATCTCTCTTTCTTTGATTTAAATCCATTTTACTTTACAACAATTTCACTCGAGATCCACAGAAAAGCAACGAAATAATAGTGCTGCAAGTCTCTACGCGGACTACCCTCAGAGCAACGATTTTACCTATAGAGAACGAAGGAGCAAGGTAAGGTAAGTCGAAGAGGGTAGTAGCTACGCACCCGACTAAAGTGGTAGCTATATATATTTTCCCCACTCCGCTGCAACTTGCGGCATCTAGGTTATAATAACTTCGGAGATACGGTTCACTGACTCCGCATACGCACGACGCGCCCGAACTCCAATCGCGTGTATTACATACGTTTATAGCACACGGAAACCCCCATTTAGTTTACTCCTCCAAAAAGAAAACATCTCACTTAGGTTCACTCGGAAAGGTTCTCACCACGAGAGAAGCCCCTCTAAATGTTGATGCGATTGGTTGACATATATACGGGAAGCTTGAATGGGTGGAACACTGAGAACTTGTTGGGTAGGTGAAAGTAAACCTAAACGAAAAGTAACGCGTGCACTTATCCGGGCGTAAACTTAAACGGGGTTTTAGTGTACTAATACTTTTATTT
>NC_046659.1:40978499-40979767 GCF_010883055.1 Belonocnema kinseyi
ATACAATTAAAAATTTGTCATAGGGACAACCGCAGGATTTCGCCGGGAGCGTGTGCTAATCTGGAAAATTGCACCCGCTTCCAGCGATATCGCGGTAAAATTTCAGCCACAACCACGTCTCACAACCGTGAGATAGGTGGTTACAGTTTGTAAAGGAATCAATACGACGATCCAGCAAAAGCTTCGTGCACCCTCAGTACACGGAACGACCCAAGAACAACCGCCTTCTGCATTTTTCCCGTAAGTGTTTTAGCATTTTGTTGACACACAGGGATGATTTTTAGGCCATCAGCAAGTGAAAGCTTGGCACCTCCAAGAGCGCCGATGATAAAGACGATCAGTTTCACAGAATATTCCGGGTACAATCGTTGCAACTCCCTTATAAGGTCTCGATACCTCTCTTTCTTTTCATTCTCCTTGGTTATGATGTTTTTGTCAGCTGCTGCCGAAAATTCGATAAAGAACATGGTTTGCTTCTCAAAGCCAAGAAGAACCATGTCAGGCCTCGAGTGAGCAACAGAAACAATTGTCTAGAATATAGAGTTCCAGTATATGCGGCACTTCCCATTCTCGACAATTGACTCAATTTCCCTTGGAGCATTTAGAGGAGCGATATTAAGGTTAATGTCGTAGGAGTGACAGAGATGGTAATAAACCACTCTTAGTGCCGCATTGTGCCTTTGAATGTAGGTGGTTCCCGCGTGATTTGGACAACTAGATAGTATGTGAGCTAGATGCTCGGGGTGTGCATGGCACGCCCTGCAGCTATCATCGGGAATGTCTTAGCTCAAAATGTGGCGACGGTATGTTAAGGTGGAAATGAAACCGTCTTGGCATGCAAAAATGAAACCCCCTGTACTAGACTTCAATCCGGGCGATTTAAGCTAAGCAAACGTTAGCTCAGAAGACATTGACTGATCCTTCACATTTCTGTGGACGATACCGTGCATCCTCTTATCAAGGAGCTGTTCACGAAAGTTTTTCTCTTGTGCTTTCTTAATCCGGGCTTTCAGGAGTGAGTAATCGAGATAGATAAGATTTGATGCATTTTGCTCACACCTAATACTGAAGTCAAGTCCGAGTGTTTCAGCAGCCTCCTCCGCTGCTTTGTACAGGAACGCTCCTTTACCCACTTCTTCGTGATTCCTGACCATTTTAAGAAGAAAGTCTCTTCCATTTGCAACTCTATGTGCTGTACCCAGAATAATCCTGTTGTGAAGACATTCAAGACTCAATATTCCGCAACCCCCTTGACGGCGTGAGATGTA
>NC_046659.1:40979867-40981840 GCF_010883055.1 Belonocnema kinseyi
CTTCGTCCATGGAACTACTCCAAATGAATAGAGTAGTACCGGGACGGCAAGCATGTTCGTTGCAGATACTTTGTTCCTCGCTGATAGTTCGGAAGACCAAATTTGTCGGATGAGACGTTTGTATCTGCTTCGGAGAGTATCGTTTATAGATGTAACATCCTGAATGCGGCTCTGTGGCATCCCAAGGTATGTGTAAGTCTCTCCAGCGCAAGGGTGTCGTATGGCGCTTCTATCAACGAGCTCAGGATCTTCAGGGATAGCATTAAGTTTTTCTCGCTTCAAATAAACCTTGGCACATTTGTCTAACCCAAATTCCATTCCAATTTCCTTAGAATATCGTTCGACAATCCCCAGAGCTAGATGAAGTTGCTCTCTGTTTTTAGCATAGATCTTAAGATCGTCCATGTAAAATAGATGAGTGACCTTGTACTTTCGATCTGCAGGTTTGCCGCACAAGTACCCGTCGGAATGGCAAAGTGCCAGAGGTATTGGCAATAATGTAAGGCAGAAGAAGTGTGGGCTCATGGTGTCACCCTGAAAGACACCTCTCTGAGAGGTGACCTTGTTAGTTGTCACACGATTTTTTCCAAATGAGATACTAATCTGGTTTTCCAAAGCGGCATCAATCTCTCTATGCACCCAACTATTTGCGGATGAACCTTTAAGATTTCCAAAAGACAGATGATAAGTCTATGGCAGGTCGAATCGAAAGCTTTCCGATAATCAATCCAGGCCATCGATAGGTCACGCTGGTAGAATGCTACATCTTTGCAGATACATCTATCGTTGAGCAGGTTCTCCCGACATCCGGCTACGCCTTTTTTTGAGCCTCGTTGTTCATACATTTCTTGCCACACAGGTTCAATTGCCCGAACAATCCTATCATTTAGGATAGCTGTGAATATCTTATTAAGTGTGTTCAGACAAGTTATTGGCATGTAATTCTTCGGGTCAGCTAAGTTGCCTACTTTCAGCAGGAGTATTGTGCGCCCTTCCACCAACCACTGTGGAATCGGCTCTTCCGACTTCAAATATGAGGCGAAAATACGGGCCAAATGCTGATTGGTTGAAGAAAACTTCTTCCACCAGAAGGATTTGATACAATCTGGTCCCGGTGCGGAATAGTTCTTCATCCCAAATATATATTCATCTCCAAAATACTTCGACCTCCTCTGGTTTGGGTGGGTGTTCGACAGTCACTGGGGGGTCTTGGAAGAGTCGAGATGGGACAGAGAGAAACTGTTGATTTTCTCTGACCCACCTCTCCCTTCACTCTAGACTTCTTTTAGCGTCAGAGAGTATCCGTATTCTCTCTACAATATGCTGCCTGATGGTCAGCAGCTTTGACTTGTTAAGTGTGTGATAACGGGTCCGGAGTCCGCGCGCGAACTTTCGAATCTTGGCGGTAATATTCCTGCCAGATGTGATGTAGTCAATCACACACTGAATGCGGGACGCGTACTGTCATGCCCAGCCTATCTTTATGGCAAGTTGATGCATTCGTCTTTTGGTCTTATGATCAGCTGTTGGTTTTGTTTTACGGTTCGGATCGGCCAAAGCCATGTAACCCCGTTCAGGGGCCACACTCGCATCGCAGCACTCTAGCTAGTTGTGATTCAGTCGCTCCGTCCACCCAAAGGTCGCGAGATCCCGCCGATCCATCGCATTGAATCCATTTTCATTGGCTCCCCCAGCTATATATTGGTCTGCATTGTTGGCTGATCCATTGTCGGGAGCCCTGCGCGTTCTGCTGTTTTGAACTGCACTTACTACAACTATGTTTTATCTGCGTACTCTGAGAGGTCGCCCGGTATCCCAGAGTCACCGTTCGAGACACCTCACCCAGGTGCCATTCAGCTTTCGGAACGGTTTTTACACCTCCTCTTGGGGGTAATTCCTTCGGGACCACCCCTGGACAATTGTCCGCGACTGCCTATTTATTTTTGTATCCATATTCAGCAGAAACCCTTGGT
>NC_046659.1:40981940-40987519 GCF_010883055.1 Belonocnema kinseyi
AAATGGAAACCCCCTTTTTTTACACCTGTAATCGATAGAGCGGAAAATTCCACGTTCAGGTACGTACCCAAGTCATAGGTCAATTGTGACGTTCGGGTCAGTTAGAGGTTATTTAAAATTAACAAAGTTTTCCAGGAGGTCAGTGTAATTCCTAAAGTTAATTTCAACAGGGAATTCAATGGTCACCTCCATTTTGACCTTGAAGTTGACCTTAATGGCTTTTTAAATGTCGACTTTGTTTTTTCAAATAAAAGCCCCTTTTTACATCTGCAATCGATAGAGCGAAAAATTCTACGTTCGCGTACGTGTCCAAGTCATAGGTCAATTGTAGCGTTCAAGGTCAGTTAGAGGTTATTTGAAATCAACAAATTTTTCCAAGTGGTCGGTGCAATGGCTGAAGTAAATTTCAACGAGAAATTCATTGGGGAGCTCTGTATTGATCTTGGTGATGATCTTCAAAGTTTTTAAAAGGTTTTTTCCAAGCTGTTTACGTTTACGTTTAGCATTACCCAGGAGAAACGACGTGGACTTAGTAAATTCTGTTCCCTAGGGGTTCTTGATTAGCGTGAGTCCCTTTGCCTCTCACGCTTCAGTGAAGATGTTCGAACTGAAAACCTTGAGCTTCTTGACAAAAAGCTATGCTGTTGTAACAATGAGTTACAGCATTACGAATCATCTCCCTATCAATCAAAGTAGCCTGTTGCAGAATCCGATACTGAAATTGGTCTAAGCTTTGCGGTTGCGTTTAGTATACTTTGCTCTTTAAATAACCCCGAAGAAAATAGTCGAGAGTCGACAGATCAGGAGATCTAGGAGACCAATCGATTTCACCCCTTCTTTCAATCCACCTTTGAGGGGACTGAGTATCCAAATATGCTCGAACCTCCCTACCGTAATGAGCCGCTTCTCCGTCCTGCTGGAACCAAATATTTTGAAAATGATCCATTTAAAAAAAGCAATCTTGATCTTCAAAAAGCCATGAAGGTCAACTTGCAGAGCAAAATGTAGGTCACCATTGAATTTCTCGCTGAAATTTACTTCAGGAATGACCTTCACTTTTTTGAAAAATATTTTACCTGAGGAAATATGCAACCATCCCGGGACTTTTTAGACACCCTGTATGTCAGGTAAATATTAGCCGGTATGAACGTGTAAAGCATTGGGAATTCTTGATCCTGATTTTTTTGTAATATGATGGTGAAGTTTTGGGTGAGTGGATTGTAGAAGTGTGTGGACGGGTGTGGATGTGAGAGATTAATTAAGGGATTGTGAAATTGAAAAGGGGAGTTAGATATTTTGGAGGATTGAGACAGGTTTGTGTGGAAGTTGAGGTTGGGTTGTTTGAAAACTTGTGCAGAGTAGGAGGACTGTGCTGATCGGGTTGGTAGTAGCAGGGTTGGGTAGCGACATCGAAAGGCAAGACCGGTACCAAACCGCGACGGTAGATAGAAAGGGAAGCATAGAAGGCGGGCGAGTCTGTATTTGATTTATGGCTAGCTGAGCGAGTATTTTTGCGGAAGAAACAGATTTAGAGTAGGAAGTGTTCAGTACGCCGAAAGAGGAGATCAAGAAAAGGACGGCAAGGGGAAAGTATAAGAAAACAATAGAAATGGAGAGTTTAAGAACAAAAAGCGTAGGTTTAATTGAGGCTTTTATCACAAGGAAGAGAGGGGAGAGTCAAAGCAGTGAAGAGAAGAAAGATATCGGTGCGAGCGTGAAATATAAAAGAATGTTTAGATCGCCAGAAAAGCAGAGTTTGGTAGGGAAGAGTGATAATAGTAACGGGGATGACGGAAGCGTAGATGAAAGTGACGTTCCGACGAAAGAGTAAAGACTAAAGGAAATTCGCGGAGTGATGATAGAGGTAATGCGGATTGAGGAAGAAAATCAGGAGAAAAGGGGAAAGGGATTAAAGAAGGAAATTAGACGGGAAATGGCTTAACAGAAGAAAGCAATAAAAAAAATAGGAAGAAGTCAGGCAAGGGTTAGAAAATAGGATGCAGTATTTGAAACAAAAACTAGAGAATCAGGAAGAAGATAATAATGAAAAGTTAGAGGAAATACAAGGTAGCATGAAGAAACTTGAAAGTTCCAAGGGGATTGTGGTGAGGGCGGGAGTGGAAATAAGAAGATGGAAAGGCTGAGAAAAATAGAACAAAGAATAGAAAGGAAAGAGAGGGAAAATAGAAAATTAAACATAGTGATGAAGATTATAAGATCAGAGGGGAAGGAGCTGTAGGAAGGGGTGGACGAAGAACCAAACAGGATTGATGCTAAGGTAGCGATAGAGGAAATGCGAAATGCCGGAAGGGAAGAGCGAAAAGGGGAGATAATGGTACTGGTGAAACTAAAGAAATGGGAACATAGGAGGGAGTTGATGACAAAGAAGAGGTTATTATATGGAAGCCCAGAAAAAATACAGGATGATTTGACATGCGTGGGAAGGAAGATGCAGTATAAATTAAGTAAAATAGCGGAAGAGGTAAGAAAAAAGGGAAAGAGAACATGAGTTAAGTATGGGAGAATATAGATAGACGGAATATAGTGGGATTGGAATGAAGAAAGGGAACAGATAGTAAGAAATAAGGTGCAGGGAAAGTAGGAGAGGAAAGAACGGGAGATAGGAAAATCAGAAATAGTAAGAAGAAAAAAAAGTGTGAAACGAAAGTAGGGAGGAATGGAAGATTTGTTACTGAATTTAGCAGGATTGGAGAGAAAGGATAGGGATTTCATGATAAATTTGACTCAATGGGATGTAGTCATAATGATGGAGGCGTAGCTAGATGAAAAGGGATGGGAAAGAGTCTGGGGAAGGTTACCAAGAGGTTATAAATGAAAAGTACAAAATGCAAAGAGGAAGACTAGAAAGGGCAGAGCAATGGGAGGAATAGTGATAGGAGTAAGAAATGAATGTATAACAGGTAAAGATAAGAAAGACAGGAAAGAACAAAAAGAAGGATTAATAGTAGAAGAGGTAATGATGGGAGGAGAGAAGTGGAAGGTAGTGAGGTTTTATGTGAACGGTGATATGCAGGAGAAAGCAGAGGAGATGAAGGAAACGATTGAAGAAAATAAAGAAGAGAGTAGGCTGATAATCGGGATAATCGGTGGGGATTTCAATGCGAGAACAGAAGACAGAGGAGGAAGCGAACGGGGAGAAAAGCGAGGAAAAAAATTCAAAGATAAGGTACTAAATGGGGAGGAAAAAAGTTGTTGATGAGCTTGGAGGAGTTGGAATAGTACATCTTAAATGGAAATATAGAAGGAGACGAAAAAGGAGAATATAAAAACGCAGGAGGTGAAAGGGAAACGGTAATTGATTATGTGATAGTGGATGATGAAGTAAGAGAGACGGTTATGGAACTAGAGGTGGATGATTATATTGATTAGGATCACTTTCCCTTAATAGTGACATTAGAGGGACAAACAGGCAATAGCAATATGAATAAAAGGGGAGCAAATGTGAAAAATGTAGCCAAAGGGGATTGGTCAAGGGAAAGAAAAGAGCAGTTTAGAGAGAAGGTCAGAAATGTTAGAATGGGCGAGGGAAATGTGGAGGAGTTGGAAAAAGTGATAGGAGAAATAAAAATAGGACTAGAGTGCACAAACAAAAATAAAGTTAGTAAAGGGGGGAATAGAAGTGGATGGAATAAGGACTGTAAAGAGAAAAAACGGAGGTCATAAAGGAATAAAAAAAGTGGAGAAAAAAAGTGATGGGAAAGAATATAGGGAAAAAAGAAAGAGTATACGGAGTTGTGTAGCAAAAGAAAGAGGAAGAGAATAAAAGGTTGGTGGAAGAGGCGGAGAAAGCTAGGGCGGAAGAAGAGGTATGGAAAGTAGTAAATAGAGATAGAAAAAGAAACAAAAGAGTAAACCAAGATATTAAAATGGTAGAATGGAAGAAATATTTTTGGATTTGCAAGGAGGAGTAGAGAGAGCAGTTGTAAAGGTAGGAAAACATGGAAGAGAAAGAAATGAAGAAAAGGATATATCAAGGGAAGAAATACTTGAGGTTCTAGGAATAATAAGGGATAGAAAGGCACCTGGTAGAGATGAGATTCCAAATAAAGTATGGAAATTTGAAGGGGAGGAACTAGAGGAATGGGCATGGATAATGTGTAACAGAGTATGACGATGAGAGGGCTGGCCAGAGTTATGGAAAGAAGGAGTAGTCATACCAATAGTAAAGAAAAGTAAAGTAGAGGAGGTAAAAGATTATAGGGGGGTAACGCTGATGCCAGCACTGTATAATGTATATGTACTAATTTTGTCAGAGAGATTGAAGATAGAAGTTGAAGAAAAAAAATCGAGTCACCGATTCAGACAGGGTTTAGAAAGGGGATGGGGGTAATGAACACCATATATGTTCTGAAATATCTAGTAAATAAGAGAATTGAAAGGGAAAAGAATTGAAGGGGAAAAAGGGATAAAGAGAGTTTCAGAAATTTTTATAGAGACGAAAAGCAGGGTAAAGTTAGGAGATCAAGTAGGAGATAGTTTCTGGTTAGTGAGAGGTGTGAGACAAGGATCTCCTCTGAGCCCACATCTATTTAATTTATTAATATCAGATATAAAAGAAGAAATGAGGAGAAAAGGTTAGGGCGCAGTTCGGATAGGGAAAAAAAAGATATATACACTGGCATACGAAGACGACATAGTGTTGATGGCAGATTATGAAGAAGGTATGGCGGGATTAATTACAGGATTAGAGAAATACTTAGATGGGAAAAAGCTAAATGTAAATGTAGAAAAGACAAAGATAATAATGTTTAGAAAAGGAGGGGGAAGAAAGAAATAATAGACAGGGAGATGGGAAGGAATAAAGTTAGCACAAGTAAAAGAATATAAATATTTGGGATATACGCTGGAATGATTGGTATTAGGTTATGGAGAAGAGATGTGGGGATGGAAAGAAATGAAAGATATTGAGAGTTTACAAGACAGGTATATAAGGTGGGTACTAGGGACAGACTGGAGGACGCCAGGATATATGATGAGAGAAGAAGCGCAAAAGGTATAAGTTAAGTATTAGAGCGGGAAAGAGGGCATGGAAATTTGAGACGAAGCTGAGAGAGAGAAAGGGAGGGAAGTTAGCGAGTAAGTGTTTGATGGAGGTAGAAGAGAGGAGAGGGAGTACGATCAAATTAACGATATGGGAAGAAGAAAGAACGCGCTTCTCTAATGATAGCGAAATAGAAAAGAATAGAGTAAATGGTATAATACGACGAAAAAGGAAGGAGTACCGAAGTATTTAGAAACGGGACAAGGAGAGAGAAGGTGGACCAGAATAGCAACATTTAGATTAGGAAACGAGGTAAGGGAGGGGGTGCACTGAGAAAAATAAGAGAACAGAAAGTGTTGAATATTTGAATGGGAGGAGGAAACATAGGAGCATGTGTGGGAACGATTTAGGAGAGGAACGGAAGAAGAAGGAAGCTGAAAAGAAAATGTGGTTAAGATTCTAGGGGAGGAGGGATTAGGAGAAGAATGAATGAAGAAGTTGGAGTGTGCTACAGGAGCGAATGAGAAAGAGTGAAAGAATGCATGTGAAAAAAGGCAAATGGAGGTATAAAAAGTAA
>NC_046659.1:40987619-40994331 GCF_010883055.1 Belonocnema kinseyi
GGCTTCTGCTGAATATGGTTACAAAAATAAATAGGCAGTCGCTGACTATTCTCCAGGGGTGGTCCCGAAGAAATTAACCCCCAAGCGGAGGTGTGAAAACCGTACCGAAACCTGAATGGCACCTGGGTGAGTTGTCTAGAACGGTGACTCTGGGATACCGGGCGACCTCTTAGAGTACGCAGCCTTATCCTTGCATGCGGGGCTCTAAAAGGACGGACGAACCTCTTTCCCTAGCTTCCCGTGGGAACAACAATGACAGTACCAAACATAGTTGTAGTAAGTGCGGTTCAAAACAACAGAACACGCAGGGCTCCCGACAATGGGTCGGCCAACAATGCCGACCAATCTAGAGCCGGGGATGCCAATGAAAATGGATTCAATGCGATGGATCGACTGGATCTCGCGACCTTTCGGTGGACGGAGCGACTGAACCACGACTTGCTAAAGTGTTACGATGCGAGTGTGGCGCCTGAACGGAGTTACATGGCACGGCTGCATGCTTTTTGGTGCAAGAAACACCCGGAGCTATCGCACTTTTTGCAACAACGTCTGCGAAACCATGCTGAACTACTCCGTAAATGAAGCTATGTAAGCGGAACGCCTACTCTATCACAGCTAAAACAAGCAGCCAACAAAGACAGAGAGGCGACACTAAGACCAACCGCGGGCAGGCATCCAATAGATGAAGAGCGATGCTTTACGACCCGGAGAAACATCCACACCAAGGTTTCTCTCAAGCCTAAAGATCTGGATGAAATAAATGACGAGCTTCGTGGACATTTTTCCGGTGAATCCGACCTCTTGGCTATCAATTATTGTGTGTATAATGCAGCGAGAGCTTTGGTCGATGCGAACCGTAAAACAAAACGAACGGCTGATCATAAGACCACAAGACGAATGCATCAACTTGCCATACAGTTAGGCTGGGCAAGACAGTACGCGTCCCGCATTCAATGTGTGATTAACTACATCACATCTGGAAGGAAATTTACAGCCAAGGTTCGAAAGTTCGCGCGCGAACTCCGGACCCGTTATCACACACTTAACAAGTCAAAGCTGCTGACCATCAGGCAGCATATTGTTGAGAGAATACGTATACTATCTGACGCTAAGAGAAGTCTAGAGCGGAGGGAGAGGTGGGTCAGAGAAAATCAACAGTTTTTCTCTGACCCATCTCGACTCTTCCAAGACCCTCCAGTTACTGTCGAATACCCACCCAAACCAGAGGAGGTTGAAGTATTTTGGAGAGAAGTCTACGAAGTTCAGCTTAGACTGGACGAAGACTCAGAAAACATAAATAGCTTCAAAGAGTTATGTGTTGCCCTCATAACACCGGATAAAGAATGCCCACCCGTCACTACCGAGGAGGTGAGAAAAGTAATAAATGGGATGAAGAACTATTCCGCTCCGGGAACAGATTGTATAAAAAAACCTTCTGGTGGAAGAAGTTTTCTTCAAGCCATCAGCATTTGGCGCGTATTTTCACCTCATATTTGAAGTCGGAAGAGCCGATTCCAGAGTGGTTTGTGGAAGGGCGCACAATACTCCTGCCAAAAAGAGGCAACTTAGCTGACCCTAAGAACTACAGGCCAATAACTTGTTTGAACACGCTTTATAAGATATTCACAGCTATCCTAAATGATAGGATTGTTCGGGCAATCGAACCTGTGTGGCAAGAAATGTATGAACAACGAGGCTCAAATGATCCTGAGCTCGTTGATAAAAGCGCCATACGACACCTTTGCGCTAAAGAGACTTATACATACCTGGGCGTGCCACAGAGCCGCATTCAGGATGTGACATCTATAAAGGATACTCTTCGAAGCAGATACAAACGTCTCATCCGACAGATTTGGTCTTCCGAACTGTCGGCGAGGAACAAAGTATGTGCAACGAACATGCTTGCCGTCCCGGTACGACTCTATTCATTTGGAGTAGTTCCATGGACGAAGAATGAGCTGAGATCTCTTGATATCGGGACAAGAAAGGTTATGCACATGAACAAAAGCATGCACCTTAAGTCTTCCGTTCCGCGACTGTACATCTCACGCCGTCAAGGGGGTTGCGGAGTATTGAGTCTTGAATGTCTTCACAACAGGATTATTCTGAATACAGCACATAGAGTTGCAAATGGACGAGACCCTCTTCTTAAAATGGTCAGGAATCACGAAGAAGTGGGCAAAGGAGCATTTCTGTACAAAGCAGCGTAGGAGGCTGCTGAAACACTCGGACTTGACTTCAGTATTAGGGGTGAGCAAAATGCATCAAATCTTATCTATCTCGAGCACTCACTCCTGAAAGCCCGGATTAAGAAAGCACAAGAGAAAAACTTTCGTGAATATCTCCTCGATAAGAGGATGCACGGTATCTTCCACAGGAATGTGAAGGATCAGTCAATGTCTTGTGAGCTAACGTTTGCTTTCCTTAAATCGCCCGGATTGAAGTCTGGTACAGAGGGTATGATTTTTGCATGCCAAGATGGTGGCATTTCCACCATAACATACCGTCGCCACATTTTGGGCCAAGACATTCCCGATGATAGCTACAGGGCGTGCCATGTACACCCCGAGCATTTAGCTCACATACTATCTAGTTGTCCAGAGCACGCGGGAACGACCTACATTCAAAGGCACAATGCGGCACTAAGAGTACTTTATTACCATCTCTGTCACTCCTACGGCATTCACCTTAATATCGCTCCTCTAAATGCTCCTAGGGAAATTGAGTCAATTGTCGAGAATAGGACAATTGTTTCTGTTGCTCAGTCGAGGCCTGACATGGTTCTTCTTGACTTCGAGAAGCGAACCATGTTCGTTATCGAATTTTCGGCACCAGCTGACAAAAACATCATAGCCAAGGAGAATGAAAAGAAAGAGAGGTATCGACACCTTATAAGGGAGTTGCAACGATTGTACCCGGAATATTCTGTTAAACTCATCGTCCTTATCATCGGCCCTCTTGGAGGTGCCAAGCTTTCACTTGCTGATTGCCTAAAAAGCATCCCTGCGTGTCAACAATATGCTAGAACACTTGCGGGAAAAATGCAGAAGGCGGTTGTCCTTGGGTCGCTCCGTGTTCTTAGGGTGCACGAGTCTTTTGCTGGATCTTCGTATTGATTCCTTGACAAACTCTAACCACCTATCTCACGGTTGTGAGACGTGGTTGTGGCTGAAATTTTACCGCGATTTCGCTGGAAGCGGGTGCAATTTTTCAGATTAGCACCCGCTCCCGGCGAAATCCTGCGGTGGTCCTTATGATAAATTTTAATTATATATATACAGAGTGATTTCTTTAACTTGAAACTTTCAAATATCTCGAAAAATAAGCACTTTAGGAAAAAATGTTATGAATCAAAATTTTATCGCTCTAAGGGGTACATACACTGATGTTAAAACCGGTTTCCCTACAATGCTCCCTGGGGGTGGTGGTGAGTTCGATATCGTAAATGAGAACCCCTATTTTTTATTGCATATTCGGATTCTTTGGATCAAAATGCGTATTATTTGTCTAAAACAATTTTCTGTGTTCGTGATAGATGGCACTGTAATTGACGAAATTCAATTGTTCTTCATTTTACTATTACTGAGAATGCACGCTTACGATTCTGCAATACATTAACAATAGAAAATACATCATTTTCATTGTCACATGACTGACCACGGAAAAAATAATGTTTCAAATCGCTACAGAAAAGTTGAACGAGTACAATAAAAGCTCATATTTAAACAAAATACATCGCGACGAACATAGGTTGAACCTCCTTCTTTTTGAAATCGGTTAAAAATAAGCGCAATAGAGCTTCGAATCTCTTTAGTAATTATTATTTTGAAAGACATACCAAAACGTATGTCCGTTCTTGAGAAGTAATTATTAATTAATACGTTTACATTAACATTGTTTTCTAAATATCCCTCAATTTTAGCTCTGGAATTATTGTAGATTAAGGTCAGCGGAGGCTGACATTACGAAAGTGTTGCCTTTTTTCTTTCCTTAAATACAGTAAATTAGAGAAAATACATTTAAGACAAATCTCATTTTATTTAGATCAAAGATTATTCCGAATACTTCTTTATAATGGAGTATCTAACAGTACGAGAAAAAATCGAAATGGTTCTGATGCATGGAGTAGCTGGAAGCAATCTTGAAAATTCTGTCAATCTCTACGCTCAGCGTTTTCCAAATAGAATTGTGTCGCGTGCTTCATTTTATGTTACTATTACAAAATTTACTACCGATGGAAGTGTTCAGCCTAAGAAAAAAACCCGTACAATAACAGTCACTAGAGAAAATAATGAGATTGCTGTATTAGCTGCAGTGGCCAATAATTCTCACGTAAGTACACGAGAAATTGATCGTGATTCCAGAATGTCTCAGAGCAGTGTTTGGAAAACTTTAAAACGTAATAAATTACATTCGTATCATATCTCTTTACATCAAGAACTTCATGGCGTTGATTACCAAAATCGGGCAGCTCTTTGTCGCTGGATACGTGAACAAATACAACAAAATCGAAACTTTTTTTGTTATGTATTATTCTCTGACGAGTCGTCTGTTACGAGCCATGGAATAGTTAATCGACACAGCATGCATTACTAAAGTATTGAAAATCCGCAGTGGCTTCGTAAAGTCGAACACTAGCGTCCATGGACTGTCAACGTATGGTGTAGAATAATTGGCAATAAGCTGATCGGTCCCTAAATTATCGAAGGCAGCTTAAATGCTCCAAAATATCAAGACATTTTGGAAACTGATCTACCAATATTGCTTGAAGACTTGAGCTTAGAAGTACCGCAGAACATGTGGTTTCAACATGATGTTTGTCCGGCAAACTATTCAGCGGTAGCACGAGAAGTTCTTGATCGTGATTTCAATGGTCGCTAGATTGATAGAGGTGATCCGATAAATTAGCCTGCACATCGCCAGATCTTACTTCACCAGATTTCCTTCTGTCGGGCTGTCTGGAAGACAAAGTGTAAAAGAAAAACCAACAACACGTAAGAATATGATTGAACGAATTACAAGTGCATGTGCTGAAATTCAAGAAGATACACTTCTCCATTTGTGTAAATTCATTTAAATTACGGATTAATAAGTGCATTGAAGCCGAAGGCCATCATTTTGAGCACTTACTTTAATCAAAAGATGATTCCCTGAGTACCTCGAATCGTGAAAGGCGACGGGACTCACGTTAATCAAGCACCCCGAAGGGAACAGAAAACTGCTACGTCCACGCTGTTGTTCCTGGGTTACGCTAAAAGTAGTAGTTTGTTTTAAGACTAATTTCGCGTATTGGAGAATTGTAAACGTGCATTCTCAGTAACACTAAAATGAAGAAAAATTGAATTTCGTCGATTACAGCGCTCTCTACCGCGAAACGAGAAAATCTTCCAGACAAACCATCTGCATTTTGATCCAAAGAATCCGAATATGCAATAAATAATAGGGTTTCCCATTTGAGATTTCGAACTAGTCGCCACCGAGGGATCGAGGCAGGTTGCATCTAAATTTTTCAACACATCTAGACGCTCAGGATCTAGTCAGGCACCACCTAGCAATGGATTAGTGCATGGATAACGTTTTAGCATTTTAAAGTAAGAGTATTCGTTACATTTTTTTCACATCGGCATACACAGGACGTATAAGCTACCTCCTGGAATGAGAAATGCTTCCACCTATCTAATTACAAGCCTATTTTATTTTGATAACTTTAAGTAAGCTTCATTATTTTCTTTAAGCTAGTGGGCATAGATATGCTTTTATAACAAACAAACTGATCTTCATTATAGCCAATGACGACGTGCCTTCACGGATGGTTGATCGTTCGGGGTTTCGAGAGTTTGTAAAAAGTTTCCAACCGCTTTTATCATATTCCCTCTGATGCAACTCTTAATAGAAAGATAGAGATGAAGTGCGAGAAGCTACTGAAGGGATTTGGATCTACACTATTCAAAAATGACTCCATTTGTCTAACTACGGATATTTAGACTCATCCAAGCATAGTGAAGTCTTAATTGGGTGTTACTGCTCATTTTCTAGAAGCTAACGCAATTTAAATTTAGCGATTATTATTAAATGGAAAATTGTTATAGAAATCTTTCTCTTTTAAGTTATAAAACGTTTCTATTCTATTTTAGGAACAGAGATTATTTCAGTGGAGCTTTGTCCTAAGTTTCTTACTGAGAGAAGTGCCATCCCATATCTACGCGGTGCCTTCAAGGAAATATGCAGCAAATGGAGCATTGAGTATGATCGACTTGTCGCTGTTGTCATTGACGGAGGGAAGCGTTCTAAAACACATCATCTGCATTGCGCACCTCGCCAATGTCATTGGACAAGAGCAAACAGGTGTTTACGCCCATAAAGTCACGTCAGAAATAGACAAGCTCACTAAAATTCCCAAAAATAAAGAAATTGCGTATGCTGAATTCGAATACCATGTGATTCAAATGGAGTTACCGGAGAATAATAATGAAGAGCTCTTAAAAAACTTCATTGTGAGAGTTAAGAGAATTGTTCGATTTTTTTGAAAAAGTGAAGTTGCTGCTTCAGAATTAGAAATTTTCCAAAAAGAAGCATGAATACTCAGCCATGAGTAATCTGCTAAAGCCTCATGATAGCTCATCACGACGGCAGATTCATTTGAAGAACAGCGACTCTTAGCAAATACATTCAATTGGTCAGTGTCATGAAAGCTGTAAGTATAAATACACAC
>NC_046659.1:40994431-41000444 GCF_010883055.1 Belonocnema kinseyi
TTTAGAATCAAACCGAAAGGTCTATGACAAAGCCACCGAACGCGTACTCGGGTTGCGGATAGATGGTCCCTGTACCAAGGGTTTCCGCTTAATATGGTTATAAAAATAAATAGGTAGTGGCGGAAAATTGTCCAGGGGTGGTCCCGAAGGAATTAAACCCCAAACGGAGGTGTGAAAACCGTGCCGAAAGCTGAATGGCACCTGGGTGAGGTGTCTAGAACGGTGACTCTGGGATACCGGAACTACTCCGAAAAAGGGGCTATGTAAGAGGAACGCCTACTCTACCACAACTATAACAAGCCGGCAACAGAGAAAGAGAGGCGACACTAAGATTAACCGCGGGCAGGCACCTAATAGAGGAAGAGCGATGCTCTATGACCCGGAAAAACATCAACACCAGGGTTTCTCTTAAGCCTAAAGGTCTGGGTAAAATGGATGACGAGCTTCGTGGACATTTTTCAGGAGAATCCGACCTCTGGGCTATCAATTATTGTGTGCATAATGCAGCGAGAGCATTGACCGATGCGAACCGTAAAACAAAACCAACGGTTGAACATTAGACTAAAAGACGAATGCATCTACTTGCCATAAGGATAGGCTGGGCAAGACAGTACGCGTCCCGCATTCAATATCTGATTGACTACATTACATCTGGCAGGAATTTTACCGCCAAGGTTCGAAAGATCGCGCGCGAACTCCGAACCCATTATCACACACTTAACATGTCAAAGCTGCTGACCATCAGGCAATATATTGTCGAGAGAATACGGATACTATCTGACGCTAAGAGAAGTCTAGAGCGAAGGGAGAGGTGGGGCAGACAAAATCAACAGTTTCTCTCTGACCCATTTCGACTACATGGCACGGCTGCATGCTCTGTGGTACGAGAAACACCCGGAGCTATCGCATTTTTCGCAGCAACGTCTACGAAACCATGCCGAACTACACCGAAAAAGGGGCTATGTAAGCTGAACGCTTACTCTACCACAGCTACAACAAGCCGGCAACAGAGAAAGAGAGGCGACACTAAGACCAACCGCGGGCAGGCATCGAACAGAGAAAGAGCGGTGCTTCAGACCCGGAGAAACATTAACAACAAGGTTTCTCTAAAGCCTAAAGATCTGGCTGAAATGGATGACGAGCTTCGATGACATTTTTCCAAAGAATCCGACATGTAGGCTATCAACTATTGTGTGTATAATGCAGAGACAGCTTTGGCCGATGCGAACCGTAAAACAGAATCAACAGTTGATCATAAGATCAAAAGACGAATGCATCAACTTGCCATGAAGATAGATCGGGCAAGATAGTCCGCGTACCGGATTCAGTGTGTGATTGACTACATCACATCTGTCAGGAATTTTACCGCCAAGGTTCGAAAGTTCGCGCGCGAACTCCCGACCCATTATCACACATTTAACAAGTCAAAGCTGCTGACCATCAGGCAGCATATTGTCGAGAGAATACGGATACTATCTGACGCTAAGAGAAGTCTAGAACGAAGGAAGAGGTGGGACAGACAAAATCAACAGTTTCTCTCTGACCCATTTCGACTCTTCCAAGAATCTCTAGTTACTGTCGGCCATCCGCTTAAACCAGAGGATGTCGAAGCAGTTTGTAAAAAAGTCTACGAAGTGCATCATAGACTGGACGAAGACTCTGAAAATATAAATAGCTTCAAGGAGCTGTGTGATGCCCTCATAACAAGTGATCAAGAATGCCCACCCATCACTCACGAGGAGATGTCTTTCAGGGCGACACATGGGCGATCTTCAGATCTATGCTAAAAACAAAGAGCAACAATATCTAGCTCTAGGGATTGTCAAACGATATACTAAGAAAATTGGAGTAGAATTTGGGTTAGACAAATGCGCCAAGGTTTATTTGAAGCGAGGAAAACTTAATAGCATCCCTGAAGATCCTGAACTCGTTGATGGAAGCTCTATACGACACCTTTGCGCTGGAGAGACTTATACATACCTGGGCGAGCCACAGAGCCGCATTCAGGATGTGAAAACTATAAAGGATACTCTCCAAAGCAGACACAAACGTCTTATCCGGCATATTTGGTCTTCCCAACTGTCGGCGAGAAACAAAGTATCTGCCACGAACATGCTTGCCATCCCGGTAGTACCCTAATCATTTGGAGAAGTTCCATGGACCAACAGCGTGCTCAGATCCCTTCATATCCGAACAGAAAAGGTTGTGTACATGAAAAAAAGCATGCATCTAAAGTCTTCCGTTCCGCGACTGTACATCTCACGCCGACAAGGTGGTCGCGGAATATTAAGTCTTGAATCTCTTCACAACAGGATTATTCTGGGTATAGCACATAGAGTTGCAAATGGAAGCGACCCTATTCTTAAAATGGTAAGGAATCACGAAGAAGTGTGCAATGGAGCCTTTATGTACAAAGCAGCGTAGGAGGCTGCTGAAACACTGGGACTTCACTTCAGTATTAGGAGTGAAAAAAATGCATCAAATCTTATCTATCTCGAGTACTCACTCCTGAAAGCCTTTATTAAGAAAGCATAAGAGAAAACTTTCGTGGACTGCTTCTCGATAAGAGGATGCACGGTATCTTCCACAGAAATGTTGAGGATCAGTCAATGTCGTGTGAGCTAACGTTTCTTTTCTTAAATCGCCCGGATTGAAGTCAGGTATGGAGGCTTTCAATTGGGCATTCCAAGACCGTGTTATTTCCACCTCAACATAACGTCGCCACGTTTTGAGCCAAAACATTCACGATGATAGTTGCAGGGCGTGCCATGCACTACCCGAGCATTTAGCTCACATACTATCTAGTTGTGCAACTCATACGGGAACGAGCTACATCCAAAGGTACAATGCGGCACAGAGAGTGCTTTATTACCATCTCTGTCACTTTTATGACATTAACCTTAATATCACTACACTAAATGCTGCTAGGGAAATCGAGTCAATTGTCGAGAAAGGGATGTGCCGCATATACTGGCACATTATATTCTCGACAATTGCTTCTGTTGCATACTTGAGGCCAGACATGGTTCTTCTCGACTTCGAGAATCGAACCATGTTCGTTATCGAATTTTCGGCACCAGCTGATAAAAACATCATAGCCAAGGAGAATAAAACGAAAGGGAGGTATAGAGACCTTATATAGGAGTTGCAACGATTGTACCCGAAATATTCGGTTAAAGTAATAGTCCTTATCGTCGGCGCTCTTGAAGGTGCCTAGCTTTCACTCGTTAATAGCCTGAAAAGCATCCCTGCGTGTCAACAATATGCTAAAACACTTGCGGGAAAAATGCAGAAGGGGGTAGTTCTTGGATCATGCTTGGCTCCTCCAAGAGCGCCGATGATAAGAACGATCAGTTTAACAGAATATTCCAGGTACAATCGTTGCAAGTCCCTTATAAGGTCTCGATATCTCTCTTTCTTTTCATTCTCCTAAGCTATGATGTTTTTGTCAGCTGGTGCCGACAGTTCGACAACGAACATGGTTCGCTTCTCGAAGTCAAGAAGAACCATGTCTGGCCTCGAGTGTGCAACAGAAACATTTGTCGAGAATATAAAGATACAGTATATGCAGCACTTTTCATTCTCGACAATTGACTCAATTTCCCTAAGAGCATTTAGAGGAGCGATATTAAGGGCAATGCCGTGAGAGTGACAGAGATGGTAATAAAGCACTCTTAGTGCCGCATTGTGGCTTTGAATGTAGGTTGTTCCCGCATGAGTTGGACAACTAGATAGTATGTGAGCTAAATGCTCGGGGTGTGTATGATGTGGAAGATACTGGAAGATCTATCTCGTGTGTACACGAGATAAATAAGATATGATGCATTTTGCTCACCCCTAATACTGAAGTTAAGTCCGAGTATTTCAGCAGCCTCCTCCGCTGCTTTGTACAGAAGCGCTCCTTTGCCCACTTCTTCGTGATTCCTGACCATTTTAAGAATAGAGTCTGTTCCATTTGCAACTCTGTTTGCTATACCCGGAATAATCCTGTTGCGAAGACATCCAAGGCTCAATATTATGCGACCACCTTGACGGCATGAGATATACAGGCGCGGAACGGAAGACTTAACATGCATGCTTTTGTTCATATGCATAACCTTACTTGTCCCGATATCAGGGGATCTGAGCAGATACTTTGTTTCTCGCTGACAGTTTGGAAGATCAAATCTGCCGGATAAGACGTTTTTATCTGCTTCGAAGAGTATACTTTATAGTTTCCGCATCCTGAATGCGCCTCTGTGGCACGCCCAGGTATGAATAAGTCTCTCCAGCGCAAAGGTGCCGTATAGCCCTTCTATTAAGGAGCACAGGATCTTCAGGGATGCCATCAAGTTCTCCTTGCTTCAAATAAACCTTGGCGCATTTGCCAAGATGTAGTTGCTCTTAGTTTTAGCATAGAGCTTAAGATCGTCCATGTAAAATACATGAGTGACTTTGTACTTTCGATCTGCAGGTTTGCCGCACAAGTACCCGTCGGAATGGCGAAGTGTTAGAGATAGTGGCAATAATGTAAGGCAAAGGAGGAGTGGTCTCATGGTGTCGCCCTGAAAGACACCTCTCTGAAAGGTGACCTTGTTAATTGTCACACGATTTTTTCCATATGAGATAGTACATCAGGTTTTCCAAAGCGGCATCAATCTGTCTATGCACCTAACTATTTACGGTTGAGCGTTTAAGCTTTCCAAAAGACAAATGATAAGTCTATGGGAGGTCAAATCCAAAGCTTTCCGATAATAAAGCCAGGCCATCGATAGGTCACGCTGGTAGAATGTTTCATCTTTCCAGACACATCTATCGATGAGCAGGTTCTCCCGACATACTGCTACTTTTTTCTCTGAGTCTCGTTCTTCATACATTTCTTGCCACACAGGTTCAATTTCCCGAATAATCCTATCATTTAGCATAGCTGTGAATATCTTATGCAGTGCGTTCAGACAATTGATTGGCCTGTAATTCTTCGGTTCAGTTAAATTGCCTATTTTCTGCAGAAGTATTCTGCGCCCTTCCACGAACCACTCCGGAATCGACTCTTTCGATCTTAAATATGAGATGTAAATACGGGACATATGCTGATGGGTTGAAGGAAACTGCTTCCACCAGAAAGTTTTGATACAATCTGGTCCAGGTGCGGAATAGTTCTTCATCTCTCTTAATACTTTTTTCATCTCCTGGGTAGTGATGGGTGGGCATTCTTGATCAGGTGTTATTAGGTCATCACACAGCTTCTTGAAGCTATTTATATTTTCTGAGTCTTCGTCCAGTCTATGCTGCACTTCGTAGACTTCTTTACAAAATACTTCGACCTCCTCTGGTTTGGGCGTGTGTTCGACAGCAACTGGAGGGTCTTGGAAGAGTCAAGATGGGTCAGAGAGAAACTGTTGATTTTTCTCTGACCCACCTCTCCCTCCACTCTAGACTTTTCTTAGCGTCAGATAGTACCCGTATCCTATCGACAATATGCTGCCTGATGGTCAGCAGCTTTGACATGTTCAGTGTGTGATAATGGGTTCGGAGTTCGCGCGCGAACTTTCGAACCTTGGCGGTAAAATTCCTGCCAGATGTAATGTAGTCAATCAGATGTTGAGTGTGGGACGCGTACTGTCTTGCCCAGCCTATCCTTATGGCAAGTAGATGCATTCGTCTTTTAGTCTTATGATCAACCGTTGGTTTTGTTTTACGGTTCGCATCGGCCAATGCTCTCGCTGCATTATGCCCACAATAATTGATAGCCCAGAGGTTGGATTCTCCTGAAAAATGTCCACGAAGCTCGTCATCCATTTTACCCAGATCTTTAGGCTTGAGAGAAACCCTGGTGTTGATGTTTTTCCCGATCATAAAGCATCGCTCTTCCTCTAGTAGGTGCCTGCCCGCGCTTAATCTTAGTGTCGCCTCTCTTTCTCTGTGGACGGCTTGTTATACGAGGGTGGATTGATAAGTTTCCGGCCTGACCAAGAAAAACAACGTTTTTAAGAATTTTTTTTTTTATTTCTCAACATAATCTCCTCCAAGGCTG
>NC_046659.1:41000544-41005209 GCF_010883055.1 Belonocnema kinseyi
AAGCTATCTAAGGATGGTACTATAGAACGCCACCTCAAGGTAGGCCTAGTGGCGCCATCTCTTGGTCAGGCCGGAAACTTATCAATCCACCCTCGTAGTTGTGATAGAGTAGGCGTTCCTCTTACATAGCCCCTTTTTCGGAGTAGTTCGGCATGGTTTCGCAGGCGTTGCTGCGAAAAGTGCGATAGCTCCGGGTGTTTCTCGCACCACAGAGCATGCAGCCGTGCTATGTAACCCCGTTCAGGGGCCATATTCGCATCGTAGCCCTCTAGAATGTCGTGAGTCATTCGCTCCGTTCATTCGTCGGCATTGTTGGCCGACCCATTGTCACGAGCCCTGCGCGTTCTGTTGTTTTGAACCGCACTTAGTACAACTATGTAGGGTGCTGCCATTGTTGTTCCCACTAGAAGCTAGAAAAAGGGGTTCGTCCATCCTTGTAGAGCCCCGCATGCAAGGATGAGGCTGCATACTCTGAGAGGTGGCCCGGTATTCCAGATTCACCGTTCTAGGCCCCTCATTATTTATTTTTTAACCATATTCAGCAGAAGCTCTTGGTACAGTGACCCTCTAGCCTGAACCCGAGGACGCGTTCGGTGGCTTTATCATAGGCCCTTTGGTTTGATTCCAGCTTTCTGAATTTCTTATTCTAAAACAGGCAACCTCCTTACTGTAAAAATCCTGTAGTAAAATTACATGCTCTTTTAGGGTCTGATTGATACAAGGATTATTACATATATAATATGGTTATTATCAGTACTAATGTGCATTATTTCTTACAGCTAAATGTGTCGAACGTAAAGTTACTGCTGACACCAAAGCAATGGTTTTAAACCTGCAGCAACCTAAGGTGGATGTGGATCCAGACGATGATCTCTTGTCAGACTTTAATCAGTCTGTAAGAGAAAGAGCCGTAAATGCCGCACAAGATGTTTCCGGTGGGCTGCGGGTAGAATTATGGCAGTATGTAAACAGGCCAATGGTGAGTCGGAAAGATAATCCATATCCGTAGGCGTTGTAGAACTCAATGGCACACACAAGTTTTTCAGGTTGTCAGTCGCACATGGCAGTTTTCAAATTCCAGGGCCAGTCGACTGTCAAAGCTTTTGATTTCAAAAATCAGCCTTCGCTTGCCCCGTTCACCCGCTGTCGACAGCAGCGCGCGTACAATTGGTCTGCGAACTAAATATAATCATAATATTACGCGGCCGTCTATTTCCCATTGCGTTGACCGCCCCACAGTGGTACCTGTCAATGGAAAAATGGGACATGGTAAGAAAATTTGCGAAAATCGAGACGAAATTGGTGCATATTAGGTTTTTTGGGGTGCTGAACAAGAATATGATGCCAAAATAATCTATAATTGATTCTAAGTGCAAAATTTTTGCAATTTATTTTTTTCGCAATATTTTTGAAAACAAATTTTTTTGTGAAAATTGCATAAGAAAGCAAATTAAAACAGATAAATGAGCAAATTTTTTAATTTGAAAATTTTTCCAATGGTTTTTACCCTTGCAGAAATAGGACATGGTAAGAAATGTGCGAGAATCGAGTATGATGTCAAGAAAATCAATGGTTGCCATTATTTGCGAAAGCTTACAGTCAAAATATTTTTTCGAAATTTTTTTACAAAAATGTGTTCAATATAAATTGAATAGGAGGTTAGTAATTATAATTTCGTTATCTACCATTAATTGCATGAAAATCTATAAAATTTATATTATTGATTTATTTATGCTCGCTGATCACAAATATTAATCCTAAAAAATCCTATATTGGCATTGAGTGCAAACGTTTTGTCAGTTGAAATTTTTGCGCACAATTTTTAAAAAATTATTTTTTCTTCAACTACTCATCTTTGAAAAAAAATTGTAACAGGTAATTAATTTATTTTCGTTACTTTTTATGGTTGCTGATACCAAACAGCAAATCCAAATAAATAAAATATATTAATTTAGAGTAAAAATTTTGTAAATTTAATTTTGAACAAACAATTGAACGATTTTTTAAGAAAGTTGACTTTTGAATAAATATCAATATTAATTCAAAAATTCAACAATTATAATTTTTCTGTGACTTGAAAATGAATTTTTGCAATCTTCAATTGCTTATAGCTTTTAATCTGTAAGTTTTTTTTACATAACGCACCTTATATTTTTTCAGAAGTTTTATCCATATTTTCAGAAAAAATTGGTTAGAAATCATAACAAAAAATGTTTGCAATAAATTGTGTAAACAAAACTGTTTATAATAATTGGCACTATAATATATTATTAAAAAATCTTAAGCAGATATTTTTATATAATGTTCTATGAAGTAATATTTCAATGTGAAGTAAATTAATATTTATTTAGCGATTTTTAAATAAATAATTTCTAATTTAACGAGATTTTAATAAATAAATTATGTTTAGGCAAATATCGACAAACGTTTTAAACTTTTTTAGGTACTTATAAATATTATTTACCACTTTTAATAAAAATATTGAAGGAAAGTTGCGGTATACTATAACTTTATCGAGAATTTTCATTACAGTATGTGCAAAGTACTTACTTTTATGAGTCGAATCCATTGTTTTGAATAACCAGCGATGCAGTAGGCTTGGGTGTACGCTGCTTCAAAGGTCACGCACGGTTAATACTCAAAAATGAATGAAACGCATATCTTAACTGTGTGTTCCCATATACTGTAATAAGAAGTTAATAAAACAATACAAAAAAATTCTTTTTGGCAATTATTTTGGGAAGGGTGCAGCGCTAAAAAATGAATTTTTGGAACAAATTTTCGCATAAAATATAAATTAAAAATTATGTTATTCACTTTTTCTTTCTCGGCCATAGTTTCCGAGACATCTACCCTGCAAGTAGTGGGTAAGTTGTACCGCGCGAAGCTCACGCTCCTATCGTGGCTTATATCTCCAAATGAGATGATTTTTCGCTCAACATTAATTTAACTTAAGTTGTAAAACGGAACCCCATCTTCAGTTACCAGCTGCCAGGGTAGATATCCCGGAAAATATGATTGACAAAGGAGAAGTGAATACTATTTTTATGCATGTTTGATGTTAAAGTGGTCCGTAAAAATGCATAATTTTACCAATGCACTCTTTCCAAAAAACTCGTCAAAAACCTTTTTTTTCTCACGATTTAGGACTGTTTTCATCCTACATCTTGGGCCAAAATGATTTTCTTATTAACTTCTTATGCCTTCAAGAATTTCGTGTCAAATACCTATAAATAATTTATTAATAATTTTTTTAAAGTTTATAAATGTTCAAAACTTTTGGTTCGCCATATTGCAGTTTTCTGGCTTAAATTCATAATAAGAAACCTTGATATACACATAAACTGTAGTTTTGTTGCTGTAGCACATAATTTAGTTAAGTTATTTAAGTGTTTAATCGATTTTTTGAAGTTTATGAAAAACATTGGATTTTCAAATTACCGAAAAAGTGTTTTAAAACTGTTTGCTACACATACATATTTAGCAACACTGTGCAAAAATTTTAATTAACCCTTAGCTGCCCTACTGGGGTCGTTGGCGTCAGGGCCCTTTTCAATTCGAATGAGGAATTCAAATATGATAATTCAAATATAAATTTTGTTTAACGTCAGAGACGTCCCAGTGTGCCAGCTGAAATCGGCCAAAAGCCACCGGGCTCTGAGCTTTTTAATTTTTAACGTCTAAACGTGACTCCTGTACAAATTCATTAGCGCTGTTTCTCCTCACTATTACTTGGTGGTTGATACCTGAAAAAAATTGAATCTGATAGGCGACATTTTCAGAAATACTGAAGAATCAATATCGATTAAGGTTTGTCCGTATAACTGACATTGCATCAATTCTAAAAGCTTACTTTCCAGCCAGTTTTTTCCACTTTCATTAATTAAATTTAAAAACATAAAAGATATTTTTGATTTATTTCTTGTGAAAATAAAGTCGATTCATAACGTTGTCCTCGAGGTCCTCAATAAGACCACAGAAACAACGAAAGATATAGTTTACATCGATTTCAGGTGAAAGATTTACCACAACAAAAATTAACCTTGACAGAAAAAATTTACATGAATCGCAGATAATTTCCCATTTTTCACCTAGCCTCGATAATCTTTCGCCGTATAATCGCTCCATTTTTATTTGCGATGTAGCGAGAATTAAGACGCCAGCGCTATGTATCGTCGTTCAACTTAATTAAATTGGAGAGAAACGGGAATTCCCATCTGTCAGTTGCTTTTTGTGCTTTTTGCGAAATGGTATTAAGGGCATGTGACACAGCTAAATACCTATATGACCGACCTCACTTTATCAGTTCACTGAATGTTTTTTTGAACCTAAGAACTTTTTTTGTAAATAAAATATCGAGCTGAAGCTTTGAAAAATGTATTAGAGTACAATAAAGTAAGTTTAGGTACTGCATTTTGGTAGAAACTTCACTGGAAATTATTTCATCTTTTTTCTGAACCACTAGACGAGGCTCTAGAGGGTTCGTAATTGAGGGTCTGGATCGAGAAACTCGCCCAGCGCTTGAGATCGGGTAAAAGTATTGTCCAAACCTCTCGGTGGAAAGAAATTTTAAAAGTCAAAATATTAATTTTTTTGAAATATAGCCTGGTAGATAATGACGTCACGGAACTTTTTTCTATTTTCTGTTTTTGGATCGGATAATTA
>NC_046659.1:41005309-41007257 GCF_010883055.1 Belonocnema kinseyi
TAATATTTTGAATTTTAAAATTTCCTTCCACCGAGAGGTTTGGACAATACTTTTACCCGATCTCAAGCGCTGGGCGAGTTTCTCGATCCAGACCCTCAATTTCGTGTACAACGTTACCGTCTGATGCCGATGAAATTGATACTTGAAATATTTTTTTTACATCTTTTATTATTATGATTTGTACTTAAACGTAGTTTTCTTTCGGCTCCTGCATTTCTCAAAATTTGAGAGCGATATTTTATGTATAAAAAAAGTTCGAACGTTCAAAAAATGTCGAGGTTCAGAAAAAAGATGAAATAATTTTCAATGAAGTTCCTACCAAAATGCAGTACCTGAACGTACTTTATTGAACTCTAATACATTTTCCAAAGTTTCAGCTCGATATTTTATTTACAAAAAAACTTCTCAGGTTCAAAAAAACATTCAGTGAACTGAAAAAATGAGGGAGGTAATATAGGTATTTAGCTGTGTCACATGCCCTTAAATGAGTTCTAATTCGTCTACAATATTGGAATTTATTTCGGAACAGACATACCAGTAAGAACAAAGTTTTTTTTCGTGTTTTTTGTTGTTAATTCTACATGTTTTATCGAAATTTGCTCACTTCAGCGTTACGCAGTGGACGAGATCGGAATTATTCTCCTAACCTCGGTGAAACTTTCGCCGAAATATGTTTAATTTTTAACCGTTGCAAGTCTTATCTCCAACAAATTTTAACTTTTGTTTTTGCTGTGAAGTTATAAATCTCGTTTTCCAATTTCGAGCTGGAATTCCCTCGTACTGTGCCGTTTTCCCATTGCTGCTAAGGCCGTGACAGCGGGAAATTTTACATGCAAAAAAAATTGAGTTTAGTTTTTTCTGTGTGGCAACAATTATTTTTCACATTCATAACACATGCAAATTCTTTATTACTTAAAAATGACTTACTCCGTCAGCCTCTTTTTCGATATGTAGTAAACGACTTGGATTTATTTAACTTAGACATATTTTACTAATCGAATTTTAGAGAATTAGGCTTTTCTACTTTGAATAATTAAAATTCAACAGTTATTTCAGTTTTTTTCATTGACAACTGGCTGTGCCCTGTGGCAGCGCCTTTGACGCCGCGGAACGCTGCTCTAAATAATACTATACATCGCGAACAAATGAAAATGCAATAAAATTTGTATAAAGTTATGAAAAACACATTTAAAATACATTATAAAGAAATTTTTATTACTTAAAAATAACTGAACTTATGAGTAAACTACGCGATTAAACTTTATTCGACTTCCTTCTGACTTATATGTGTGCAAAATTTCTTAACGATTGTCAAGAACTGGATTTTTATAAGCGTCATACGCCCCGAGACGAAATCCTAATACTCGGAAACTCCTCCCTGCATGCTCTGTCACGAAAAATAGAGCTCTGTGCGAGGTGGGAAAGAGCTTTTCATACTCGTTTTTCGTCCAAAATAGGCCCGAAAATGGCGAATTCTGAAATAAGTCGGCTTCTGCGAGCATTAAAGAGTCTTTAGCGATATCCTAAAACTCCCTCCGTGCTCTATCAAACAGAGTTCGTGCCGATGATTTTAGAATATTGAGCGAGCACGTAGCGAGGTTTCAAAAAAAAATTCAATGTTTCACAAGTGCTCGCTAAAGCTTCTTCAATGCTCGCGGAAGCACACTTATTTCCAAATTCGCCATTTTCGAGCCTTTTTGGAGGAAAAACGAGTATAAAAAGTTCTCTCCAACCTCGTGCAGAACTTTATTTTTCATAAAAGAGCATGCAGGGAGGACTTGCCGAGTATTATGATTTTGCCTCGGGGTTTTAGTCCAGTTGATTTTATATGTTTCAAAAACTGTGCCCCTCACTCCCTCTTTCCCCCAATACTCTTACAACCTGTCCAGGAGCCCAAAGAATATGTGTGAAACATCTAATGCCCATGGTTCAAAAACTGCGGATTCCC
>NC_046659.1:41007357-41017386 GCF_010883055.1 Belonocnema kinseyi
CCCTTCAACATTAAATAATAAATTAACGACCTATCCGGGAGCCCCAAAAATATGTGTGAAAAATGTTATGCCGATTTATCAAAAACTACGGCTCTGCCCCTCTCCTATCCCCCGTCCATACTCTTACCTCTTGTATGGAAGCCCAAAGAATATTCGTGAAAAATTTGGTGCCAATTGTTAACTGGATTTTCATAAGCATCATACGCTTTAGACTACTTGATTTTGTATATTTAAAAAACTGTGCTCCCCAACTCCACCATCCCGTAATATTCTTAACACCTGTCCGGAAGCCCAAAGAATATGATAAAAGAATATGTAAAACGCACAGTTTGCGATTTATTTAATTCTTTTATAATACTTTGTAACTGTTCTTTTGTACTTGTTCTTTTATCAAATGAAATGCATTCTTCATAAACTTTTTAAAAATAGTATTGAATTCTTTTTCCTTAAATATTTTTCTTTAAAAACGCATACAAATTTTTTAAGATATACTTATATATATTCTATAATTAATCAATTGTTTGACTGGAAAACATAATTTTATTAAGTTTTTATAAAGATACATAATAATATCCGCATTAATTTTTCTATAATTAATTAAATGTTGAAATTAAATTTTCTATTATCATTGAATTCGTCGACCGAAAAACTTAATTTTGTTAATGTTATTTAAGAGGCCCTAAATCTATACCTATTTATTTAAAATAGCAAAATTATATGTACGCTACAGCAAGCAGGGAGCATTGGATTGCCAATTAATAACATAAAAATATAAAACAAGATATTAACTATTTGAAATAGCAAGTAAGAATATTCAATTAGAAATTATGAAAAAGTCCTGCCGAATAAAGGTTTTTATTTTTTATTAAGGAACAATAAATTTTTTGGATTCGGCTAGATAAACATTTTTTTAAAGTTAATAAATCTGCTGCCTAAAACTTATTTAGTTTAAATTAGAATAACACATGATCATTTGATATTTTCAAAACTAATTTTTTTTACTTATAACGGTCATGAATTTTGCCATTTTTGTGATTTTCAAACTGCTATTATCAAACATGAAAATTGCGCGTTAACAAATACAACTATGTCTTACAACTCTAATTTAAATTAAATAAGGTTCACATAACAGAATTTCTAACTTTTTAAAAATTAATTTTAATCTAGCTGAATCCAAAGAAGTAATATTTCTTTATTGAAAAAGAATTCCTGTATTTAGCAGAAATATTTATCATTATTTTTAAGTTCGGATGATTTGTTGTTACCATGAACACTACATAAAAATAATTTCAGGGTGGACGTTTTAATCGAGGAAAAAATTGCCAGTCATTTTCCGTTTCACAATTTAAAAAATTTGATATGGTTTAATTTTAAGTATAGTTAAATACATTGAAATAATCAGCGAAAAATTATAGACGCAGTACATTTATAACCTTTTAATAATTTTCGCAATGATATGTCTTTTGAGTCTTAAACAATTATTTCAAAATTAAAAACAGTTTTCTTGCAATCTATTTAAAAAAATTAATTCTTATCAACAAAAACTTACCTGCGCAATAAACTTATAATTTTTTTAATAGTTTTATGAGTGATTTGATTTGTGTGTCAGCCTAAAGTTAGTAGTTTATCAAAGTTTCAAATTCCTATCTATATTTGCGTAATTAAAATTGTTTGTGTGCACCAATCTTTTTTGAATTTTATAAATATTATTGAATTTCAAAATAATTGTTAGCAGCGACGAGAACCAACTTCATACCATGTCAACTTGTCGATTATTATATTTAATAAGATACTTATGCAGTAAGAAGTAAATTAATTTAGACCGACATATTTCGATTTTCATAGTATGTGTGTAATGTCTATTATATTAAGTCTAAAGTTCTTATGTTGAAAAAACTGATGCGATTCTATCTTGATAACACATAGGTGTCTTTGAAGTAAATCTGACATTCGTTTCAAATGAATAATTATTTGAAGGAAAATATTCCAGCATTATTTTAGGAAAAATAATTTCTTCGCTGAATACAATCGTTTTCTGGTCTCAAGAACATGAACATTGTTTCAATTAAAATAGTAGTCAAAATAAGTATATGAATTTACTTGGATCAAGAAACATTTTGTTAGATGTTTAGTTACTTATCATGAGAATATAATATTCTTAATTCAATACTTTATTAAACTTCACGCAAGTAAGTATAATGAAACAAATCAACTCAATAGTTTTTCGCTTAGAGTAAATATATTCTAGATTCATAGTGGTCCTGATTCTATTATTTTCTTGATTCAAGAAAATGAGTCCCTTGTAAAAGGAAAATACTTGCTTCTTTCAAGTAAAATCAGCCGAGTAAATTAGCCTACTTGATTTAATGTAAATTTTTCTTCAGTGTAACTCAACTCAGTAATTCGAGTTAAAAGTTGTGATTTTGTTAAAAAATTTGAAATGATATTCACGTCCGACTGTTTTGGTAATAACAATTTTCTGTGCTGAAAATAGTTTGTTTGCGAAATTTGATTATTCTTATCGATTTGTTGTAATTTTCGTTTCTACATTTAATGACGTTGTCGTCTACTCCACATAAAAAAAACCTATCCATAGTTGCATTCAGCAATGAGAAATTACGGCAAAAATGAATATTTAGCACAGGACACGAAAACGCACGGCAATTACAAACGTCAACAAAACGTTGTTGGTCTTCACATAACCAATCCACGCATGTCGCGGTATGACGCTCTATCCTGGTCTAGACCGCACATTTCAAACTCTTCCGAATGGACTCATCACAGAAAAACGCTGGTGTTAAATTTGTTGCATTTTAACATCTGTTTCACTTAAATAATGACCGACAAAATGATCTTGACAGGTGACTTATAGTTTGTAGACGACACTTCACGTTGCACTGGATGAGAAAGAACAGTGTCTAAATGATGCTTTTTCCCAAGATTCTCCGAACGAACCTGTGAGGCTCAAATTTGTTGCAACTCTATTGAACACCGATTTCGGTGTACATTGGAGGATCGGCGATTTTCTGTGATGCTTCGAGACAGAGTTAAAAACTTGGCAGCATAAGTTTAGCACGGGTAAATATGCAGCAGCCGGGTATTTTCTGAAAGGAAACTTGACGAACACGGGTGAAGCGGGGCACATTTTTGTTGGCAAATAAAGCAGGGGTTGACAAGCGATTACTATTCTACAATTTATTTACTTAATTTTTATTAAAAATTATCCATAAAAGAGATTTGGGACAAGTTTTTGCGATAAGCTCCCTCGCTATAAGTTTTATGATCAATATGTGGAGAATAAAAAAGTAAATAAAATACAACCGTTATTAGTACGTGGATGATGACACTCAAAGGAGATGAAGCACAGGAAGCTGCTGCCAAATGTTGTTCGAAAGTAGAGGCCCTTGAATAGTTGTTGAGTCACCGAGTACCCATTATCCCATCAGCAAATGGAAGTTTATTAGGAACTCAGCGGGGTAGTCCCCGCGGGATCGACACCGCACAACGCTGAAAATCAGTCAGGCTTGTTACTGACGGGTTGTCTTTGCCCCCCCCCCCCCCCTATTATTACGAACAATTATTAATGGCTGACGGTCCTTCACTTCAGCGAAACATACTCACGAACCACGTCAGGTTAACATTTAATCGCCCGTACAGCTGCCTGTACAATAAGGATATGAAGAACCAGGAGTAAGAAAAATCATTATTACGCAACATATGCGCAACATTCAGATTTATCCAAATCGATATCTGTTGTGTATAAACTAGGATAGTTTTGAGGGGCTCTCAGAAATCTTTAAAATATTTTGCTAAATGTAGAGCATTCACGCACCACGAAGCATTCACACGTTTGTGATGCATACACTGCCTCGGTGAGTCGAACTAACGGCCGACTCCATCCAAACGCCGCCGAGCTTGGCCAAGTCTGATTTCTTCCTTTAGATATCTCGAGAAGTTTTGAAAATCTGGACAATCTCAAAGAAATATTAGCACTCTCTATGCGAATTCAACTGAGAGTGCCACATTTATAGTTTTAAGATTTCCAGATTTCTCAGTGAGTAGCCCCTCGGATAGTTTCAACTATTTGAAACACTTCTTTGATACTGAGTATGCTTAGATAAATGATAAAATGAGACATTCTAGGCATTGTTTACCGCAGCTATGAAACTAAAAGCTAGTATAGATCAATATGCATAGTACATGCGCGTCATTAAATTTTCCTGTATGAAAATCACTTATATTACCGCCCTGATATATTTATATTATGTATCAATTCTTTCTTTGCTTTCACGAAAATTATAGGTTAAATGATTTAAGTGTCTCTAAATGCTTTGCTAACATGGATCTGATAAACAGCTTTTTACATTCTCATCAGAGAAGGTATTAGATTTGTGTAAAGTTTGCCCCCCCCCCAGTTTTTGTACAGTGACCACGTTTTGAGACCCCCTAAATCCGAAAAACAGGTTTTCACGCATGTGTCTGCCTGCATGTATGTCTCTACGTATGTCTTTATGTATGTCTGTATGTCTGTCTGTGAACACGATAACTTTTGAAAAAATTTACCTCTTAGGTTGCGATTTGGTACCCTCGTTTAGTGTCCTAAACAAAAGGTTAAGTTCGTTAGCCAGCTATTTTTGGTAAAAATTCAAAAAGTGGGTACAGTTAGAATATTTTTGAGTCCACTTTTGTCAAAATTAAAAAATTCTCTGTGAGGTTACTCATAGTATTCAAAAATTCCAATAATTTATCCTAATTAGGGTGTGTGACCCAGTGAATGAACACTGAAGGAAATCACTGATTACAACTAGTCCATTTCATGTTATAATAATTTATTATTCTTAAAAAACTTTTGAAAATAGATTCTTAAGGGTTCAAATCTTATAATCCGATAAACAAATTTTGTTTTTACCAAAAAGCTTTAAAAAATTAATTAAATAGTGCAAAATTAACGAAAACACCAGTGAATGAACACTATGAGCCAATGAATGAACAGTAGAGCACCAGTGAATGAACACTATAATCACTACAAATTAGAATTAGGATTTAGGTATAAAATTACATAGGTACATTACAAAATCAGCAATTAAATAATATAAAATATTAGAAAGCGTTGCGAAATTGATTAAATGTATTATTTGAATACAAACCACAAGACATTTAGATATAAAAAAAAGGTGGGATTACAAAAGTTGAACACAGAACTAGATTAACTTTTCCTAATTTTTTATTGAAATATTTATTCTTAAAACATTTCTATCAGTTCTTTTAACCTTACAAAAATACAACTTTTCGTTTAAAAATATAAAACTCTTATCTGCGACTACAATAGAAAACTGCGATTCTTAGGACACATAACATTTTTAATGCAACACCTTATTATGTTTCTTTAGGTTAAATTAGCAAATACAATTATAAATCACAGTGTTGTAAAAATGGAAATTCTTTAAACATTTATAAATATATATTGAATAGTACGCAGTAGTACCTAGAACGAATTAATGTTTTTTTAATAGTTAAACAGCGTTTTCTAAATGCAAAAAAGCATTAAATTTCAAAACAACATCCAGGTCTCCGTCACCTGCTGTTCATTCACCGGAACTGCGGGGTGAGAATTTTGTTCCAATAAATGAACACAGAGTTCGTTCACTGGAACACGGGCAATTTTAAGTTCTAGTACGTGAACACTCATTTATTAATAAAAAAAAACGTACTTTTTGTGACAAAACCCTGTTGGAAATTGAATAATAATATCTTACAACTATAACAGCACAACTTTGATGCAGAAAAGGTAAAGGATTCTTTTTGTAAAAGCAATGTAAACAAGGAGTTGCTTAGGCACGTACCTTATAGTGGTCGACGACTTTCTCACCATCACTTACCATAATCGATGATGCTTCACATTAAAGACATTTTTAAAATTATTCAAAAGAATTTCCCTACCGAAGAAATCACTAAGTTTTCTGTAGTGAAATAGCGTGGCCCATTTGAGTCTATTAACAAAGTCGATTTGAAACAATATAGTTTCGGAGATAGTCTGGGATGTTTGGGCCCTTTTTAAGATCCTTTTAGTGGTCCTTTTAAGAGTGGTGCGACGGTAATATAATGTTCCTTTTGTAATCGTCACATACCGGGCGGGCAGAGTTATTTACAGTAGTTGATCGTGGCTAATCCGCCCTCCTTTTTTAAATTTCTCTTCAAATTATTAACACTTTTTTTTTAATTTACGAATTTTATCGTTATACGTATTTAAATTTATAACTTATATACTAATATACAATTTTCTAGTTGAATTCAAAAATGTTGTCCTTTTTGGCGTATCTCATTCCATTTACGAGAAGCGTTGTATTAATTCCAATTTTAAGCATTTAAAAAAAAAAGTTAGATATCTGAAATCATCGAAAACCGTAGATTCCGAATTATTATGTTTTAAGCTGTTCACTATGAAATTTAAAAGAAGCTACTTCTAAATTTTAATCCGAAAGCTTAACAAAGGAACTTTGATTGTCGGCTACTCTATTGATATAGCCGCTCTGTGTGTTATTTATGATCGAATTCTTTTTTCAATTTCAGACTCTCTGCTTGTTATTTATGATCGTATTGCTATTTCAATTCTGGAAAGGACATTTTAAAGCCTTTAAAACACTTAAAAGAACTACCTGGACCTTAAAATATATCTACCTGAGTGCCTGCGGAGAATTTCTCTGAGCTTCTCTGACCTAAAGAATTTTTAGTATGTACTCAGAGATTCTTTTCGGTAGGGTTACTGCAATGAATTGTATATTAAACTCTTCAAAATTGCTTCAAGATTTCAAATGTATAGAAATTCATAAAGACTTTAACTTTGAAAGGTTATATTTATATATTTTTCGCATTAGTGTTCATTTACTGGTGACTGTTCAGCCACTGGATCACTTGCCCTACTTTTTTGAAAATATCAAAAATTACCAGAGTTATAGGATTTACAAAATTCCAAAAATCACACAAGAATGAACATTTTAAGCCAAATAACGCACAATATGAAAAAAGTAAAGAAAACAAAAATGTTGCTTTTTGAATGCCCTACAAGACTACCATAACAACTTTTTGAGTTTTCTTGAAAAATCCAAAATTCAAATTTTGACAGCATATAAAATGATGAAAAATCCAAAAACTACATTTATCAGCCAAGCTATGGAAAACACGGTAAAAGATGAGTACACCAAAATTGTACATTTGAAAAAGACCTACGAATTTTTTGTCAACCACTTTTTGATAGGATGCGTTTTGGCTTTAATTATGAAAAACTTAATTAACAGTTAAAAAAATGTGCCCGCTGCATGGGCACATTTTTATCACAACTTTTGTCTTTTAATTTCTTTTTCGTGTCGTGTGTGTGGTTTCAAAGAATTTAAATTTTCTTATTTTTGATGCTATTTTTCAATGATTTCAACTAAAAACAGAACCGTCAAAAAATTATTAATGACAAACAAATTATTTTTACGTTTTCATCAGAGAAGGTGTTAGATTTGTATAAAAATTTTACCTATACAATTTGACCTCTTTTAGTGTCCTAATCTAAATTCCAAGTTTGTTAATCAAACATTTTGGATAAAAATACTAAAAATGAGCCCATTTTGAAAATTTTTTAGTACACATTTTTTCACTATTCACAAATTCTGTGTACAGTTGTTCATAATACTTGAAAAGAAAAATGTTACTTTTTAATCGCCCTACAAGATTATCATATTAACTTTTTGAATTTTTTCGAAAATATCAAATTTTGACTTGCAAGTTTGAGCGCGCCTAAGGCGCGCGACTTTTGCTTTTCGCGCTTCGCGCTCTATTATATTATAATCGCACGCTTCGCGCTCGATAATGTATTTAATTCGCGCTACGTGCTTGATCTTTGTGCATAAACTTTTTCAAACTAAAGATGAAACCAACGACAACAGTAATTTCACAATTGGGAATTCTCTTTTGTTAAAGCTCCTTCAGCCTTAACGAACAAATTCTCATCAGGTATCTAGTGCTTCGCATTTGAGTTTATCCTTGAAACTTTTTATTATTCTCATAAATGTATATTATTATAACCAGAGGGTGGAAAATGACAGAAAATAAAACACTGGCGCCACGCCCTACATTTGAATGACAGCTGATAAGAAACATGCGAGATGTAGTATTTTCCTAAGTTTTTGTAATATTTTGAACATTTGCGGATATTTTAAAAACTTTGAGCTTCAACTAAGCAAAGATTAACTGTTTCTAAAATTTTTAAAATATCGAGGATTGCAAAATAGACCTTAAAAACACTGGAAATGTCCTTTAAAGGATTTTAATATTCAAGCAGAGTGAAATGGTAAAATATTAAGAATACGTCTTCAGGTTTAAAGCAAATAAATTAAAAATTCTAAACTGTTAGTATAAATAATAGTTTTTCTATTTTTATTTACTTGAATGATTCTAATGTATTATTATATTATAATAAAAATACACAAGAAATTATAATTTTTCGTATTCAGTATATTGTATTAATCGCTGAGATAGTGAAAAGATTATCAGTATGAAACCTATTAAGTTTACTGTACATTTAGTTAATTATTTATTTAAAAATTGGATTGAAATATAAAGATATGAATTAAATATGGACTAAACACATCGATGTATAGATCCGCACTGTCGAGCCGGGTACGACTCAACCCATTCAAACGAAGTAAAAAGTGTTTTTCTCCGTTCTAAAAAATGAGGTTGAACGTTGGCAACAAGCAATTAAGCCTGGAAACGGGGATTTTATTATTAAACCTGTACATTTAGTGTGTGAAAGATCACTTTTTAAAGGATCACATAATTTGATAAAAGGAAGTCTTAGCTTACGATTGAACGGTTATGGCGGTAAATATTAGGATTTGCTTACACCAATGTCTGTAACCTAAAATAAACGAACGGCTCTGACGGTTTCATGTTTACATTGATTTTTGAATTTTGAGATATTCTTGTTGCCGAACTTTTAGATTATTTTGATAGTATGTAAAATGATAATTTTAATTGTTTTCATAAGTTTTAAAAGTATTTTAAGACCCTTGTAGCCTTCAAACAATGGTCGGGGCAGCTTGGAAATTGAGATTTCGAAACACCTGGTTTTAATTTACGTTTATCGTACCATTATGACTGCAAAAAAATAATTATGTTACAATTTTAATTTACTTTAATACTTGAATTTATTAATAACTTAATGTAACTGTACATGAATATTGAAACTCCGCGATAATTCAACTCTGTAATTAATGTTACTTTTACATTTTGCTTAAAGACAGTAAGGTTCTTAAAATTTTTTTAAATTCCAAAAATATTTGAAACTATAATTTGAACACTATCACAATAACATAAAATTTCAGTAGCAAGAAGAATATATTAAAATATCAAAATCAATGTTGTCATAAAATGGTCTGAACCACTCGATTACTTTAGGTCGAAGGAATATTAGTGTAAAAAATCGTAACACTTACCGCAATAACCGTTCCATCAGGAGCTAAGAATTCAAAGAAGAAAACTTATTTTACTCCACTTGAGCGGGCTGAGTCTTACTCTGGTTTACAGTTCGAAGCTATACATCGATTTTCACTCAATTTTATTATATATTTATCCGTACTTGAATGAAATACGCCAAAAAGACGATACGTTTATCACATTTCACAAGTTTTTACATGAAAAATAATAACAGAAAACGGGCCGACCGTGCGTCGCAGCAGTGGCGCCAACGTTTCAAGACTCGCCGCTCTTCACAAAATTGACACGCGCCTCTAATGCAAAAGCGAAAATCGTGTGATCCCCCTGTTATAACTCATAACTTGGATTTGTATTAAAACAGACCTACTTTTATTTTCCCGTTTGAAAACATGCGAAATCTTTAAGAAGAATTTAGTTGTTAAACATTTTATTGCAACTTTCATCATTTTTCCATAAACTGAATTTGATCATTTCTAATATTTTGTTATGATTTAAAATTTACACATACAGTCTACTGAGCAGCCTTTACGTTTCTTGATATCTGAA
>NC_046659.1:41017486-41026481 GCF_010883055.1 Belonocnema kinseyi
ACACACACACACAAACACACACACCCATACAGGCTGTCTAAAAAGTCCGGGGACGGTTGGATATTTCCCCAGGTAAAATATTTGTCAAAAAAGTGAAGGTCATTTGTGATGTAAATTTTAACAAGGAATTCAATGGTGACCTACGTTTTAACCTTGAAGTTGACCTTCATGGCTCTTTGAAGGTCAACTTTGTTTCCTGAATGGAAACTCCCTTTTTTACATCTGCCATCGATAGAGCGGAAAATTTCACGTTTAGGTACGTACCCAAGTCATAGGTCAATCGTAACGTTCAAGGTCAATTAGAGGATATTTGAAATTAAAAATGTTTCCCAAGAGGCCCGTGTAATTCCTGAAGTAGATTTCAACGAGGAATTCGATGGTGACCATCATTTTGACATTGGAGTTGACCTTCATGACTTTTTGAAGGTCAGCTTTGTTTTTTTTAATTGCAAATCCCGTTTTTCACATTTTTAATCGATAGAGAGAAAAATTCTACGTTTAGATACGTACCCAAGTCATAGGTCAATTGTAACGTTTAAGGTCAATTAGAGGATATTTGAAATTAACAATGTTTTCCAAGAGGTCCGTGTAATTCCTGAAATAAATTTCAACGAGGAATTTAATGGTGATCTTCATTTTGATATTGGAGTTGACCTTCATGGCTTTTTGAAGGTCAACTTTTCACATTTTTAATCGATAGAGAGGAAAATTCTACGTTTAGGTACGTACCCAAGTCATAGGTCAATTGTAACGTTCAAGGTCAGTTAGAGGTTATTTAAAATTAAAATACTTTTCCAAGAGGTCAGTGCAATTCCTGAAGTAAATTTCAACGAGGAATTCATTGGTGAGCTCTGTATTGATCTTGGTGATGATCTTCAAGGTTTTTTGAGGGTTTTTTCCAAGCAGTTTACGCTTACGTTTAGCATTACTCAGGAACAACGACGTGGACGTAGTAAATTTTGTTCCCTTTGGGGTGTTTGATTAGCGTGAGTCCCCTTGCCTCTCACGCTTCAGTGAAGATATTCGAACTGAAAACCTTGAGCTTCTTGACAAAAATCTATGCGATTGTAAAAATGAGTTACAGCATTACGAATCATCTCCCTATCAATCAAAGTAGCCTGTTGCAGAATCCGATTCTGCAATTCGTCTAAGCTTTGTGGTTGCGCTGAGTATACTTTGCGCTTTAAATAACCCCAAAGAAAATGGTCGAGAGGCGTCAGATCAGGAGATCTAGCAGGATACTCGATTTCACCCCTTTTTCCAATCCACCTTTGAGGGAACTGAGTAGCCAAATATGCTCCAACCTCCCTACCGTAATGAGCCGCTGCTCCGTCCTGCTGGAACCAAATATTTTGAAAATTATCGCCTGTAATCTCCCTTATTCTTGGTACAATTTGGTTTCTGAGAAGCTCCTTATATGCACGGGCATTGAGATTACTATCGATGAAGAAAGGGCCTATCAATGTATCATTCAAGATACCGGCCCAAACATTAATATTTTGTGGATATTGTGTGTCCCTCTCTAACATCCAATTAGGATTTGTGTCGGACCAATATCTACAATTTTGCCTGTTAACTTCACCTTTTAAAGTGGAAGTAGATTCATATGAAAATACTGCATTGTACAAGAAAAGAGGTTCTCTATATACCAGATGAACTTTGTAAGGATGGAAATTAATTCTTTTTAAAATATTTCGCACTGTCTTAGGAGCAGCGTCACGCTCATCACTAGCTCGACGTAAACATAGGTGTGGGTTTTCAACAAATGCTTGGGCTATGTCCATCTGCATCTCCTCAGATCCTGCAGATTTTGGCCGACCAGTTCTCTGAAGGTCCTTGATAAATCCATGATTCATAAAGCGCCTTACAGTTCTTTCAATTGTTGATTTTGAGACAGGATTTAACCCTTCTCCATTACGAAAAGTGCGATTAAAAAGCAAACGAACTTGATCATAAGATCGAACTCGATCTCCCCAACCAAGCATCATTAATACAGATACCCTCTCTCGTTCCGAAAGTTTGGCTTGCGTCATAATAATCTTTTAGCGAAAGATAGTATGTGCTCGTAATACGTGAATTTAGTTTCGATTCGTAATATTCGTATGGAAAAACGGTATAAGACTTATGGTATCGCCTTAGGTATTGACTTAGGTATCGAAGAACGGTATAGGACTGTATAACTCTTCGGCGAGGAACAGAACTCTCACCAAAAAACCTGGAACTTTTAATGAAAAATTCGCTTATGATTTTACAATATTCAAAACGCTGTAACCAAGATCAATACAGAGCTCACCAATGAATTTCTCGTTAAAATTTACGTCAGGAATTACACTGACCTCTTGGAAAACTTTGTTAACTTCAAATAACCTCTAACTGACCTCGAACGTTAAAATTGACATATGACTTGGATACGTACCTGAACGTAGAATTTTCCGCTCTGTCAATTGCAGATGTGAAAAAGGGGGTTTCCATTTAAAAAAGTGAAGTTGACCTGCCAAAAGCCATGAAGTTCAATTTCCAGGTCAAAATGAAAGTCAACATCGAATTTCTCGTTGAAATTTACTTCAGAAATTACCTTCACTATTTTGAAAAATATTTTACCTGAGGAAACATGCAACCGTCCCGGGACTTTTTAGACACCCTGTATGTATATATATATTTTTTTTTGAAAATGCATTTATATATTTGAGAATCTTTGAAATACTGTGAAATTGTTGCATGAAAAAATGCAATTTTTGGATTTTCTGTTATTTTGTATGCTGTCAAAATTAGAATTTTTTATTTCAAGATGAATGAAAATTTGTTGTCTGTTTGGAGTATCTCATGCCACTTAAGAGAAAGGTTGCATTAATTCCAAATATAAACATTTAAACAAAAGTTAGATATCTGAAATCATCGAAACCCGTAGGTTCCGAATTATTATGTCTTAAGTTATTAACTTTGAAATTAAAAAAAGTCTTTTTCTAAATTTTAATCCGAAAGCTTAACAAAGGACGCTTGAGTGTTGCCTACTATATTGAGGTAGCCTTTGTGCTTGTTATTTATAATCGAATTCTTTTATCAATTTTCAGCCTCTCTGCTTGTTATTTATCATCGTATTTGTACTTCAATTTCAGAATAGACATTTTAAAGCCTTCGGACCATTTGAACGAGCTACCTGGACCTTCGAATATATCTACCCGAGTGCCTACGGAGAATTTCTCAGAAGTTCTCAGAATATTGAGATTCTTTAGCATATACTCTGAGATTTATATCAGTAGCTTTGCGCTCGATAATATATTTATCTCGCGCTTCGCGCTCGATAATGTATTTACCTGGCGCTACGCCTCGATCTTTCTGCATATACTTTTTAAAACTAAAGGTGAAAGTATCGACAAAAGTTATTTGGTGATTGTGAATTCTCTTTTGTTAAAGCTCCTTCGGCTTTAACGAACACATTCTCATCACGTATCTCGAGCTTCGCTCTCGAGTTTATCCCTGAAATTTTATATCATTCTCATAATTTCTTATTATTATAATTCGTAACTGGAATTGGTGTTAAAACAGATAAAGTTTCATTGTCCCGTTTAAAAAAATGCGCATTCTTTTTAAAAAAATTTCTTATTAAACGTTCTATTGAAAGTTTTGTCGTTTTTCCATAAACTGAATTTTTCATTTCCAATGTTTTCTTCATGATTTCAACTTTACACATACGGTCTACCAAGTGGCCTTGCCGTTTTTTAACTTCTAATTTATGTATATAATGTATGTATTGATATAATGCCTTGCCGTTTTTTAAATTCTAATTTATGTATATAATGTATGTATGTATATAATGCCTTATTATATTTGAGAATATTTGAAATACTGTGAAAATATTGCATGAAAAATTTAATTTTTAGATTTTCCATTATTTTGTATGCTGTCAAAATTTAAATTCATGATTTATCAAGAAAATTAAAAAAATTAACATGATAATCTTCTAGGGCATTTAGAAATCAAGCCTTTTCTTGTCTTGTCATTTTTTCATATCTTCCGTTAATTGGCTTAAAGAGTTCATTTTCGTGTTTTTAAGAATTTTGTAAATTCTATAACTCTAATAATTTTTAATTTTATGAAAAAAGTCATTAAATTGTTCAACTTTTTAAATACTATGAATAACCGTACCGAGAATTTTTGGTCGAAAAAATGGTCTCAAAAATATTTAAAAGGCGCTCATACTTTGCATTTTTTTCCAAAATGGCGAGCTAACGAACATGACTTTTAGTTTAGGACACTAAGAAAGTGTACCAGAGACCAATCTAATAGAATTATTGTTTCAAAAGTTATCATGCTGAAAGACAGACATAAATACATACAGACAGACCGAGAGACAGACACATTCGTAAAAACCTATTTTTCGGATTCAGGGGTCTCAAGACGTGGACATTTGACAAAAACTTGGTGGCGGGACGGTTTGTCAAATTTTACACAGATCTAATACCTTCTCTGATGAGAATGTAAAAGAACCATTGATAAAAAATTTTTTGCTCTACCTTCGGTGAAAAAATGTTATCTATTTATTTTGGCTAAGCTTGTGTCGTGTGCCGAAAAATTTAGTTTTGGCATTTTCAATGTTTTTTTATAGATAAAACAAAAAATACGTGTCCTATAAAAAAGTGATTAATTACAAATTTGTCGATATTTTTGGGTACACAATGTTTTTCTTATCATTTTTACATTCTGATCAGAGAAGGTATCAGATTTGTATAAAATTGGACCCCCCCCCCAGTTTTTGTCAAACGTGCATGTTTTGAGACGTTTTTTAAAATTCAAAAATTATCTGTACGGTTATTCATAGTATTCAAAATGTCAAACAATTTATCTCAATGACTTTTTCATAAAATCCAACATTACCAGTGTGATAGCATTTACAAAATTCCAAAAAACATATTTTTCGGATTTAGGAGGTCTCAAAACGTAGACATTTGACAAAAACTGGGGGTCGGTGTCAAATTTTACACAAACTTATACCTTCTCTGACGAGAATGTAAAAATTATTTATTTGTGATGAATAATTTTTTGATAGTCCTGTTTTTGGCTTTAATCGTAAAAAATAGCATTAAAAACATAAAAAATTTAATTTTTTGAAAACCCACACACGCGATGAAAAAGAAATTAAAAGACAAAAGTTTTGTTAAGAAAGTGCCCACGCAGCGGGCAGTTTTTCTTAATGTGCGTGATGTTTTTCATGATTAAAACAAAAACTACGCATCCTATCAAAAAGTGGATAAAAACAAATTTGTAGATCTTTTTTAAACGCACAATTTTTGTTTTGTCGTCTTTTACCGTATTATGCACAGTTTGGCTGAAAAATGTGCCTTTGGATTTTTCATTATTTTGTAGGCCTTCAAAATGTGAATTTTTAATTTTTTAAATAAATACGAAAAGTTGTTCTGATAATCTTGTAGGGCCTTTAAAGAGCAATATTTTTCTTTTCTTGGCTTTTTTTCATATCGTGCGTTATTTAGCATCAAACGTTCATTTTCGTGAGTTTTTTGGAATTTTGTGAATGCTATAACTCTGGTAATTTTGGATTTTATGAAAAAGGTCATTGCGATAAATTGTTTGAACTTTTGAATACTATGAATAACCGTACAGATAATTTTTGAATTTTGAAAAACGTTTCAAAACGTGGACATTTGACAAAAACTGGGAGGGGCGGGGGGTCAAATTTTACACAAATCCAACACCATCTCTGATGAGAATGTGAAAATGATAAGAACAACATTGTGTACCCAAAAATATCGACAAATTTGTAATTAATCACTTTTCTATACGACACGTATTTTTTGTTTTATTCATAAACAAAACAATGAAAATGCCAAAATTTAATTTTTCGACGCACGACACAAGCTAAGCCAAAATAAATAGATAAAATTTTTTCACCGAAGGTAGAGCAACAAATTTTTTATCAATGGTTCTTTTTACATTTTCATCAGAGAAGGTATTAGATATGTGTAAAATTTGACAAACTGCTCCGCCTCCCAAGCTTTTGTCAAATGTCCACGTCTTGAGACCCACTGAATCCGAAAAATAGGTTTTTACGAATGTGTCTCTCGGTCTGTCTGTATGTATTTATGTCTGTCAGCACGATAACTTTTAAAACAATAATTCTATTAAAATTGGTCTCTGGTACACTTTCTTAGTGTCCTAAACTAAAGGTCAAGTTCGTTAGCCAGCCATTTTGGATAAAAATTTAAAAAGTGAGCACCTTTTAAATATTTTTAGACCATTTTTTCGACCAAGAATTCTCAGGACGGTTATTCATAGTATTTAAAAAGTCGAACGATTTATCTAATGACATATCTATAACATTTACAAAATTAAAAAAAAAACACGAATTTTTGAATTTTCTTGATAAATCAACAATTCAAATTTTGACAGCATGAGTAATAATGAGAAATCCAATGTGTAAAGTTGAAATCATAAACAAAATATTGGAAATGAATAAATTCAGTTCATTGGAAAACTGCAAAAGTTGCAATAGAACGTTAAATAAAAAAATTTTTTGCAAAAGAATGCGCATTTTTTTTAAACGGTCCTTTTCCCATGTCAATTGAAATAACTGAAGTTGTTCATAGACGATATTTGCAAATAGATCTCTGGGCCTTGTCAGCTTCTCGACTTCTGGAGCATCGTAATTTAAATTTTTATATTCTCTTAGTTGATTATAGTATTCGCTGTCATTGCTCTCTTCCATGGGTGTCTTCATCATATCTTGTCGACAACTTTCGCATTGTGTTTTCATGAAGCGCCTACTAGCGATGTACCCTGCAAAAAAAGTCACCGCATTACGTTCATAAAGTGATACTTTCGGTGATGAATAATTCGAATTTAAATTTGCCATTTCTCTTTCAGCGCTTTCTTGGTCATTGTATTCTACAGCTTCTGCTGCTACCATGAGTTCCTCATTTTCTCTCTCGTCTTGCATATCTTTTATCTCATTCGTCAGAACTTCATCGCTGTTCTTTCCAAATTCTTTTTCGACATCACTTGGAGAGTTCAACAACATGTGAAGATCTTTATCATTCACATCAACGTTGGCCCCTGTGCCACCATCAATTTTGCCGCTGAAAAGTATGTGACGCAAAGCTAAGCGAACCATCCTCGCCGTAGGATTGTTGACGTGACCTCCTCGTTGGCGAAGTTTGGAAAACAAATGTTCCAAATAGTCCTGATTGCACAGTCCAGCTACCAACTCGAAATCTGGAAGATCTCTCCTTATGCCATGGTACAAGAAAATAATCGCATTGATTGTTAACGGTAGACCTTTCAGACATGGCACTCTGCTTTTTGATTTTGGATTCGTAGTCCATTTTGAAGACCAATCCACAAAGTTTTGAAGAGTTTCTTCAATGTTTGGATTTCTTGGCGACAGTGGTGGCTTTGCTCGATTGCAAAATTCTATTCCATAAGCATTGGCTCCATCAATCACTTTGTCCATTTCTTGTGTAAAAACTGCAGTTCTCTTCCAAGTATTGGTTCCCCACTCTTTCCTTCAATTCCGCTCTCCTCGTCTTCTCCAGCTAGCCGCATCGCTGTGATAAATTTTTTACTGAAGAAGTTCATGGATCTTTCGACGTTCATAACTCCGCAGCTGTTTGGAGCCATATGAACATCCGTGACATGTCCACGTAAATTGCTTAAACTCTTTTTATCGTGCAGCCATGTTTTAAGTAAGTTTTTCCCTCGTGATCAAAGCAAGGCTTCTCTGTTGTTGCCTGGAATATTTTTCAGATGCAGCTTTGATTCTGAGCTGCTTAATCACATGTGACGAGTCTTACATCTGCCCCACATTGTACCAGTTTCGAGACACATCGTTTTACAAGATTTGCAATCACTTCGCTATTCACACTTTTGTCAACTAAAAAGTATGAGAAAGGCTGGGACCAAGGATTTTCTTATTTAAATTATCCACAGAAAATACCAAAACATTGGTTGCTGGAACGTTTTTGCGACCCAAAGGGCCCAGGTCAACTAAGCTTTCAACGAGGTCGCAGTATGCGGAATACTCTTCGAATTTTTTACGGCTGAAGTCATCCCACTTTAATCCACATATCCTCTTTTCCAGCGGCAATTGTTCCATCCTTTCCTGAAACTTAATGTAAATTCATTCACTGAATCCAGGCTTTATATCGTACTCAGAAATTCACCTTTGTACCGCTGATTCAGAAGGAAGCGCAAGTCCAGAATTTCTCATATGCCTGTACGCTGATGCAGAATAATAATTGAAACGTTTAGCAAAATCTCTCTCATCTTTAGCATAAGGTTGATTTTTCCGTCGACGAAGCTGCATTGTCACAACTGCACGTGATACCCGATTAAGACAATGATGCGCATTCAGGAAGCCGTTAACACTAACTTTTTTACGTGTAATTACGGCTGTCGTTTGTGTTGTGCCTATTCTTCTTTCAATCGTTGCTGCAGAATCTTTATTTTCCGCTTTATTTTCCTTTTTACAGTGTTGATCTTTCTCAATTTGTTAAGCTCTTTCGTGAAACCTCTTTCAATGTTTGCAATCTTATCTTGCGTTGAGACTACCCACTTTCCAGTAGTGTCAGAGCTAGTACTTGGCACAGCCTTATATGGAATTGGATTCTGATTCAATCTCAGCTTTAACTTCGTATTGTTCCAAAACGCTTTAGGATGAAAGTGATCCGCACATTATCCTGCTGTTCGAAATGACGATGGACTCCAGTTCCTCAAATAAGCTTCGTTTCCTGAAAATAACAATATCAATGAGACGGTCATCAATCTCCAGGAACTTCTGAAAGTATTTTAAACAGACCATTTTTTGTATTATTAAAAGCGATCATAAATAAGAAAAATAATGGAAGTGAAATCTCCACTTTTAGAATGTCTGCTCTCATTTATATTCCAAATAATTATTTCCAAGTTTCAGCTAAGACCATGAAGTTTGCCCTTGATTTAAGGGACATACTAAAATTATGCACCATCTTAAGAGGGTGAGGGG
>NC_046659.1:41026491-41036743 GCF_010883055.1 Belonocnema kinseyi
GGGGGTCAATAGATTTTGTACGTATTCTTTACGTGGCGGGACACTATTTGGTTGAATATATATATCTTGTTTTTTTGTGTATGTCTATTTTAGGCCTAAATCTTTGAATTTATAATAAAAAGAGATTTATAATACAAAGAATTGAGCATTTTCTCAGACCACGTACTTGAAATTTCCAAGCAAAAAGACGACTTTTGTACAAAACAGTTGAATTTTCCGTGCCAAAATATGAGTGCAAAAAAAAATTACTATTTTTAACTGTTTGAATTAATGTGTAACAAGTGCCAACATTTTTTAACAAATTGCATTACTTTCTGATATACAATTTTTATTTGCTTAACCATTTTAACATTTCTAAGAATTCCTTTTCATTCCATTGCATTCGAGAAATGATATCTGGCTGTTATCCATGGTAAATTTTTGTTCATTTATTGTTTAAACGAATTATAAATAGTATAAGTAATACAATTGCTTTAATGATATATTTTTTTGCATGAGCCATTAGTAAAAACTTGAACCTCGGTGTTGGCATTTTTAAAGAGCCCAAAAATCAGAGACTCCATTTGAACTGTAAAATTCTGAAACACATTTTCTTCTGTCAAAGTCATATTTGCCTGTTAACAAGGGACTGTTTTTTAACGTTAAGGGTTGGTGCCCAAAAATCGCTGCTGGTATTTTTGGAGAGCCCAAACATCATGGACTCCAGTAACACTGTAGAATTCCGAAAAAGATTATTTTTGGACAATGTCATATTCGCCTGTTAACAAGGGGCTCTTTTTTAACGATAAGGGTTGGGGCCCAAAAATCGATGTTGATATTTCTGATGAGTCCAAAAGTCATAGATTCTAGTAACACTGTAAAATTAGAAAAAGATTATTTTTTAACAAATTCATATGTGACTTTTAAGAAGAGGCTGCTTTTTAACGTGAAGGGTTGGAGACCAAAAATGGGAGTGGGTATTTTCAAAGAGCCCAAAATCAGAGACTCTAGGACGCTGCAAAATTCAAAAAAAGGTTATTTTTGGACAAAATCGCATCAACGTGGTAGAGAGGGGTTGATATTTGACGTTAATAAGAGGCTGTTTTTTAACGATAAGGGTTGGAATCTAAAAATCGGTGCTGGTATTTTTGAACAGCCGAAAGATCAGAGACTCTAGTTGCGCTGTAAAATTCCGAAAATGATTTTTGTTTACAAAGTCGTGTTTGCCTTTGTAGCGATGTCAAATGATATATCGCTACAACGCAAAAAAGTATCGTATTGGGATCCTAAAAAATTACAATCAATTTATATTTGATAGACTTGTTAACCGCGCTAAATAATGATGTTGAAACATTTCTTGTTCGTGAAGTTTTTTAATTTTCTGGAGCGTAAATTTCTATTCACATACCTAGAGGTCAAAAAAGTTGTCCTACTTTTTTGCTGATTTCAATCAATCATTTTCTGAGGCATAATTCCTATTTAATTTAACCGTGTTTTCGGGAAAAAAAACTCTTAATATCTGTCTACATTAGAAAAGAATTTTTTTCGGGTACTTTAAAACTTTCAAGTTACAAAAATACACTAGGGAAAAAATGTTCAAAGCATAGGAATTGAAATTAGAAATGCAGGGGGTTTATAAAGTTTTATTTTAGTATTTTGTTAAATTATCATTATAACTCATGGTACAAACATTTTTCTGATCAGGTGTGGGGTTTTTATCGTGATAGGATAGAAAAATAAAAATGGAAAAGTCCAGGGGTCGAAATGAGAATTACATTAAATGCTTAAAGTTGGTATATAATAGAACTATTTTTTATTTTTGGGCAAATTTTGAAAATTCGCTGTAATTCCAATTTTAACTACTGTGTCTTTTCGAGTTTCTCTTAGTGTTTCTACGCTAAAAAAGTTCACAAATTCGTACAAAAATGTTAACCACACAAACCAAAAAAATAATTTCATATTCCTATTGACACAGATGTTAAAATTTTTTGCGAATACAGAAGTGAATTAAATAGGAATTATCTCTCAGAAAATGATTGGTTAAATTCAGGAAACATGGGACAACTTTTTTTACCTCTAGGTAAGTTATAGGTCTATCGATTACATATTAATCATAATTTTTTACGATCTCAATACCGCTACTTTTCGCGTAGTAGCATTTTCAAATTTCACAGATCGAATTTATGGCAGAAATAATTTTTTCTCTCTATAGGTTTATCCATGAATTGTAACCATCTTCACATTCTCATCCTAAAGAGAAGGTATTGGTTTTATGTATAAGTTCACTTTGTCGGTTTTCATCAAATCTCCATGTTTTGAGACCCGCTGAGTCAGAAAAAACGATTTTTACGAAGGTGTTTGTATATCTGTCTTTCTGTTTATCTGTCTATCTATAGTATGTAGTCTGCAGCCTGTAGCCTGAAGTCTGTATTTTATAAGCACGATAACTTTCGAAAAATTTATCAGATTGGATTCTGAGGGAGAGGTATCCGGATCAAAATACGGCATTTCCATATCAATGGGTGTTCGGGCCAATGATACCTCCCTATTCCCTTGGTCTTTTGTATCCTTGCAAGGAACAGCTAATTTTGCGGGAGACTCTTGTGCTAGCCGAAGAGAGAAGGGCTCCTTTATAGGAACACTCCCCTTATCGACTGATAAGGCAGCTCCCCTATTTTTTTCCTGAGCTGGAGTAGATCGAGCCAAAGCTGTTGGCGCTGCTGATGGTATTTGAAACAAAGATCTTCTGGAAGTTCGTTGACCCAAATTAGGTGATGTCAATAATTCTGGTGTTTCCTTGAAACGCACAGTACTCTTTCGTCGATCAAATCCTACTTATAAATCTTTTTTATTTCAAATTCTTCAAAATCTTTACTATCTTTTTGATTTGTTTTTGGAATGTCTCTAAAAATTTGTTCACTCTATCAGGCAAAAGATCGTCTACTCCATCGCAAGGATCCATGCTTTGCAAACAAAGTTGGGACTGGATTGATCCTATCCTTCATTATCCCAGAAGTACGATTGATGTTCTGTAAGCATCCTATCGAACTCCGCTACCGACTTTTGGACCACTGCTGTCATGCTGTGTGCCTTTTCTGCCTCCGCTGAGGGAAGATTGCCGGTCGGCATATTCGTCATGTCCCGACTATCCTTATCTTCGCTACTGGTAAAATTTGGACTAAGGTTTACTATAATATCAGAAACTGGTGTTGGTTCCCTAGAAGGATCCTTATGGAAGGTACCGTCTCCGAGGCAAGCCGAAGTAGTCGGATTCCCCTGAGCTATTCCTGCTCTAGCAAGTTGGTCTGCTGCCTCATTCCCTTCTACTCCCTGATAACCAGAAACATGATTCCATGTCACCTCCAAAGGTGCTAAGGCCTTTCGTAGCTTTTCAAGTTCCACTCTATTAACTACCGGCTTCCCATTGGCCGTCTTCCATCCATTCGTTTCCCAATTCGGTATCCATTTGGTGCAACTCTCGATGAGGAACTTGGAGTCTGTGAAGATCGCTAGTTTATTTATATTATTTTCTATAGCCTTTTCAGTTGCAGCGATTGCAGCTGATATCTCAGCAGATTTATTCATCTGCCGCCCTTAAGCAGGTTCTGAAACGTTTCAAGGATGATTGAGGCCAAACCATACCTCTATGCCTCCTTCAGGTTCGCCCTTTTGGTTATAAACGCAGGCTTCGTTGACATATACTTCTGTTGGTTGACTGCGTAAAGCAAGGAACCAAGGATTATTGGGCATACTAAGTGGTGCACTTTTCACGGTACCCTATTTTAAAGCAACTACAAGAGTCGGCCTTAAACTAGGGAACACGCTATATTCTTTTCGAAAAACGGGTAAATCAGAATCTTCACACAACTTGGATGAGGCATTCTCGGACGATGAATTTACCTGAGCACAGATAGGTGTTTTAGTTCCACCCCCCGTATGCGACCATAGTTTTAGTCTCGTTGCTATCGAGCTTCTGTCTACTGCGGGCTCTTTGTAATAAGCAGGGGATTGGTATGGCTTGTTCCCCTCATCTATGGAGATTGCTGGTAGTCTCTTCCTGGTTTTCCTTGCGGCTAGTGTCGCAGGTGATACTTGTGAAACCGTTTGGGTAGTCAAGGGTGCTGCTAAAAGTTTGGTCTTAATTATAGTAGGCTTTTGCTGATCAGTTGTTTTTGTCTTTGAACCTGAACTTGTAGGTGGTAGAGTTAGTTTGGAGATTTGAGACAGACTTATTGGTCTAGTAGATTTTGACACGCTAGCCTCGGTTGGTTCTGATTTAAGTGGTAAAGCGCAGTATTTTGCGAATACCGAAGGTAAGTTCGACTGTAAACTATTATCAGTAGTCGATGCGCTAGCAGGAGGTTCACAGACAGCAGTGTCATTCCGACTCTCTTTACTCTGAGGTAGACCTGTAGGGTTTCCGGATAGGACTTCTACTCTACGGTTCCATTTTCCTTTTTTGTACTCGAACATTATTGGTAGTCCTTTAACCTGTATCTCCAACGAATGAACCGGGGCCCTGAATTATCTGCATAGGTAATCCAGTGCACAGGCTTATGCTCCCAGGCCAGTATTAATCCTCTATCATACAGATACGGTCAAAAATTATTAACTGAATGAACTACGGCAAAACATTTCTTTTCTGTAGGGTCGTAGCGCTGTTCTACATTTGTCATGATCTTAGAGTAGTAAGCGATCGGTATATCCATCTTATCTGTTTCTTGAATTAGAACTGCCCTTATTGCATACTCGAAGACATCAGTCCTTAATTTGAATGTTTTCGAAAAGTCGGGGTATTTTAAAATAAGTTCCTTACACATTGCATTACGTAATTTATCAAAATTTTCTTTTTGTTCGGATCATCAAAGAAATTTTGCTTCTTTCTTTAATAAGTCCGCTAAAGGTTTTGCTATTTTCGCATAATTTTCTATAAATTTTCGGTAGTACCCCGATAACCCCAAGAACTGATGCACGTTACGTTCAGTTTTAGGTCGCGGAAACTCCTTGATTGCTTACAATCTTAGCCGAATTTGGTCTCACCCCATCACGTCCGATGATATGCCCCAAATAGGCTACCTCAGTATATATAAAATCAAGTTTATCCGGTTGTAATTTTAGCTTAGCTTCGCGCAATCTCTTGAGCATTCTCCTAGCCTTCTTATCATGCTTTTCTAGGGTCTCCTATTATATGGAAATGTCATTGAGGCACCGTGTCCATTAAACTTTAAGATGTAGCTGGGGCGTTCCTAACACCCATTTGCATTCTCCTATATTCGAAATAACCCCTTGGAGTTGAAAATGCTGTTTTGGCTCTATCTTCAGGATGAGTTTTAACCTGATGAGAGCCGCTATCGAGGTCGAACACCGAGAAGTATTGCACGGATCCAATTCTATGTAATATGTCGGAAATGTTGGGTAATGGATATGCATCGCCCACTAACTGCGCCTCAGGTGCCTGCCGATATTGTTTCTTGGAAATGGCTATATCGTCAGTTGTTGGCATTTTGTGTTGTACTTTGTGAGTGACAGTAAGCATCTGTCCATTTATATGGAATATATCAGAGAAATCCCAAGCCTATGCAAAAACTAAATTATTTTCTTGTTCATTTAAATGTGGCACGTGTAAACTATTCATAACCTTTTCAATTTCGTTCTCAAGATCGTTTTACATTGCCTCATGCGAATCACCCCCAAGTTCCGATTCTTCGGAGCTTGTTCCGTAAAATTTACAGTAGTCAAAGGGGATGATTTCTTGTGGTTCAATGCCAATGTTTATATCATCTTCAGTAGTGTTATAAGCGTATGTATAGCATATACTGTCATCGTTTTTAACTATCTCCTCCTCTATGAATATTCCCTTTCGTGTTTTCACTTGGTTAAGATATCCTTCCGATAAGTCTGAAATGACGATATCGACAGGCAGCTGCTTCTTCGTACGTGCTTTTAGTTTTAAAATTCTAAAGAAAGGTTTTGTCTTCTTTCTTAATGCTTCATGACCAGCTATTTGAATAGAATCATCGCTAACTACCAAATGTCCTTCCAAGGCTTCAAATTTTATTAAGATCACATTTGAACCTGGATCGACCAACAACAAGGCTCTACCGTCGCGGAATCTCAATGAAGTCAATTGGAAAACGGGGGAATCCTCCGTTTCATTTCCTGTTCGGAACACTCGTTTTGTGTCTCCAGAAATGTTACTATCTTTTGACGCCCTTTTTGGTTCGAACTTGTCGAGGCGTCCTGTGAAACAGCCTGTGAAAAGTTTAAATGCGCTACCTTTGGTGAAATTGGCCTCGGCATATGCTGTGTGTTAGGGTGAGGACAGAAAGCGTTGTTTTGTGGAGCCATAGTGTTAGGATATGACATTGGAAATGGATAACCGAAATTCATTGGATGCGTTGCCGGATATTGATACGGAGATGCAAAAGTTTGAGGATGTACGGGAGGTTGACTTTGAAAAGCTGGGTAAGGCACACATGATAGGCCAAAGCTAAAGCCACCCTACACTCTTGCGCGTATTTCTGACGTTCCTCAACGTGGAGAACATGTTCGTATGCTTCTTCAATGGTTTTTGGATTTCTAGTATCGATAAAAGTCGACATCTCGTACCGCAGTCCAGGGATATATGCGTCTAGCGCACAATCTTTTACTGATGTCGTCATAGCAAGTATATTTTTGGCATTATATTATTTTTCTCATGAGTGCTTCACTTCACTAAGAATACTCAAGTGGGCGCGAAGCGCTTCTTTAAATCAGTAGTCAGATATTTCTATTTAGCGCAATCCCTTTTAATTTACTAAGTACTATTTTTACGAATGCAGGTTCTGTGGACTCAGTAGTGTACATGGAACCGTACATTGCATCCTGCAAACAATTTTTAAGTGGGGACGTAGGCCCATCAAACATTGGTATGTGATATGCGCTTTGTTGTAGTGTCATGCCCTTAAGGGCCGTGGCCATCGCGGCGCTCACATCCATTGTTGCTGTTTGATTTAAAAGACTCGTTTGATAAGGGAGTTGCAGGGTCTTCGATGCTTCGGAAACCGAATTTTCACCTCCGGACTTATCATCTAAGTTATTGTTTGGCATCTTTTTATATTTGAAAGACTTTTTATAACTTTATTTTTGTGTAAGAAACCGCTACATTTTTAATCCGAATTGTTGTTCACGAATGCAAAAATTTCACTGCTGAACTGGCTCCATAGGTATTCTCTAGATTGTCGCAGCTTCTGGCAATAACGAATATATGTTAACAAATGTTTTGGGGATAAGATCATGGACATATAATTTTTTTTTCTTTTTTTTTGAACTGGTATTGTTGCATAAAAGATTTTGAAACCATTTAAATAAACGTAAAGGTTTGAAGATAAAGGCAACGCACCGGAATTTCTGTGGTGATCATTACTGGAGTATTCGGAGGTTGGAGACAAGCACCTAGACTCTTTGCAGTCAAATCAAATCTCCATCAGAGACATACCAGCAAGTAGGTTCACTACCGCTCTTTCCTTATAATATTGAAAAAATTTTAAGTGGTAATAAATTTTATGAACTCTGACATTGCTTAGTTCGAAATTAATGCAGAATTTATTTTTCAACTAAAACTTACAAGTTCCCCGGCATTTTCCCCAAATTTATTTATGTGAAAATGGAAGAGCTTGATGTTAAAATCGTTGGATTTGAATAATTTTAGACGACTGATATTTTTAACATAGTTTAAAATCTCAGCGGCGACCACGTGAGAATAAAAAATTCGTAAGGGGAATTTACAATCTCACCGCCCAATAATTTTCCTTGCTTAGGATTGCAGAATTTATTTTTCATTTCATAATGATAATGGTGAACTAAATGACCCTAAGAGAGTTTAAAACAATAATGTCGTTATGCATAGATTTGATGAATAATTTTAAACAGTGTAACAAATATCCAGTTCATTAGAAATTTGCAAAAATTGAAATTTTTGGTATCCACTGAAAATCAGACAACATAAGTGTCGTTGCAAATGATGATAGAAAACTAAATGAATTTCATGTATGTTAACAACTTTCAATTTGTAAAGCAAAAGTGGCAAAGTCGAGCAGTGGTAAAATTTGAACCGAAAATTTTGTAAAAGAACTTTTTACAATCCCACCGCTGCCACAATTTTTTGTTACAAACCAGCTATCGCCCTCCGAAGAATGAAATTCAGCTGAAGACTGGAAAAACTATGGTCAGAAAAATTAAGGCTTTGTTTCTCCTAATTGGGTTTTCCGAAGGTGCCAAACAATCATTCAGGATTGCTCCCGAATCTTTATATTTATCTTTGTGCGGGATCGTTTTGAAAAAATATATTTTTGAAAAAGTTTAAAGATAGGAGGGGGGGGGGGGGGGGGGGGGGGGTAGGTAAATAATGTTTAAAACGCAGTTTTCGAGATTTCCACATGGCTACATTTAATCCGATAATTTTGCGTACAAGTAACCAGTCGTCGTGGACTTGTGAATTTAGTGATATCGATCTAACTTGAAATTGATTTTGTCAATGGACTTGTATCAAAAGATTGCAGACATAAAAAAGAATAGAACGCTGAATTTTGTGTGTTATATACCTTAAAACTACCGCTTAAGGTTTATGAGTAATAAACCTTGGCAGGCCTGACCTCACATTTTCATGAAAGAAAAATAATATGAAAATTAAAGAATTAGTTTGTCCATTATACCCTCAGTGAGGCAGCCCTAACAAAGACGCGGATAGAGAGGGAGAGAGAAACTTCCGTAAGACTAGGACTTGAGAACAAGAAAATAATATGGACATCCATTTTCTTACCTCAGTGAAGAAATAATTTAATCCTTTTTTTTGTTACCTCCAGTTCCTGTAGTCAACACACAATTGCCGCACTATCACTACTCCGCTTTCAATTTTAACGTTTCAAAGATGGTTCCTGATCATCCCATTAGAAGCGTGCAGCCCTCAGGGCCACGACCCGTGACGCGCGACCGCGAAGCGAAACAGACGCAGATCTCGCGGTGAACATACCGCCTGTCCGAGATGTCAACGAGAAATGCTAAAGATTGACGGTCTTGATTAGCCTTGTGAAGCAGGGACACGGCAGGTGCAACTGAAGAGATCTCTACCGAAATCCTGCTGACGATGCTGAGAACGGAGGCGCAGCGCTGATACCGCGTAGACTAAACTCCTCTTGAGTGCCCGTGCACCCAATAGTGGAGAGAAAGATTTTTGAAATTTGTTCTTATCGCAGCGGAAATGCATGCTCAGACTAATTGCAGCCGATTAAATTCTTTACACTATAGTCGTGATATTTTAAATTAATCCGAATTTTTAGAAAGGTATATTTTAACTCCTGAAAGACTGAAATATTTAGAAGCTGGAAAATGCATCCATTAAATTTCGTTTCTAGTCGTCCTTGCCTAATCTCTCTCGTTTTCCTCTCTTCCTTCGTAGTACTATCCTGTGACTGTTGATGCGGGGACAGAGAGAGCAAGGATTCGGCTCTGGATTAACGTGTGGGCTCTTTAAAAAAGGTGGAATGAAAAATGTTTGAGGGCCTGCCGTAAAAAGATTAATAGACGACAACAATAAAGACGAATTATTAACAAAATTAGAGAATTCCGAAAAAAGTTGAATTTTTAACTAAAAAAGAAGTATTTTTAAACAAAATATTAGTTCACTACCAAACAAGACGAATTTTTAATAAAATTCCAGAATCCTCAATTAGAGTGTTGAATTTTTACAAAAATTAATTCAATTTCTGAACCTAGATCAATTTTTAACCAAGAATATGAATTTTAAGACTAAAACAATAAGTTACTACCAAAAAGATAAATTTGTAATCAAATTCAAGAGTTTACAGTCAACAAGTTGAAATTTGTACTACAAAAGATCAATTTTAAAACAAGAAGATTAATTTACTACAAAAAAGACGAATTTTTAATCAAATTCAATAACACAGGCCAACAGTTCTCAGAACCAGAGACCAGACCTACTATACCCGAAGGTTTTTGCTGCACTGAATCCGAATCTGACCTCAGAAAAATTCCATCACCCTCAGTTTTCGAGATATTCTAACCTAAATGGGTCAAAATGCGATGCCTAACTTTTTGATAAGATTTTTCATAGCCGAGATATGGCGGATTCAAATATGAAAAATTTCACCCCCAAGCCCGGTAACTTTCGAGGCCTAACACTTCAAAATGGCGGATCCAAAATGGCAGCCATATTGAATTTTCAAAATCTGACTTCATATTCTTAATGAGCAACCTCAAAAACCTATATATAGAT
>NC_046659.1:41036843-41049742 GCF_010883055.1 Belonocnema kinseyi
AGGTCGGATTCGGATTCAGCGCAGCAAAAACCTTCGGGTATACTAGGTCTGGTCTCTGGTTCCGGACCTTTGTCAAATTTTGTCGGCCTGTGTAATCCTTAACTAAAATGTTGCATTTTTCAAAAAAGTATTTCAAATTTAAAATCTGGTAGTTAAATTTTAAACCGAAAATGAAAATTTGTAAACTCAAAGCTTAACATACGAAAAAAGATGAATCAATAATAAAATTAGAAAATTCTGAAAAAGTTTAATTTTTAACCTAAAAAAATCAATTTTTAAATAAAAAGATTAATTTACTACCAAAAAGAGATATTTTGAACAAAATTGAAAAATTCCGAACCAAAAATTTGAATTTTCTACTAAACAATAAGAATAAAAATATTAATATTCTACCAGAAATAATAAAAAACGTTTAATTTTTAATAAAGTATTTTAAACTTGAAACCGAGTAGTTGAATTTAAAACAAAAAAATGAATTTTGAAACAAAAAGATTAATTTACGATAAAAAAGACGAATTAGTAACAAATTTCAAGAATTCCGAACCATAAAGTTGAATTCTTAAGAAAGAACAATAATTCTCAAAAAAATTCAAAGCAAAAATTTCAAGTTTCAGTTAAAGAGATCAATTTTTAATCAAGATAAATAATTTACAACAAAAAAGACAAATTTTTAACAAAAATTCAGGAACTCATAAAAAAAATGCTGTGAACCAAAAAGTTGAAGTTTAACCTAAAATAAAAAATGCTGTGAACCAAAACGATTTATTTTCAAATAAAAAAGAAAAATTTTTAAACATAAAAAATAATTTGCTACAAAAAAGACATTTATATTAATATATAAAGAAAAAGATTAATTTACTATCGAAAAGAGGAATTAAAAAAAATTCAATAATTTCTACCCATTAAGTTGAATTTCCAAATAAAAAAGAAGAATTAAAGAAAAAGATTAATTCAATACCAAAAAGACGAATTTTTAATAAAATTCAAAAATCATCACCCAAAAAGTTGAATTTTTCACAAAGAAAGAATAAAAAAACGTGTAATTTTGAATAAAGTATTTCAAATTTAAAACCTATTTGTTAAATTTAAAACCAAAAAATGAATTTTCAAACAAAAGGATTTATTTATTACGAACTATAAAGTTGAATTAATTTCATACCAAAAACGACGTTTTTTTAATCAACTTCAAGAGTCAGCCAAAAAAGTGAATTTTCAACATAGAAAGAATAAAAAACGTGTAATTTTTAATAAATTATTTAAAATTTGAAACCTAGTTGTTAAATTAAAACCAAAACATGAATTTTAATACATAAAGATCAATTAATTTTGAGCAGGCTAATGGCGTGCGACGGTTGATTCTCGCGCTTCGCGCTCGATAACATATTTATCTCGTGCTACACGCTCGGATTTTGTATATTCACCCACACTTGTGCATGCATTTATCAAACTAAAGGTCAAAGTATTGACACCAGTCATTTGGTGATACTGAATTATCTTATGTTAAAGCTCCGTCGGCTTTAACGAATACATTCCCATCGCATATCTCGTGCTTCGTACTCGAATATATCCCTCAAATTGTATATCATTTCCATAAATAAAGTTTTATTATCTCGTTTAAAAAAATGCGCCTTCTTTAAAAAACAGTGTTATCAAACAATTTATTGAAACTTCTGCCGTTTTATCAAAAACTGAATTTAGTCATTTCTAATAAAATTTGTTGGGATTTAAACGTTACACATATGGGCTATAAATCAGGCTTACTGTTTTTTAATTTCTAAATTATATCCCTAGCCTCAGTGACCCAGACTTAGTCAATCGAATTTGCTACCGCATCGTGATCTACATCGCAATGGTGGTGCCCTATTGCTGGTTAGTGTTTTAGGCTAATAATAAATGGTTAAATAAAAAATGTAATTTTTGATTTTCCATTATGTTTTTATGCTGTCAAAATTTTTACTTTCGTTTTTTCAAGAAAATTTAAAAAGTTTAGATGATAATCTTGTAGGGCATTTAAAAAATAACATTTTTCTTGTCATGACTTTTCTTCATATTGTGCGTTATTTGGCTTAAAATGTTTATTTTCGTGTGTTTTTGAAGATTTTGTCAATGCTCTAACCCTGGTAAATTTTGTTTTCCAGAAAAAAAGTAATTAGATCAATTTTTCGGGACTTCTGTTTCCGGCATGAAAGTGTAAAGTAGTGGGAATTGTTGATGCTGAGTTTTTCTGATATTGTGGTGAAATTTGAGGTGAGTGGAGTGTGAATGTGTGTAGAAGGGTGTGGATGGGAGAAATTAATTGAGGGATTGTGAGATTGAAAAGGGGAGGTAGATATTTTGGAAGATTAACGCAGATTTATGTAGAAGTTTGCTCGGAGATTTGTGATAGGGTGGGAGGACTGTGTTGATCGAATTGGTAATAGTAGGGTTGGGTAGCGACATAGAAAGGCAAGACAGGTACCAGGCAGCGATGGTAAATAGAGGCAGGGAAGAGAAGAGAGAGGAGAGGGAGAGCAGTAAAGAGAAGGAAGATATAGGTGCGAGCGTACAATATCAGAAAATGTTTAGATCGCCGCCGGAAAAGCAGAGTTTGGTAAGGAAGAGTGGTAATAGTAAGGGGGCTGACGGTAGCGGAGATGAAAGTGAAGTTTCGATGAAAGAGGAAAGATTAGATGAAATTCGAGAACTGATGATAGGGGTAATATGGATTTATCAAGGAAAACATGAGAAAAGGGGAGAGGAATTGAAGAAAGAAATTAGGCGAAAAATGGCTGAAGTTGAGAAAGAAACAAAAAAATGGGAGGAAATCAGGAAAAAGTTAGAAAAGAGGATGCAGTCATTAGAGGAAAAACTAGAGAAGCAGGAAGAAAATAATAATAAAAAGGCAAAGCAGATGCAAGGTAGGATGAAGAAACTTTAAACCTTGAACGGGGATTGTGGTCAGGGCGAGAGTGGGAATAAGGAGATGGAAAGGCTGAGAAAAATAGAACGAAGAATAGTAAGGAAAGAGCGAGAAGAAAGAAAATTAAACATATTGATAAAGGGTATAAGATTATAGGGGGAGGAGATAAAGGAAGGAGTGGAAGAAGTACTAAAAAGGATTGATGCTAAGGTAGAGATAGAGGAAATGAGAAATGTAGGACGAGAAGAGCGAAGAGAGGATATAATGGTACTGGTAAAACTAAACGAATGGGAACATAAGAGGGAGGCGATGAGAAAGAAGCCGTTATTATATGGTAGTCCAGAGAGAATAGAGGATGATTTGACATAGGTAGAAAGGAAGATGCAGTATAAATTAAGGAAGATAGCGAAATAGGAAATAAAAAAGGGAAAGACAACATGGCTTAAGTATGGGAGAATACAGATAGATGGTGTATGGTGGAATTGGGATGAAGAAAGGGAACATATAGTAAGAAATGAGGTGCAGGGAAACTAGAAGAGGAAGGAACGGGAGATAAGAAATAGTAAGAAGGAAAACGAGGTGAGAAACGAAATTAGGGAAGAATGGACAATTTTCTATTGGAATATAGCAGGATTGAAGAGAAAGGATAGGGAGTTTATGAGAAATTTGACACAATGGGATGTAGTCACAATGATAGAGACGTGGCTAGATGAAAAGGGATGGGAAAGAGTAAGGGAAAGGTTACCAAGAGGTTACAAATGGCAAGTGCAAAATGCAAAGAGGAAGCATAAAAATGGCAGAGCAATGGGAGGAATGGTGATGGGAGTAAGGAATGAATATATAACAGGGAAATGTAAGAAAGACAGGAAAGAATAAAAAGAAGGATTAATAGTAGAAGAGGCAACGATGGAAGGAGAGAAGAGGAAGGTAGTGGTAATTCATGTGAACGGTGATATGCAGGAGAAGGCAGAGGAGATTAAAGAAATGATTGGATAAAATAAAGAAGAGATAACGCTCATAATAGGTGGGGATTTCAATGCGAGAACAGGAGACAGAGGAGAAAGGGTATAGGGAAAAGAGAGAGGAAGAAAGTCCATAAATAAGGTACTAAATGGGGAGGGAAAAAAGTTGTTAAAGAGCTTGGAGGAGTTGGGATGGTATATCTTAAACGGAAATACAGAAGGGGATGTAAAAGGATAATATACACGCTCAGGAAGTGAAAGGGGAACGGTAATTGATTATTTGATAGTGGATGATGAGGTAAGAGAGAGGGTTAAGAAACTAGAGGTAGGTGAATATATTGATTCGGATCACTTTCACTTAATAGTGACATTATAGGGATAAAAAAGCAATAGCAATATGAGAAAAAGGGGAGCAAATGTAAAAAGTGTAAGAAAAGAGGATTGGTCAAGGAAAGTAAAAGAACAGTTTAGGGAAACAATAAGAAATATCAAAATGGGAGAGGGAAATATGGACGAGGAGATGGGAAAAATGATAGGAGAAATAAAAATAGGATTAGAGTGAACAAACAAAAACGAAGTTAGTAAAGGGGAGAATAGAAGTGGGTGGGATGTGGACTGCAAAAAGAAAAAAGGAGGTCAGAAAGGAATTCAGAAAGTGGAGAAAAGAAAAAAGTAATGGAGAAGAATATAGAAAAAAAGAAAGAGTATACTGAGTTGTGTTATCAAAAGAAAGAGGAAGAGAATGAAAGATTTGAGGAAAAGGCGGAGAAGGCTAGAACGAAAGAAGAGGTATGGAAGGTAGTAAATAGAGAAAATGAAAAAGAGAAAAGTAGTAAACCAAGATATTGAAATGATAGAATAGAAAAAATATTTTTTGGATTTGCTATGAGGGGTAGAGAGAAAGGTTCTGAAGGGAGGAAAATATCGTACAGGAAGAAATGAGGAAGAAGACATTTCAAGGGAGGAAATAGTTAAGGTTTTAGGAATAATGAAGGATGGAAGGGCACTGGTATAGATAAGATTCCAAATGAAGTTTGGAAATATGGAGGGGAGGGACTAGAAGAATGAACATGGATAATGTGTAACAGAGCATGGAGAGTAGAGGGGTCGCCAGAGTTATGGAAAGAAGGAGTAGTAATACCAATAGTAAAGAACGCAATAGAGAGGAGGTTAAAGATTATAGGGGGTGACGTTGATGCCAACACTGTGTTCTTTGAGCACACTTTTATTTAATTTATTAATATCAGGCTTAAAAGAAGAAATAAGGAGAAAGGGTTGGGGCGGCGTTAGGATAGGGAAGGAAAAGATATATACACTGGCATACGCAGACGACATAGTGTTGATGGCAGAGGATGAAGAAGGGATAGCGGGATTAATTACAGGAATAATGGACAGGGAGATTGAAAGGAATATAGATAGCAGAAGTCAAAGAGTATACATATTTCGTATATATCTTGCAAACGAATGGAGATCATACAGCTCATACAAGAGAAAGGATAAAAAAAGCACAGGGGTAATGAAAGAGATATGGGGAATAGGAAAAAGAAGGTTTAAAAAAATTGGAGAAGGAGAATGTGGTTATTTGATACGCTGGTATGGCCGGTATTAGGTTATGGAGAAGAGATATGGGGATGGAAAGAAAGGAAAGATATTGAGAGTTTACAAAAAAAGTGTATAAGGTGGATACTAAAGGCAGACTGTAAGACGCCAGGATATATGGTGAGAGAAGAAGCTTAAAGGGATAAGTTAACTGTTAGAGCGGGAAAGAGGGCATGGGAATTTGAGACGAAGCTGAGGGAGTTCTGTAACAATAGAGAAATAGAAGACGGGACTGGAGTAAACTATGAAGAATTTGAAAAAAAGGGAGAGGAAAAGACAATTAATAGAAAGATGGGGGGCGATTGAAGAATCAAAATACAATAAATGGTGTAAGATGGTAAAAAAGAAAGGGGTGCCCACGTATTTAGAAAAAGTTTGGGATGAGAGAAGGTGGAACAGAACAGCAATATTTAGATTGGGAAACGAGGTAAAGAAGGGAATATACTGGGGAAAAGAAGAGAACAGAATGTGTAGAATATTTGAATGGGAAGAGGAAACATGGAAGCATATATGGGAAGCATGTAGCAGAGAAATGGAAGATAAAGAAAGCTGTCAAGAAAATGTGGTTAGGATTCTAGGGGAACACGGATTAGGAGATGAATGGATGAAGGAGTTGGAGAAATATAAATAAGAAACTAGATATAAGACTTCATGGAAATAGTTGTAAATAATTGTATATATAGAAAGGATAAGATTGTAAAAAAATATAGATATAAACGGGAAGATTTTAAGGAATGGCAGTCATGTAAACCCTTAGGGGACACATTATGAATAAAGTAGAAGAAGAAGATCAATTTTTCGACTTTTTCAATAGCATAAATATTTGTTAATATTGATGAATCTTGAAAAAAGTGTTCTAAAAAATATTCAAAATGTGCTCACTTTTTGAATTTTTATCCAAAATGGCTGGCTAATGAACCTGAGCTTCATTTAAAGATATTAAATGAGTGTAACAATAAATAATCTAACCTGTCAATTATTTCGAAAGTTATCATGCTAATAAAATGAACAAAAAAACTATCCACGAACAAACAAACAAACAGACTGACAGACAGACAGACTTACAGACAGACTTACAGACAGACTTACGGACAGACTTACAGGCAGACTGAGAGAAAGACTGACAGACTGACAGACAGACTGACAGGCAGCCACATTCGTAAAAACCTGTTTTTCGAATTCAGGGGCTCTCAAAACGTTTTTTGTATAAATAAAAAAAAACTACGAGTCATATAAAAAAATGATCAGTAACAGATTTGTGGATATTTTTTGGGTGCACAATGTTTACCTTATAATATTTTTTCTTATCTTGCAGAGTTTGATCGCAAAATACAATTTTGGATTATTTTTTATGCGGTAAGAATTTGAATTTCAAGTTTTTCGAAAAAAATAATAAATTGTTATGATGATCTTCTGAGGCTATCAAAAATTAACATTTTTGTTTACAAGTACTATGAACAAGTCTGTAGAGAATTTTTGAAACATGAAAATATATGGTTTCAAAAACTTAAATGCGCTCACTTTTAGAATTTTTATAAAAAACGATGACATACAGATATGAATTTCATAAAAGTCCTGAAAATAAAGAATATCTCAAGCTTTCTTTTTTTTGTATTCGGCATGCCCTTCGTCTGACCCCTATTTGTATATATACCTATATAGGATTTTGGGTTGTTTCTTTACTATTAATGAAATAGATCAGTTTAGTTAATTCTATACCGATTAGCAGAGCACAGCGTTAAAATAATATGTGGTATATAAAAGTTGTTCGATTAAATTATCCTAATAGTTATACAAAATTCTATGATATAAATACATTGCAGTTTTTCAATTACAAAATAGAAAATAATTTGAAACCTACTAATTGTAAAAAACGAAAGAAGCATGAAATTTTTTAGGAAAGAAATGTTCTTTTTTTGTATGTGAATTATAGAGGAAAATAATTATTTGATGAATATACTATTTTTGGTGCAACTATTTTTAAAAGCCCGTTTTACAAAATTGGAAAAATAAAACAGTGTGATTTTATCAAATATTATTAGAAATTCTTTTAAAAAACGCTTAGAAATACCAAAATTAGTAGCAGTCTAAATAGTATTTTAAAATTTTATATTTTTGGTGACCAAACTGAATTGTTGTTTTTTACATTAAAAACATTTTAATGAAATAAAAATTGTTTCGAGAAAAAAAGAAACCTCAATTTCATAAGTTGGAATACATTATTTCTCTGAAAAATCAGTTTAATTATTTTTTAATATGGATTTACTGTGTTTATTTAATTACAAAAACTTGGATGGCTGTGAGGCACACTTATACCTAACACTGGGGCAGCGGTTTACCCGCCAAGCCGTATTCTACACGGGACAACATCCATTGCGCCAGCAAATTAAAACATCAACAGTTTGTTAAGGACTATTCCAATTGAGCTACAAATTTCCAGAAAACTTTCTTGAACCTTAGTGAAAAACTTTCTTACTGACAGTTTTCGCTTGCTCAAAATTCGCTCGACTCCTGAAACGTTGGTAGTTGATTGTGCACGAATTATACACCGTTTCGGAAAAAAAGGTTAACAATTTTTTAATACACATTATGAGCTTTCGCTAACGTCGTTTGTCGCAGAACATGATAATGCATATTTCTGATTAGTTTTATAACAAAATATTGAAAACTTCCCATTTCGTTTCGAGTTGAAGTGAAAAAATTCAAAATATTTTAACCAGAGAAAAAATTAGTTTTTCGTATATAGTTGAAAAAATAAAAAATCTGCAACTTTGTTCATGAGGAAAAATAGATGTAACCTTAAATTTTAATTGTGGATATATATCATAAAAATTAAAATACAAGACTTTATTTTCAAGTATTCAGGGGCCTCCCTACTCCAGCAAAATAATTTTAAATCTCCTTTTTGCATCCGGAGCCTCAATATTTAAACGAGAAGAATAATTTACTACCAAAAAAGGCGAATTGTCTAAAAAATTCAAGAATTTGCGAACAAAAGTTGAATTTTCAACTAAAAAAAAAAAGAATTAAATAAAACATATAATTATAGACTATCAAGAAAGACGAATTTTTAATCAAATTCAAGACTTCAAAAACTTTGGACCCACTCTGTTCGCTTGCAGGTTTTATTTCCACCTCGCACTCTGGAAGAGCCTTGAGGGCCCATGCGGTAAACATTAGCCCAGCAAGGGAGTTGTTCACGTCCGAAGAGTTGTAGGACAGGTACCTCTAGAGGAAAAGGTTTTTTTTAAGTACTTAAAGCTGTTACTATAAGTGTTTTGGAACCCACCTTAAACAAATTTCATACACAAATTTAATAAATGAGCGCCTCTGTATATAAAAAATGCATTTTTTGCGCAATCATTAGGTTTGCCTTAAAAAATGAAAATTCCCTGATAGAAATGGACAATCAAAATATTTACCATTGTTATAAACAATGCTAATTAACAGGTGCATTAAACGGTCACTGTTTGATATAAAAAAATCAATTTTTTTGCATAATTATTAATTTTATCCCTAAATTAATATTCTGATGAATGAAACTGACGTTTGACAATATGCTTCATTTTTACTAACAATTCTGCTCAGCAAATGCATTTAATAGACGCTTTCAAATAGGAAAAATCTCTTTCTTGATGAAATGTTGATTATATCATCAAAAATGAAACTCCTGCGACTCCAAAGTATAAATAGTGAGGATTATTTATCATAAAGTGTAGTTTTGCGAATACTTTCTTTTTGTGTTCTTTTTGTGTTACTATGCGGTTTTATCAGTTGTAAGTTTCAAATCATTCCTTCATAAGTTTTAATCGAAAACCTTATTTTTGATAAAATTTACTGTTCTAACAATGAATGCATTTAAAGTCCCGAAAAAAGTTATTCGTGATTTTGTGATTACAAATGGCGACAAATACAGAGGAAAACTTCTGAGCTATATCAAAGCCAATTACGATATCAAAGACGAATGTCTAAAAGCAATCGAAGATAAGTTATCTTATTTCATGGCCAATTTTGAACAAAAGTGGAAAAAAGCTTTTCATAACATAATAATATTTAGGGTTAGGGATGCGGAATAGCTGCTTTCGGATTTCTCTGTTCAATTCGTTGGAGTTTGTCCCGGGAGCAGACCTTCATATGATTTCGAAAATAGCTCAAAATCAACTAAGAGACGAAAACTGCTTAACATTCGGGAATGTTATTCTGACTCTGAAATACATAGTGCATGCCTGATTATTTTGCGATCTTCTGGTAAAACTAAAATCGCTAATGACATGAGCAAACTTTTGTCAAATGCTGATGATGAACACGATGAATTGCCTGACGAACTAGCATATTCAGAAGTGGGAGCAATTACACGCTAAACTGATGATGATGCATTAGAACTGATTGAGGGCGCAAAATTGAGTGAAAACCAGTATAAAGTTATTCGTATGGAAGCAAAGGCTAAAATGCTGATATCTACCCACCTTAAAAGAGCCTAGAAGATGCCAAAAAAGGTGCTTCCGGCCAGAACATCATATTGTCATAACGGAAGAAGGTGTGAGTATTAATACGCAAGCCATACAACCAGTTTTTCACTGATCCTAGTAAATATAATGCAAGTATCTTAATTTTCTCAAAAGTACCACTAGTATTTGAGATAATAGACACGGAAACTGGTAGATGTTTGGCGATTTGGAAAAATGCTCATACAGGGTCATCAAGACTTTGTAGAATCATGCGATTTGGCTACGTAAAGGAAACAAAGAAGACTACCATCTCTGAGGTAAAGCAGATTCAAGGAGATATCGATGAACTGAAACCAACAAGAATTAATTTCGGTCAAAGTCGGAATCGTTGCAAAGTATTCTTTATTGCGTATCGCATAGAATTCTGCAAATGGGCAGCGAAGTTAGCTGATTAAAAACAGAAAATGAGCGATACGAAGAAGAGAAATCAAAAAGAATTTTGGGAGAAAATGGGCCTGATCTTGGATGTTCCACAACATGGGAATGGAACATCTAAAATAGAAATACTGCTTGACGATTCTTTGAAGATTCTCATACATGGCACTAAGGTATTAAAAAATGCCCTATTGCCTATTGCCCAATTCACAGAAGAGTCCCAAAAGGAGAATAAAAAGATTTTCAAGAGGATGCGGGAATTCAATACCAGTAAAATCAGTTGGATTGCAACCAATAAAGATTTGTGTCGCAAGCTGCTGATCGTGGACTGATCCCTACTTACACAACTTCAGATCCCATGGATGCACAATTTCAGGATCTGCTGATATCAGATGATTGAGAGAAGAATGGGCAACGCTCCTAATTACCAGAATTTTTCGTCCAAAAATGGTTAAGCTTCATGATTTCATTCATCCTCATTGCTTATAATTTCAAGGTAACATTAACTATTGAACCCAAAAAACAGATTTATTCTATACGAAAGAATTATTTCAAGAACTGATTTATCATGATTGTTAATAAAAATGAAAAATATTGTCAAATGTCAGTTTCCCCCAGCAGAATATTAATTTAGGGATAAAATGAACAATTCTGAAACAGATGGATTTTTTCTATCAAAGAGGAACCGTTTAATGCATTTGTTAATCAGTATTGTTTATAACAATAGTAAATATTTTGATGGTCCATTTCTTTCGTGGAATTTTCATTTTTGAAGGCAAACCTAATGATTGCGCAGAAAAAAGGCACTTTATATATACAGAGGCACTCATTTATTACATTTTTTCATTAAATTTGTTTATAACAATGAAAAAAATTATACTTTAGTGTTTGATTTCAACGACACATTAATTTCACTCGATTTCGCGGGGAAAAACGTGATGAAAAAAACTTCCAGGCTTCAATGTACAGCAATAATCAATTCTGTTCATCAATCTGTTTATAACAATTGAGCAGATTGCACAAACTTCATCTAAGTTATTAGCATTTGTTAATTGATTGCAAATTCATCACTTTTTCACCTGTTTGAGGTAAAATCAGTGAATGCTACAGAACAGGCAGCTCAAATATGAAAAATAATGGTTTTTTGGCATTTTGCAACTTGAATAACAAACCAACAGAGCCCTTTTAGCAAAATCGCCCTCGACAGACCTCTTCAGAATTTAGTAAGATTTAATTTTAAAAAAAAAGATAAAATCGGATGAAAATTGTAGGCTCTGGATTATTTTGAACCCCAATTTTATAATTCGCCGCACTGTGCGACGCCTTCCTTGAAGACATATTAGACCTCACCTGCGATGTAGTCTGTAATTTAAAAGGAACTGAGGCGTTTATGTGCCTAATAACTGCAATGGTTGCTGCGGGCTTCTTTCTCTTGTTGTCATAAACCTCTAATTCGCTGGACAGCCTCGTGAACCTATAGTAGGTTCCATTTACCCAAACTGGTGATAGTTTTCCCCAAAAGGAGATAACTTGGCGTTCTCCCGGTCGCAGCGTTCTTTCTTTGCCGGAGATTGAAGAGAAGTTCGGGTAGGTATCTGTTCCAAGTTCGTTGATTACCTTGGTGCAGGATTAGTCAAAGATCCTTTTTTATTTCCTTGTTCCTTCTTTCAGTTGGGCAGGCACGAGGTAGGTAAACGTGGGTGGTACATAGCTTGCCGCCCCATTTCTGCCGAGAATTAGCCCAGTCATCGTCCGTAAATTTTGGACTTGTTACTTAGGATCCTGCGTGGATACCCATGACGACAAAATACTTAAAGTATTTTGATTATTTGCGGGGTGTCTGAGGCCCTGATTCAGAAATTATACGGGTTCGGTTGAGCCTAGATACTCGGAGATTTTTGGGGTCGCTGATTATGAATATGCAGTCAAAAATTCAAAATTAAAAATCGCGGACTCAATATGGATGCGAAGATTTTGAGAAATATATGGAATCGACTAAAAATAGTTACTCGGGGGTTTTTGGGGATGCTGATTATGAATATGTAGTAACAAAAATCAAAATCCAAACCCTTACAAAATAGGATACTTGATTATTGTGGGTCCCCTTGCTTCTCACATAGCGAATGGCCAGAGTAGATACATTTGCTTACTAGTCTTTACCTAAAAGTTCTAGGTTATCTAAATAATGTGTAGGAAGATCAAGCTAATCACATTTATCGAGTGATTCATTTTCAGTATCTGACTCTGTTTCTAAATCTGGATGACTGAGATTAGTACTTACTTTTGTAATAATGAGTAAATCTTGTACTGCTTTTGGGAGAACCACCTTTTTCTTATAAGATATTTGAGATTTTATACTTTTCTCCTAACATTCCTACCGCCAACACACTGTTACTGAGTATTTATTTACCATGAATTATTATCTTATGGAGTGTAGAGGGCATGTTGTACCAATTACCAGGTTTATACATATGAAACCGGTATTGCCATTTAGCGGCCAGTAGGCACACTTGTAGGCACTGTCGGAACTTACCATTTGTGCTAATTGGCGTATTG
>NC_046659.1:41049842-41052112 GCF_010883055.1 Belonocnema kinseyi
CGCTTAGCGCCGCATAGCGCTAAAACTGTCCATTTTTTTGGATTTTTTTACGGATATTTCATCCGGCACTTATAACCTTAAAAATTACAAAGTTTCAGCTAACTCCGCCGAAAGCCATTTTCCCATACATTGAGTGCGGGGTCCTTTTCCGTTCTTTTGATTGACGGTGTGAAAAATAGCGGTTTCCATTTGAAAAATAAAAGTTAACTGATGGGTGGGGGGTGTTAGCTTTCTACTGCCAGGTGGATCACTGAACTATCTTTCTTACAAGTAGAACGAAACTTTCTGGCTATAAGTATAAGCCATGATACAACATTAATTACTGTAGAGATCTTACTTGAGACACTCTGTGCAGGTAAGTGCCCTGTGTATTGATGTGTAGCTGATTATTAGATTTGTTTTCTAGTTTGATTTTTAATTTGAAATATTTTTATCCATTACTGTAAAAGAATGTCGAAATTTAGAAAACGAGAAATCCTCGATTTGATCCTAAAAAATGAAAATATCGGTATAGATGTGGATTACATTATTCAGACGTTAAACGTTGACATTTCCCACGTGAGTTGCAAGTCATTGACCAAGCTGAAAAATGCAATTTCTTCACTTAATTAAAGCCGCAATGCTAGATTTTTCGTTGCAAACAAAATCACTAACATATATGAATTGCAAAACGCTCAATGCTTAGACTCAAATTTTGAGATCACGCATTTAGATAGAAGCTAGTAGGAAAGCAGTCAAAGAGCCGGTCCTAGTCGAAGTGCAGGTCCTGGTAGATCTGTCCTTGAATTTAAAGATAAGTTTTTAAGGTCGAAACGCCTAGAAGTGGCCACGCTTAGCATTGAACATAATAATGATTTACAATAATTGATGATGGCTTTTTCTTATGCAGCAAAGCTGAAGAAAGATGAGAACTTGAAAAAAGTTATCGACGACCTGACAAAAGATAAAGGAATACCTGCAAAAATGTGAAAGATATCAGTATTACCTTTAAAAAGAAGGACTCCTTCAGAAGCGCTGGTTTTTATATTGGATGACCGTTTAACATAATCGATCTATACTCGTCTGCCATTATAATCTAAGGTGTCTGGTGCAGATATATGGCCTCTACATAATAAAGTCAGAAAAGCAAAATCAGAACTTAGACCGGCAAACGAATTTATTCATAGTGATGATTGGGTGGCTTAAGTTCAACTTCAAGCTCTCTTTAATCACACAGCTGAACGAATAGTTTAGATGCAAGAAGAAGTTGTATTTCATGCTATGGATGCAGTAGAATGATTTAAATTGAATGTAACTCTTATATGTTCTTGGGCGTTTTATGGGAGCTCAGGCCATTCCGCTTATAGCCTGCAATATGATAATAATCAAGAGGAACGGGAACACGATGAAAACTTATTTGCGACTTCACTTATTCCTCTACGCTTAAGTTCTGAATGCGGCGTTATATTATGGCAAAATGGAATCTCTCAATCACCTCGATTTTGTCATCGCATTCAGTTACGCTACGTAAATGAATAGAAAGATATAATCTTGAACCAAAAACAGGCATTTGCGAATGAAATAGAGAAACTTTAACCTTTTGTCGTTGTTTCTGGTTCTAGTCCCATCATTATACATTTTTCTCTGCATCTCACTTTAATTGATGATAAAGTATTAAGTATAATAACAAATACAAACTAAATGCAAACATGTCCTATTTATAATTCAACACCAAAAGATTTCAATAATTTGTCTAACAGAGATTCTGGAATTTTCACTCCACACCCGACATCTTTATGTTATGGTATCTCTTTCATTCACAAATGGATTAGTTTCCTTAATTGCTGCTTACATATTTCTTAAAGATTAACAATAAAAAATTGACAAGTAAAGGGCAACAGCATTAAAAATAAAATGAATGAACGAAAGAAGTTCATCCAGAAAATTATGTGGGAAAAATTTCGATTGCTGGACGATAAGCTGAAAGCAGAAGGCAGTGGAATTACAAATAACAGAAACATTTCTCGTAGGGCATTCAGTTAACAAAAGCTTTTCGCTGTCTTGGTTTGAATGAGTAACATGTTGAGGATTTCGAAACAATTTTAATTGCCTTCTCGTATCAATTTCCCATTGATGCAGCTGCATTAAAAGAAAAATGTATTTTCGCTGGCAAAAATTATGTTTTTCATTATACCAGGTGTATACGTATGAAACCGGTATTTTTTCAAGAAAAAAACACATTTATTTCAAGAGAATGATAACAAATATTGTATTCAAAGTATGCGCCCTCA
>NC_046659.1:41052212-41062032 GCF_010883055.1 Belonocnema kinseyi
ACGCTAAGCGCCCAAGATTTTAACTTGACTAATTAATCACTTCTTTAAAGGCAGAAATGGTACCCAAAGTAACATTAGTAACTAGTGCGCACATACCGATAAGAACATTCTACCCTACGCAAGAGGGTTGAACGCTAAGCGCTCAAGATCAGAGAATGAAACCAATCCTAGTAACTTTAGCGACAAAATCGATGTCACTATAACAATCACGCATCAAAAAGTAGTCAGTAATATGATGAGCCAAACCAATGAGTTATATTGCGCGCTTCTCGAAACGATAAAACGCTAAGCGCCCAAGATTTGAACTTGATTAAGTAATTACTTTTTTAAAGACAGAAATGGTATCCAAAGTAACATTAGTAACTAGTGCGCACATCGATAATAGCAGTGTACCCTTCGCCAGAGGGGCGAACGCTAAGCGCCCATGGTCAGCGAATAGAAACAATCCTAGTAGCTTTAGCGACACAAGAGAATTCACTTATTATTTCCATTGACGATGGTATGCTTGTCATTTCTTTTGTGAAAGGTCTCGAGAGCGGACAGTAATTTTATTGGTAAACTTAGGGAAAAAGATTCATATCTGTTCCCTTCTGTATTAATTGTGTTCTATTTCTTATTCCCTTTTTGTGTTTAGTTTCTTGTCTTTATATGTTTTATTTTGTTGTTTCTGAATTTTTCTTTCGTTTTATTAATACATTCCTCTGCCTTTCAAGACCATAAGAGCTTGTTTCTCTTATAGTTTAAAAAATGGCATTCAGAGTTCGAGTTAATTGCTATGTGTGCGATAGAGTCTATCAACCAGGACAAATGGCTTTAATTGATGGAAATAATAATCCTGATAGGCAAAACATTGCAATTTTAGACGCCTTCAACTTCGAAGACCACCACTTGAAGTCGCCGATGAGAGTAGGTTATGTCTCAATTGCAATCAACCGATTCGCAATGAGATAGAGGAGCTCCAACATGACCCAGGCTGTTTAAGACTGAATGTTCTTACACAAACAGGCAGGCAGACGTGCATGTTCTGTAATGCTGATGTTAATACTCCAGGGCTTTCAATTGAATGTAGAGTTAACGCTTTTATTGTCATGGACATCTTCATTCCAGGAAAAACAAGAGCATGCTTAAGTCATTTCGACAAACATGGTTTTATCTTAGGCCCCTTGCCTCCTAGACTACAAGCGAATAATAGAGCGTGTAGGATTCCGGGAGAGCAGTTACTTCTGTTTTTGCAGCAACTGCGTAACGAAACAAATGTTCATGCGGCCGCGGTGTTTAATAATGAGGATAGTTTCACTGATGAAGAGTTTCAAGCTATTGCTCCTGTAACAAAGGAACAATTTAGAGAATTATATACGTGACATCATTCGCCAAGGAACTTTATAATCCATAACCATAAATTCCCATAGCTATTGCTATAATCGATGGAACTTATGCTTACATGCAGAAGAGCAGTAACTTTCGCGTAATTCGACAGTCATTCTACAAACATAAAGGACGTCACTTGGTAAACCCTGCTCTGATTGTTGCTCCAGACGGATACCACCATTTCTCCAACAAGGACAGAGTCAATTGGTAACGGAAGAAGCAAACGAAGCTCGGCTAGTAACGAAATTTTTTTCAAGTTCTTCAAGAAAAACATTCCGATGGCTCATGTACACAATCTAAGGAACTTCTTTCGTATTGCTGATGCCATAATTAATCGATACCATCCTGTTATCGAGATGCAAGGTGCTACAGCAGAGCTTGCAAGAGAATACATAGCGAGAGCTCGTGAGCCAAATATTGTGCAAGTGCGCGTAGAAGTGGACAATATGCGCTACGGAAAAGCAAATTGGAATCGCCTGCATAAGCTTCAAGTGCCACAATTTCCTCGCCTTACATTGGAAGAAATACGCGACATAACAATTGGCGTGTATCAAGTCGAACTTTCCCCATCTTACGTTCAAGACAAGCTGCAACGAGAAGAAGATGAGGAGCTTCAACTAGATACGCGACTTAATGAACCTGGTTTGATCAGAGTACGAGTATTTTCTCGTTTCCGAAATGCGACAAAGTACCAGCTGTGCATAGCGTTTGATGAGATCGATGACATAGGACCAGACAATAACGAAACGCTTTTCGGTTATTACTGCAAATGTTAGTCAGGGGCCAGAACTCTTGGCACTTTCGCACATATTGCAAGCGTTTTATGGTTCCTGAGTTATGCATGTCACCAGCAACACGTAAAGTATCCTGAAACTTCCTTGCTACAAAGGATTCTAGACGCTGCTAATAGAGGTGAACAAGCGAACCCGAATCAAGAGCCAGAAATAGTTTAATATTTCGCAAAAACTACTGGGATTGGTTCTATTCGCTGATCATGGGTGCTTAGCGTTCGGCCCTCTTGCGAAGGGTACACTGTTATTATTGGAATGTGCGCACTAGTTACTAATGTTACTTTGGGTACCATTTCTGCCTTTAAAGAAGTGATTAATTAGTCAAGTTAAAATCTTGGGCGCTTAGCACTTGATCGTTTTGAGAAGCGCGCTATATGAGTCAACGATGTAGGCGCAAATATGACAGACCACGATCTGAACCGTGATTTCTATGTTGACATCGCTTTTGTAACAATATCTGTTGTAATTCATTTTATTCACTGATCTTTAGCACTTAGCGCATCAAGGACATGTGAACTGATGACCTTCGGGGTCATTCGAGGATCATGTAAACTCAAACAAGGTCTAGACGGCTGATCAGCGAAAATATGCGTTAAGAAAAAGGTTAAGCATTGTATCTAGATCCAGTCGACAAAAGTCGAGATACATCGCTGGTCTGATCAGTTCACAAAAAGCCCTATGTGGATCCGGCTTGCGGGCCGGATCCACAAATCGAACTTTTGCTCATGATCGGATGAGAATATGTCAACTTAGCTGGTCGGATCCACATACGAACTTTTGTTTGTGGTCTGATGAGACCATATCGCCTTAGCAGGTCGAATCTATATATAAGCTTTTGTTTATTGTCTGATGAGACCATCTCGCCATAACTGGCTGGATCCACATACAAACTTTTTTTGTCGTCTGATGATACCATCTCGCCTTAGCTGGTCGGATCCACGTACGATTTTTTTTTCTGGATTGACGAGACCCTCAATGGAGTTCGCTTTAGCTGGCCGGATCCACATATGGAGTTTTTTTAGTGCAGACTGATAAGACCTACGATGGATCTCGTCTTGGTCGACCAGATCTAGATACAATGTTTAAAATTTTTACACGCATACTTTCGCGGATCAGCTGTCTAGAACTTGTTTGAGTTGACACGACCCTGGAATAACCCCGAAGGTCATCGGGTCACATGACAATGCTTAATTTTGTTACTGCTCGAGCATTGGTGAATCGTCTGGAGAGGAATCTTAAAGTTTTTTCGTGCTCCTTTGTCGAACAATATAATATCTTTATACTGAGTTACTACTTTCTTTGACTCTATTCATAAAGATAATTGAATGCTAAAATAGCATAATTAGGTTTTGCTTAAAGACTTGCACGAGTAACTTCGTACTTGAATGAGGCACCTTGGCCGTCGCAGACACAATTGCCATGAGCGGTTGCGTGGGAATGCCACTCTGATGACGTATCAAAACCATCATAATGTTTCACTAAATTACACGTTTGGCTTCGATTTTTGAAGTGATTTATAATAACGAGACACTGGAACAACCGTGCACTGGTTATGGTTGTAATGGAATGCTTGTGCGGCATAGTGCGGGAAATATGCGTAGTTTTTTGCAAAATCTATTTGGACTAATAATTCGCCAACTTTTACATTTTTTTTCGTTTTGACACGTAGTTATATTGGTTTTTAGAAATAAAATGATGAGTTACAAATTCCTTCAAATGTTCAGTTAATTGGGTAGCAGAATCTTCTGTACAAAGATATTCTTTCTTTAGCGTGCATCTGTCGTTTGCCACGTACTAAAAATTACATCACTTACACACGCTGATTCCGGAATATTTTCTACATGATCCGAAAATTCTTGGGAATTTGGAGAAGAGTCGCGTTCATTCAAATAACATCTAAATAACTAAATAAATAACCTATTGGAGTAACAGAATTTTGGCTAAGTTCTATTAAATTTAAAGCTTCAAGCATATTATTAAAATTTTCATGCATGGTAATTACACAGACACTATGTGTTCCTCTACCACCAGCAAGTATGCACTATTTTGGTCTAAGCTCAGCAAATTTACTGAAACCTGTTCGGTTTTCTGTATATATTTCTTTAAAATTTTCATGTATTATGCACACATCATACATGAGCGAATGTTTTTTGTACTATTTTCTTTTATAGCTACACAATATTTTTTATGTTAAATTATTCGATTGTTTTGTTGTGACTCATAAAATTCTATGACCTTATCTAATGTCTATGATAGTAAGATTTTACCACCTTTTGAAATTGGCATAGATAAAATACCTTGTTCTGCTCTTAATTTTTTCCCTTCGTGGCCATTCGCCTAGGAGTAGTATGAAGTAGTATCGACAGTAGTATGGACAGTAGTGCATCAAACATTTGTGAAGAAAAAATTTTTTCATCTGCAAGTGATTCTGAATCGTCTGCTGCAACACAAGTTTGTCTGTTTATGGAAGAAGAATTTACTGCAGGGACTGAAACAAAAATTTAGAAGTTTACCTAAAATTGATCCATTACTCGTATCAATTCTTACAATAGCTCTCGATTGTTGGTCTGCTCGTGAAATTACTAAAGAATTTGAAACTTATAGGCGAATGGCGACGGAGAGAAAAAAATTAAAAAAAGAACAGTGTTTTTATCTATGCCACTCTTAAAAGCTGGTAAAATCTTACCATTACAGACAGTAGATAAGGTCATACAATTTTATGAGGCGGAACAAAATAATCGAGTAATGTCAAAATAAAAAATATTGTGTAGCTATAAAGAAAATGGTGTAAGTAAAAGAAAACCAAAACATAAAATAGATGCAGTGGGGATGCAACTCGCGCACCTTCTTTCCCTGTTCTTTCCTCCACTAGTCTATACAGACTGTTAAATAGATCATAAGGTATGATCTGTCCTCACAATATTTTTCGGTCTCAAACGTTTTTTTTCCGATGAGAAAACAAGTTTTCTATGCTTTTTTAGTAAGGAATGAAATACAACCCCTCAAATACATGCGAAGTTTTTTCTCTGGTTGCATGTGACTGGTTTTCAGTCTTAAGGGTGGTTTTGAGTGGAGTGAGAATTATGGTGTTTTTTCCTATCACCTAAAACCCTGTTACACTCTAAACCAGTTGTTATTTTGGATAGGAAGAGGATGGAAATAACTCCGCCGTTAAAGGGTTAAAGGATTCTTCAAATTAAAGTCGAATGACAAATCACAGGGATTAAAATATGGTAAAGAAAACCGTGGGTCGAACAAGATCCTGTGATCCTGTGGAGAAAATCGCCAAATGATTCAGTTGAAACGTTTCGTCTTACGACTGTTACTTACGGTTTGTCTTGTGCTTCTTTTCTTGCCCTTCGTTGCATTAAATAAATCGCCCTTGATGCGGGTGAAAATTATTTGAAAGCAGCAGAAGTTGTGCATCGAGGGACTTACGTGGACGGCGTAATCACAGGTGCCAATAACTTTGAGGGGGCAATTTCTTAACAGGATCAATTAAATCGACTTTTCACAGAGGGTGGCTTACCACTTCGCAAATGGATGTCAAGTGATTTTGATTTCCTAAAAAAAATCCACATGAACTTCGTGCTTCGTCTCAGCCTCTGTCCATGGAATTCTAGAAATCGTTTGATGTGCTGGGCCTCTCTTGGAATCCTCAACGAGATGTGATAACTTTCGACGTCCAGTTACCAGCCTGTCCAGATGTCATCACAAAACGTACTGTTTTGAGTCAAATAGTTCAACTGTTTGATCCGCTCGGATGTTTAAGTCCAGTTGTAATAACAGCTAAGATTCTAATTCAAACTCTCTGGCTTTTGAAGATCGCCTGAAATTATCCTCTTCCGAAGTAGGTTCGCCAACGTTGGCTTGCATATCGAGACAGCCTTCGTGACATATCCTTAATTGAATTGTCTCGCTGGATGAAATTCACTTCGTCTTTTGGTTCCTGTGAGCTGCATGCATTCTCCGATGCTTCAGAGAGAGAGCCTTCGGAACAGCAGTTTATCTTTTTGTAATTTCCGATACGATGTTAGTTTTATTATTTATTTCAAAAAATAAAGTTGCTCCCTTAAAACAAATATCACTGCCTTTCTTAGAGCTGTGTGGAGTAGTTCTTCTCGTTCGACTTATGCATCACGTTCAGGAAACACTTTTGTTGGGTGTTTCCATTCATCTATAGTGCGATTCAACAGTCACGCTCGCCTGGATACATGAACATCCCACAAAATGGGAGACTTTCATAGGCAATAGAGTTTCTGAAATCCAAACCACACTACCATCAGCAATTTGGCATCACGTGTCAACGTTAAGTAACCCTGCTAATTGGCTTCATGAGATCACTCTCCCAAGAAGCTATCATCATTTTCTTTTTAGTTGGAAGGCCCAAATTGGTTGCTGTTTCTATACCTTTGGCCTAAATTTCCATAATCTGTTAATCCTAAAATACACTTAGAAGATCAAACATTAAAAATTCTTACTTCTAACCATTTGATTTTGAAGCAGACATTAAGGCTCTATCATCATGAAAACCTCTTCCTTCCAAAGCGAGTTAGGTCGCTAACACCTTACTTAGATTTTCAACAACTGATTCGTGTAGCAGGTAGGTTAAAGGATGCAGCCTTGGATACTAAGGAGAAATAGTCTGTCATTCTCAGATCTAAAACAACTTTGACGACTCTAATTAATTATCATCATCATCAACGTTGTCTTCATGGTTATGTCCAACTAGCTCTTAGAATTTTAAGACAAACATACTGGATTCTACGTGATCGATCAGTTGTGAGGACCTTTATTCATCGATGTTTACCATACCTACGGAATCGAACCGTCAAGTCTCAACCATTGATGGCAAACTTTACAGCAATTCGTTCTACTCCGAGTCAACCATTTCTACATACTTGCGTCGACTATGCTGGACCCGTTTACGTGCGAACAAAAAAGGGCCATGATTATCGATCATACAAAGCTTATATCGCAGTCTTCGTTTGCTGTTCTACTCAAGATGTTCCCTTAGAAGCTACCTCGGACTATACGTGTGATGCCTTTCTAGCTGCTTGATACAGATTTATTTTTCGACGTGGAATTTGTGCCACCTTGACAAGCGATTAAGGTACAAATTTCGTTGGAAGAGACGTCAAGCTTATGCTATGTTTTTAACAGCTTCAAAGGAGTTAACCCATTCAGCTTATTGTCTTGCACATTTCTAGTTCAAGCAGATGCCTGTTTGAATTCTAGACCTCTTCAGTCTATTTCCGATGATCGCAATGATCTTAACGGATCTTACTCCAGGTTATTTTTTTATTGGAGAATCTCTCAAAAGTATCCCTGAGTCCAGTTACATTCAAATTACCATAAAAGGCTTATCTCCTTTTCCATCACTTGAAGTTTGTGATCTCGCTTTTATCCGTGATGAAAATTCACCATCAACAATGTGGCGTTTAGGTCCTGTCGTTGAGCTTCTTCCCAGTTCTGATGATCTTGTGCGCGTTGTGTCTCTTCGCACTGCAAGAGGTTTGTTTAAATGCCTTATAGTAAAATTGTGTCTTTTACCAAAGACGAAAGACAATGTTGAGATCTCGTCCTAAAGTGTCGTATAATTTCTTTTTAGTTGTGTTAACTGAATGTTTAAACTTATTTATTTCTGTCTTGTTCTTTTATGAACGTTTTAACTACTTGTTTTTTTAGTTTTCGTCAAAACCTTGTAATCGGTTTTTTTCTTGAAAATTTTAATTTTTTTATTGTCATTATGAAATATTTGTTCCTTGAGTTATCTGTGTGGAACTTTTCTCGAATTTTGTCCCAACAAAGCGATCGGAATGTTCGGAATTGACTGTCATATTTTACTAACCACACTGTTTTATTTTAATTTCGCTTATTTAACAAGACTTTACCATCTATACTAAATTTTACATTTATCTGTATTCGCCTATGGTATCATTGAGTCATATGCTTTCAATGAGCGAGAGCTTTGCGTACCTTCTGCAAGGAAATTTTAGTCGTCGTCCGAATGTTAAATGATGAACTTGTCTCGTCGTTTTGGTAAACAAGTTCGAAATAATAATTGTATATCAGAGTTTAACAATGTATCAGAACTTCATATTTTGAGCAATTTTTTAATATTGAAAAACGTATGTTATATTCTTTATCTAAGAGGCCTTGTCTCGACCACAGCCTTGTGTAGCCAAGCTTTAATCGCTGGGTCAGCTGCCACAAATACTGCCCTCTGGGTCCCTTTCTCGCTTTTGAGCCTTAAAGCTGGTTATTGGCGTCTTTAGGGGCTGCTGGAGCAAAATTCAATAATCCCCCTTCTCCAATTCGATCAATTTTTATCTAATCAAACAAATATTTTTCCTGTCGAACTTTTCGTAAATCTGAGATCGATCATTAAATATCATTGTTATAGAGTGGTTACACTTGAGAAAAGATTTCCCAATATGCAGTAAGAATTACAGATTTGTTCTAAAAATAGTCATATCTATAAAGTTACCACTTTCTTGTTGATATTTTGCTATATACGAACTATTTTATACACATTTCACAACTATAACATAACAAGAACTTCGAGCTGAGATGTAGGCCAATTATCAATATTATCGACTAAGTTTATAATAGAGTTACCACCCAAGCATTCTTCAACAATTTTTTTAACCGTCGCCCCGATGTTGAAGCGTTAACTATTTTCAGAATTAAATATACGAGTATGTGACGTGAAATGAACAAACCAGCCTTAGAACTGAAAATGAGTTTAAGAGAACAAGCAAATCAAAGCGAAAGGAAGACGAACAGATAGCCAAGGGGCCCTTGTACAACGACTGACTACTGGTGACTGTAGTCAAACATGAATGATGCCAGAAAAAAAAACCGTCTGTAGACTATTCCCTGAGAGAAGGACCTATACACGCGCATGTGGATTGTCATTTCTTGATGGAAGCAGTCCTAACCCCTTTTTCACACGTAGTTTCTTAATTTCTCTTTTCATTGGTCTCTTGGTCCTAATTTAATATTTATTACTTTTCTTGGGTTTCGTTTTAAAAAAAAAATGATTTTTACGATATGTTAGCCATAAAAGAAAAGGACCTAAACGCGCGTGGATCTCGAGTTATAGGGGTCTAGGTAGCCAACTTGAGTTTTTCACTCACTCGCTCTTTTTGTAATTAAAAAGTTAAAAATTAATAATTCTGTAATCCCCGACTTGAAAGTAGTAAATTCAGAATGTTCGAATTATTCCGATTCCAATGATATGTTATTTGTCCATAAAGTTTAATAATTGGGAAAGTAAGTAATATCAGATTGAATATTGAGGTAAAGTTTCTTCAATTGAACTTTTTCAAATCTTCAAGTTTCCTATGCAAGTAATATATCATTTGAATCGGAAAAATTCGTAGATGCTGATTATGATATTTTCAAATTGCTAATTTCAATATAAATTATATTTAATTTCCTTACTTTGAGCTGCCTATGAACAAAGACCCCAGCTGGAGTAAGTTAACCCAAACTGAGGTCGGTGAACGAACAGAAAAGTAGTATAAAACATAAAGGCTACTGTCCACCAGTCTCGTACCAGGTGTATACATATGAAACCGGTATTTTTTCAAGAAAAAAAACACATTTATTTCAAGAGAATGATAACAAATATTTTATTCAAAGTATGCGCCCTC
>NC_046659.1:41062132-41076794 GCF_010883055.1 Belonocnema kinseyi
TGACAATACGTCAATTAGCACAAATGGTAAGTTCCGACAGTGCCTACAAGTGTGCCTACTGGCCGCTAAATGGCAATACCGGTTTCATATGTATACACCTGGAAAATCAATGCAGGAACATTTTCTTCTTGAAGTTGAAGAGCGTCACTTCAGATTGGCTGAAACTTCACAAGAAATCCCGTCTTCTTGAAAAATTGAACAATGGGCTGCTGTAGGGTCTTCTCTCGGGGAACAGAGTATGTACATGCGCATCAAGTGCTGATCAACCAAGGAAAAAGTAATCGAGCTTTGAAGTAACACACACATACACACGACGGGAAGAGATTTGGTGCAAGAACCGAGTGCAATACGAAAAAATCACATCCAAAATTTGAGCTCCTGAGAATTTAATTTTGATATGGAGCAATGGCGATTTTTGTATTCGACAGTGAAAATCTTCATTATTCAAAACCAGTGAAAACTGGAAAATTGATTTTTCGGTCCTGAAGTTGGTTTTTTCGTTCCACGTCACGTATTTTAGATCTGAATTGAGAATTCGATATCAAAAGCGTACTAAAAAAGTCTTTGGAGTAAAAATGAGTCAAGAAATTTAAGGGAAAACGATTCAAAAAGAAAAAAATAACGAAAACTGTATCTTCGAGAAGAAATAATTGGACATGATAAGTTTTCAATTATCGCTAATGATGACATAGCCAATACATGCTCAAAACGTTTATATAATTCTAGCCCCTGGCCGCCATCTATACTTTATTTTTTGTCTAGAAGTTGAACTACTTAGTCACAACTACATGATTTTTTAAAATAGCAGCCCTGCGGATAGGATCCCTAGTTTATAAAGGTCGGAGTATAATGGACAATAAAATTTACAAATTAAAACTTTCATGATTTTGACCTTGTTAAATGTTAAAACCATAAATTAATAATATATGTAATTTTCTTTAGGGGTCATTCACAAAATACCTGATACGTTTAGGGGAGGGTGGGGGTCTGCCGAAGTATCACTCTCTATGCTAAGACCAATAGAAAAGGTATCCCGCAGGGGGTGATATGACAGGGGGGATGGTCTCTTAAGAGAAACTTGGCATATTTATCAAGACATACACTTCTTTTCTTCATTTCAGTCCATCTCGACTTCTCTTTCATCTCTGTTGAGAACCTCAGCTATAAACTAAACACTTACATCTGCGACTTCGTCCCGTCCCCGGCCGCCGCCAGTGAGAGAGCCATCTTTAAGATGTTCTCTAGAAAAACCAAGTCCAAATCAAGGCGAAATATTTTTAATCGGGATATTATATTCTAATACATATAAGGCTTTATTATAATATTATATATCGCTCTATTATATCTCTAAATTATAATACACGATACAGTCATCGTTATCCTTGTTTCTTTTTAACTCGTTTTTGCTGCAATGTTTTAACACATTTCTGTTACGAATTTTTTCAACTCCTTTTGCTATCAGACCCTCAATTTAGTTTTACTGTCATCACTTACCGTCAGAATAATGCCTTATGTTTCGAAATATGAAATTTGTAAACAGAATGTTTAATATTTTATAACTTAATGAATATAAATAATAATCTTAAGGCGGCATTTGATCAAACCTGGATAGGAAACAGTAGATCGAGCAATTTACGCGACTTTCTTTGGTTCTTTTGCTAACATAACTGTAGTCTATATAATTTTTCTTAAAAAACGTAATTTTTCAAGGATTTTATTGAGAGCAGCTGTGTAATAAAATGGATGCTTGAAATGCAAAGTCAAATTAAATTTTTCAAAGGAAAGTGATATTACTAATAAGAACATCCCTACGCTGCACTGTAGTCCATAAATGATTTTACTCGATGAAGTTGACATTTTGATGCATAATAGATGGAAGTTGCAAATGTCATTGTGTAATTATTAACGTTAATTTTTATTTTTATACAGCAGGGCGGGGTCAAAAGTGCCAAAATTTAATTTTAAGAACTCTGTGTACAAACAAAACTAGGTATTGCCTTTTTTCAGCTTGAAAATATACGAAAGACATTAAAGTTGTAAATTATAATCAGAAAAAGTTCATGTGCATTCCATCTATTATTTTACATATTTTTTTCTAAACGTTTTCTAATGGTTGTGAAATAGCCTAATGCTCAGAGATACTAACTTTATGCTTGAGCATAAGAACATAAATGATCAAAAGTCAACATAGAGCAGAAAGTCTTATTCTTCTGACATCGCTACATCGTTCTTTATTCTACACAGAGTGAAGCTTTTTTTTCTAAGTACGTCAAGAAAAAGTATTTTTCGTGAAATATCTGTTAAAAGAAAGCATATTACGAACGTAAAACAGTTATTTTTAGCGCATAATAAAAGCATATTTAGGTATTTTTGGAGGCATAATTTAAGGTTTTAAAAAGAATAAAATTGGTATATCTACCCATCGTTCCCATTACATGCAAACAACATTTGTGAATATATTCATATATCTTCTCCGAAATAAATTACACTATTGTAGACGAATTATCTTCAATTCATGTAAAGTCTATCTGGAATGGTTAATTTTTGTTGCGGTGAATATTTCACCTGAAATCTTTGTAATCTTCATCCTTCGTTTTTTCTGTGACGGTTCGAGTTCATTGAGTGCTTTATGAGTCTTATTTCTTGTTACCGTCAGTGTTCTAATGTCCAGGAAGTCCAGGAACTCAAATCATGTTGGCACCGTTTTTACCGGACACTTCGAGAAGTTTTTGGACATAACTCTAGACACGTCTGGATATAAACTCTTTCAATTTGAGAGCTCTTAAACGAGCTTGAATGTCAAATCATATGTAGATATGGTAGGTAACAAACCTAAGTTTACGATTCTCTACTATACTGAAAAAAAACTACTTCCGAATCAATGAATTGTTGGTTTGAAGCATCAAACGGTGCTTTCACGCTCGGTAAATGCATATACTATACATGCAAAAGCATATGCTATTGTTTCTTAATTAGTTGATTCAAATAAGATATCATTAAGTTAATGAAAAAATTATTAGCCTCAACTGAAGATATCATAGACCTAATAGTGAAATATGTTGAAGTTAATTATACGTTTTTTTTATTGTTCATTTTCAAAAACTTTTAAAAGTGAGGCAGAGATGTCCACTTCTTCTACAATGTTATTCTAAGCAACTTTTTGTCCATTTTGTTATTTTCTGTTTCTTGTTAACGTTGTTTTCTTGATGTAAACCATCTATACTTAGTTTGATATCAATTTTAAAAAATCAATGATTATTTGTAAAAACAATAACATTAAGATTTTAGCAGAATTTACTAGTCCTCGATATTATTGAACATTATGTTTGACTCAGAAAATACGATTCAAAATGTATTTTTCAAAAAGTAATTACTTTTAACAGTTATGTTTGCTTAAATAATTCAAATGAGGGCTACATATTCTTTGTATACACTATACAGTCATGTAATACACTATTTAGTTATTGGAAAAAAACTGATTGAGCAAATAAGGATTGTTTAAACGAATAGAAATTTATTAAACATTGAACGAAATGTATCAAAATTATGTAATTATTCAACAAAACGTAGCATAGCATACTAATTTAGAAAAAGTGGACACCTCTTGCTCAATGTTCAGAAATTTGAATAAAGAATAAATAATTGCTTAAATGATGATATAATGTTGTTAGAAAAATGTGCTACACCAAGGAATGACAAACCATTACATTTCAATCAAAAAATGCGATTGTTTGTTTCATTTTTTGGGAATAAATTATTGTTTAAATGACTTACATTTCTGTAAACAGTTGAAAATTGTTTAAAAAGTAATGGGAGATATTCAAATTGTCCACTAGTAATTATTTGTATGAAAAAGACGACGGATATTTGCTAAAAATTAATAATAATGAACGTAAAAATGTAGTTTTTTTAATTTTTGGCTCATATTTGGGGCGCTAGGTCCCCAACTGGAAAAAGAAGGCTCCTCCGCATTCTGTTAATAATATTTTAATTTTTCGAATGAAGAGCAATGAAATTGAACCAAATGATGTGAATCTTGAAGCAAAATAGTTAATCAATTCTGACCAAAATAACACATTTATTGTGACGCAAGCAGTTGTATGCGAAACAAATAAAGATTCAAGAAAAAGGATAGGAAGATTATGATTATCTATGATTGCAGAGTTTTCAATTTAAACTTGCCACTATGAAATTAAAATAATGAAATGAATGAATGAATAAATAAATGAGTAAATTAATGAATGAATTAATTAATGAATAAATGAAATGAATAAGAAAATGGAAATAAATAAATGTAAATTTCATACTTTTCCCATTCAACAGTTTCCAATTTTGGGCGCAGCATCTTTTCCTTTCAGTGTATAGAGAAAAAAGGTGTATCCAGAAATTGAACGGATTAACCAATTTTCTTCTTTCTTTTTTTAATAGTCTGATTGTTATGTAATTAACCAACTGCACAGTATTAAAATTAAATTCCTTAATATTTGCTAATTTATAATTTCTTTCAACCGACTGTAACCTTTAACAATAGGAAAGTTGAGTGAGGCATAACAGACACTCAATCTAAATTTTCGCCTCGATCCTAGGTTTACGATGTTTTAAGTATCGTCGAAAAAATGACACTCTAGACTACCCGCTGTTCCATATCCAGCCAGAGGGCGCTCTGAGAGGTTCTGCATTTAGGTATTTATAGTCCGTGATTGAAATATGAAATCATACAGTTCAGAATTGTAGTAGAAAAACTTGTCAAAGTAATACATGGGATAATTTTCAATCATGAGGAAGCGCCTTAAGAACAAGGATGTGCAACCCCAATTTAGAGAATGCAAAAAAAATATCTTGCTTCTGATGCTTATGGTCGTATGATTCAAAAACACTTTCTGGGCCTAATCATCGACGTCCGTAGCAGCAGCTTCGGAAAACTAAAGGTTATAACAAAGACACCTAGAGCTGCTAATACCCTGCTCAAAGAAATCCCCAAAAAAACCGAGAGTCTGATTACTATGGTCCTCTCTAGCTTGGTGACGTGCCAGGGTGTTATTAGTGGCGTTTCACACCAAATCTCCGAATCAAAAATCGTAGAGAATCTCGAGGTCGTTGTTTCACTGAGAGACACAACCAAGATTATTCGAGCTCAACGACTAAACAGAAAAACAACCGACCCTGTCACCCAGGGAATTAAAAAAATCCCTTCTAAAGCAGTCCTGATTAACTTTGAATATACAGCTCTCCCAGAAAGAACCTCTATCTACATGGCATCATTTCCGGTCAACCTCGACAACCCGGAACCAAAAATGTGCATCAAATATACTGCAGATGCAGTGCGCACTGCAAGAGCTACAGCTCCTCAGAGGAACATACCGAAATGAAGCCATGCCCTAACGCAAGTAGCCCTCAAAAATGTGCGAGCTGTGGCGGAGACCAAATGCCCTCTCATAAAACATGCCCCGAATTTGTATTCTAGGCAGAGCTACATGTTTTGCCACAAAATACAAACTGTCCTTCAGAGAAGCCAAGTCTATCCTCAGATCTGGCTAAGGAGCCGAATATGCCTATTCCTCCCAGCCGCTTTCTGCCTCGTTTAGTTTTAAACGTTTAGTTTCTCACTGTTCTCAGAGCTAAATGACGCACCTGCCCCCTCTCCAACGAACTCGCGGTCCCAGACCCCACACCCTTACTCCCAGACACTGACAGCCCCTACCTTTTAAGAGACGGCTTTGCCCTTCGTCAACAGGTTTACTCCCCTCCCGCCTCATCCACCTACGCAAGCTCTCCCTTTTCACCCTTCCCCTATCCTACCTAATCTCCAAAATATTTCACATCAGTCCCTCGGCCTGATCAGGCTCATTAACCGGGTCTCAATGAATCCAGGTTTTCGATCATCAACGCGACTCTATCTGTTTTGATGAACTTGGTGGAAGTTATAGCCACAGGTACTCTCAAAACGGAGGAAAGCCAAAATATCTTAAATAATGTCCTGAATTGTGTGAATCTTCTGACTAAAGCATTACTTGCTAATGATGGCTTAGCTAAATAGATTAAGAATTGTCCAGTGGAATTGCCGAACGCCCTGAATAAGCAAGGCGACCTATCAAATATCCGTGACGATTTTGCTATCCTGTTTATGTCTGATACTTTTCTAAAACCTGACTCTAAAAAAAATTGTATAATTAAATATTTTAACATCGTTAAAGCAGATAGGCTATCGAACAGCCGCGATTGTCTTGAGAACAAACTAGAGACGCTTGCAATCTCAGTAGAGACTTTTGTAGGTGAGCTGTTCATTGTTTCTGTATACAGGGTGCCTGCCTCTGATAACTTTATCACATCAGAGAAGTGGACTAGACTGTTCAACTCTATTGAAAATATAAATTCCACCTCAGTTTTTATGGCTGGGTACTTTAATTGCAATAACTCACTTTGGGGAAGCTTACACAATTGCAACAAGAGACTGGAGCTCCCCTCTGCTCTAGACTAGACAGGTTTGATTCCTCTAAACGCCGGAGGTCCCACCTACCGCACTAGACCTGGTAGTGACCCTTTAATTATCGATTTAACCTTCGTGTCTACAAATCCCTCTACATCTCCTCTTGCGGTGTCGGGAATGAATCCTTAGAGAGTGACCATTTTTCAGCGATCTCAAGCCTGGGAATCTCAACCCGAATTGCCCTATTCTTTTCCCAAAAATATAGTATTTAGCGAATTGATTGGTCCACATTTGATTCTTACCTCACGGTATCAATCTCCCAGAAGGAGGATGTTTTTAACTCCTAATCGATAAATTGCCACACTAAATACAAAGCCTTCGTTAAAAGCGTAGATGAAACGGTCACTACTCCATGCCCTCTCGTAAAATATATTAGAATTGCAAATTACCCCAATTTTCAAAAGAAAAAATTCATCCCGGCTCCTGGGTGGGATGCAAACTGTAACGCAGCAGTTAAAGAAAGGAGGGAGACCCTTGCTTCTTTCAGGGAACGCAGAAATGATTTCAATTACATCGATCTAAATAGAGTAGATGCAAAAACAAGGCACACACTTAATACAGCTCGAAGAAGCAATTTTCGAAAATTGTATGGATCCCTAGAAAGAACTACCCCCATTTCTAGAGTCTGGCCTGCCATTAAATGTTTCCAAAATAAATACACCCAACCAGCAAATGCTTCCTTCTCTGGAGATAAAGAAACAATTAGAAACCTCCACGCTTTAGCGGAGAAAATTTTTCCAGCATCGGTCTTCTTCGATTCACTTCCTAAAAATGTCAGCTTTCAGAGCAATGAATTCTTAGAGGTCTCTTTCATGATGTCCGAGTTTTCCATCACCTTGACTTCGTCAAAAAGTAAATCCTCTTTAGGTTTGGATGAAATTGATTACAATATCATATTACAACTTCCTGAACAAGTTCAGACAACTCTTTTCAAAATATACAGTAAAATCTATCTATCTGGTACCTTTCCAAGCTCTTGGAAGGAATTTCTTATTTTTTTCTCTCCTAAATCAAGCCCAGGAAAATTTCGTCCAATCGCGTTAGCTTCATGTTTGTTCAAGGTGATGGAAAGGCTAATTTGCAAACGACTTTCGTGGTATGTGAAACACAACCATATTTTATGGCTTTGTCAGTGGCAAAATAGACGCGGGCCTATTCCTGGATCTGAAAGATGCTTTCCCTAACGTCGTGCCCCAAATTCTTTTTGAATACCTTAAATAAATCGGTTTCCTCTGGCAACTGGCCAGATTTGCAAATAATTCCATATCTTTAAAAAATCTTTACTTCAAAATTAATGGCGAAATAGTGGGCCCCCGTCGTAGTACAGTAGGCCTTCCACAAGGCTGTATCCGCAGCCTAATAAATTAGTCCATCTATACTAGAAAAATTCGCCTACTCGTCCCTAAAAATTGCATTACCGTTGAATTTGCAGATGGTTATTTTTAATAGACGGAATATTGATATCTCTAACCTAGCATACACTCTATCCTTAAATAACATCCTTACCTCCGTATGTTAAATTTTTCAGCATTATTCCAGACTTCAAATTTTCTTTCCAATTTCACTTTCTATACTTATGCGATAAAATTAGGAAAATATTGAACTTTTTAAAGGTTCTGAGGGGCACCTGGTGGGGCGCAGATCCAATCATCCTTAGGATGGTCTATGTCTCCCTCATCAGAAGCAGTCTGGAATACGGATTACATTTTTTTAACTTTTTTAAAAAATTTTTTAAACTATAAGATTAGCCGTCGCTTACAGAGGCAGTGTCCTATTAACGTTATGATGGCAGAATGCTGTGAACCTCCAATAAAAAAAAGATTTTGTTTTTTGGCCAAAAATACGGCATTAGAACATTAACACAGCAATAGGTCGACTAATCTAAAAAAGCCCCTCCCCAACACGGGAAATTCGAGACCTGGTAGAAAATGAGTTCCAGGACTACATCCACTTTTATACAGACGGTTCAAAATCAATACTGTCCTGCTGTATAGTTAAAATTTATAGATATCGACAATCCTTTTTGAGAATGAAAATTAAATAGAGGATTAATAAATGTCGGTTTATTTTTCGATAAGAATAATTTGTGTTAAAAATAGTTACTAAATTAATTATTGCAAATTGTAGTTACAAATAAAGAATACACAATGTTAGAAAGCTAAAAAAAAAGATTTTCCAAATTTCTCTTTTGCATCGTTTCAAGTTTAATAGTATAATGTGCTACATATATTTTGTTCAATTTGATTTTAAATTTTGACTGAAATATTTACTCTGATCATTCATTCTACAATTACTTCTATCAAATAAATTAATTATATTTTTAATAAATCCTGACCTAATTATTAATATTTTATATTTCTGACTATTAATTTATATTAATATTTAGTTTAATACCAATACATAATATTACCATAATTATTATATTTCATTCATGGAAAACTGTGCTTTTGATCAAATTGAATGATAAATATATAGGATGGAAAATCTCGACAAATAAACCTCCTCAAACAAATATTATTCCTTTATTAAAAGCACAATAATCAAATATATATCAAAGAAATTTGTTATTAATATTTAAAGTATTTAAAAATTCTTTTTCTAATAAGGAATAACAATAATTATCTGAAAATTGTATAAAGAAATAAATGGACTTAAAAACAATCCGCCTTGAACAAAAATATAAATTTCTCCCTAATTTTTTCTCCGAACCTACTAACATTTTAAAAACAAAATTTGCATCATTTAATTAAGCACTGATTTATCTCAAAGCTGCTTATTTTATTTTAAATAAATAAATGATATTTTTTTAAACACTCTTTAATTGTGTGAATTCTGAAATGTTCTCGTTAGGGTATTTTGTTCTTCAGAAACTTTCAAATACGGTCATATTATAAGCTGTCGTTAATTTAATTATTCAGGAATTTTTCAATCCGTGATTTTTACATTCTGGCAACTTTATAATTGTGAGAGTTTTATTTTTCAGGATTTTTTAGTCGTCCTCCAACAAATTGGCCAGTTTAAAGGTGAAATCAAATTTTATACACCTATAACATCGACTAGAACTGTGCTTCAGTGTTTTTTATACGGATTTCCAACTAAATATAATGGTGTTCAAAATTCCATGAAAGATTAAAAAATATATCAATTTGGCTCACTTGCATATACCTATGCATGCTATGCCTTTCAGACAGTTATGTAATTTTTTTAAACGTATAAATCAGTACAGAAGTATGTTTAAAACTTAAAATTAAAAATTCTCTAGAAATCAATATACATTTATTTTTCTTAACTTTACATGATTTAACTTCATGCATATACACCATTAAGCCATTTCCCGTTCGAGGTAGGCGTGACTCATTCTGTGGCGAAAGGAGTAATGTATGGAAAGGATAGAGAATTTGCCGATTAATCGATAACTCTCGTGTTAATAATGTAAATAACACGTTCGTTCCGCAACACTGAACCGACGCAGGCTGCTGAACAATCTCTCTAGCAATCACCCCAAGTGAAGATCCTGACAAAGTCGTTACGTACGGTTCACCACTTGGGTCCATTAGTGGCCAAAGTCTTTTGTTTCAGGCGTCATTCACTCTACTGACCCTCTTTTTATTAACTATTTGCCGCCATGCTTTCCTGTCCTGGCATACTTGTCTAGCTTCTTTTATGTCCATGCATTTTTTCATGCAGGCTTTCGTGTTTCTGTGACTTCTTATGTTTCTTCTAACTAGGGTCGCATTCACCCATTCTAACCATTCTTTCCGCGGTCTACCTCTGGGCACGCTGCAATTTAATTTACACTGATACACTTGTTTCGTTAGTCGTTCATTTGGCATTCTCTCAACATGCCCGAACGATCTTAACCAATTTCTTTCCCATGTGTCTACTAGCGTCTCTTCTGCACCGCATTCTTTAAGAATTATCTCGTTACTTAATGTGTCCATCAGAGTTTTCCCGCATATTATGCGCATAAGTCTAATGTCAATTGCGTTAATTTTACTCTTGTCTTTTTCTTGATAAGTCCATGTCTCGCTACCGTATATTACAGTCGGTACAAATATAGAATTATGTATTGCCATTTTAGCTTTATTTGATATATTTGTACTTCTGATAAAGGGACCTGCTCTACCAATAACCTTCTTACTCTCTTTTTTGCGTCTATATAATTCCTCATCTATTTTCCCGTCCCTAGTAAATAAGCTACCAAGGTATACGAACTTATCACCATAGTTTGAACACCATAGTTTTTATTTTATCTGCGTTAATTTTGAGGTCCATGCTCTCCATGCTGGCATCTTCGATTGACTCTGCCATAACAACCTTATCATCTGCGAACGCTAATCCACGTATCCTTACTGTTTCGAGATCCACACCCTCTTTGTCGAAAAGAGCCATTCTGAAACACTTGTCCGTAAATAATATAAATAACCGTGAATACATAACGCATCCTTGTCTAACTCCTTGAATAATATCGAAACAGTCACTCAATTTCCCATTTACCCTTACAATCGCTTTACTTCCTGTATATATTGTTTTTATAGCTGGCAGGAGCCATCCATTGACTTCATACACTTTTAGGACTTTCAAGAGTTTACTTCTATCTACCTTGTCAAAAGCTTTTTCTAGGTCAACAAATGCACAGAAAACTTTTTTTCCTACTCTCAAACTTTTTTCTGTTATTTGCGTTAAGCTAAATATTTGAACTGTACATGACCTTCTTGGCATAAACCCACTTCGGACTTCCCAAATCTTTGCTTCTGTTATTTTCATTACCCTACGAGAAAGTATTTTTGAGTATATTTTACTTGCGGTACTTAATAAGCTAATCCATCTGGAATTATTGCAGTCGCTTTTATCTCCCTTTCTATTTTATATTGGTACGATAATCGCTTTTTTCCAATAGTCTGGGACGTCTCTCAACTCGAAAAATAAAGTTATCAATTCGCACAGTCTATGTGGTATGCACTCGCCACTGTGTTTAAGGATTTCAGCGTTAATACCCTCTACCCCGGAAGCCTTACCGTTTTTCAAGTTCTTAATTATATCTATAACCTTAGTGACACAGACTTTCTCAATTGAATTTTCTATCGCATCGTGTTCAACATCGCAGTTGTGGTGTCCTATAGCTTCATCTCCGAATGTCTCCTAAAATAGTCTGCATCAACCATTTCCCCCTACTATTTCTCATGTTGACAAATTCTGTACTTTTGTTTCCTTTTATTCTTTTATAAAGCAGTTTCTTGCTTTCTTCAAAGTCGTTTTGTATTTTCGTCTTTTCGTCTGCTTTAAATGTATCTTTACGTTCCTTAACTAACCGTTTGAGTATCCTGTTTTCGTGTCTATAATCATTTCTACACCTATTTCTTGCCTCATTGCTAAGACCTGCGATTTTCAAAGTTCTCCTGCACGCTTCTCTCTTTGATTTTTGGGCAGCCTGAATTTCATCATACCACCACGCATCACCAGACATTCTTCCTACAACTGTGGTACCACACACTTCGAGCGTACATGTAACAAGGATATATCGTAACTTTGTCCAGGCGCCATCTATATCTTTGTTTTTTATACGGTCCTCCCATGTAGCCCTATCTATGCTTTCGATTATCTTATTTTGGAAAACTATTCGCACATCCGGTTTCTTTAGTTTCTCAATTTTGATACGCGTTTGTTTTGCTTTTTTGGGTCTCTTTTTTCTCCAACCCCAAATTAAGTTAATTTTTGAGATCCGAAGGTAATGATCAGTATTGCATTCAGGACCCCTCATGACCCTTGTATCGTTGACTAACACTCATAGTCTTTCATCCGCAACAACAAAGTCAATTATACTGCTGATATTTCCTTTAGACCAGGTGTACATGTGGATCATTTTATGCCTAAAACCATTTTATGGTTTAAAAAATCATCAAAATCATTTTATGTCCACCCATCCGTTTATGTCTCCTAGTAGAATTATTCTTTCCCCATGTTCGCAAATATTTATTGTGTCATTTAAAGTGTCCCAGAAGGCGTATTTTACTTCTCTGGGATCAACATCAACTGGCGTGTAGCATGCTATGATAAATAGACTTCTGATTCTTACTTTTATTCTAGCCCACAGCAGTCTCGGAGTACGAAACCATGGTCTCCGAGATGCTGCTTTCCTGAGTCGAAATTATGTCAAAGTTAAGTAGCAAATCGTCATATGGTGGAGATTATAGTTATAACGTCAGTCCCAACAAAACTTCAGTTAATGAGGGAGGGCTGGGAGAGGGGGGAGAGGGGGTGGCAGAACTGGTACCGAGAGTTTTGTTTTCATGCTGAGAAGGTCACCAGCCTTCAGCAGCGTTGTAATATATGGGAGTTAATATCCGTCTATTTTAGGCGTAAATCTGTGAATTTATAATAAGAAGAGAGTTATCCCCCCCCCCCTCCTCCGGTTCAAAATCTTAGCGTTATTTTGTAGTTTGTAGGTTAATTAATGATTCAATTATTTGAATAAATTTTGCATCAAGAAAATATGTAGATTCACAAGATTTACTTTTAAATTAAATTAAAATGTAATTGTATCGTAATTAATAATTTTACCTGCTACCCTACCGACTGAAATCTCTGAGTATACTCTAGGGAAAGAGCCTGGCCTATTTGAGACTATAAGCAGAGTCGATTTAAAATAATTTAGTCTCGGAGATAGTCTGTGAGATTTGGGTCCTTTTCGAGGTCCTTTTAGTGCTCCTTTAAAGAGTGGTGCGACGGTAATATAGTGTTCTTTTTGTATTCGTCACGTACCGGGCGGGCAGAGTTATTTACAGTGGTTGGCCGTCGCTAATCCAACTCTCCCTTTTTAAATTTCTCTACAAATTACTAACAGTTTTTTTTAATTAATGAATTTTCTCATTATACTTATTTATAATTATAACTTATATACTAATATAAAATTTTCTAGTTTGATTCAAAAATGTTGTCTTTTTTGGCGTATCTCATTCCATTTACGAGAAAGGTCGTATTACTAGGCAGTCTGATAAGTCCCTGAAAAATGAAACACGGAGACGTTTTTTTGGCCAAAGTCGGTTTTATTTTTCAACATACTCTCCTTTTAGGTCGATACAGCGAGTCCAACGATTTTCTAACTTTTTGATACCGTCCGAAAAGTACTCGATCGGAAGGTCTCCAAAATGCGCCTCAGTTTCAGCTATGAGCTCCTTATTTGAGTCAAAACGCTTACCGGTGAGCCATCTCTTCAGGTTAGGGAACAACTAATAGTCGCTGGGGGCCAGGTCTGGTGAATACGGTGGCTGAGAAACCAATTCGAAGCCGCTTTCATGCAATTTTGCTTGTGCAACTAAGCATGAATGAACAGGCGCATTGTCGTGATGATAAAGCGGCTTTTTCTTTTTCAAATGCGGTTGTTTATCGGCGATTTCGATTTTCAATCTGTCCAATAATGATGAATAGTATGCTCAGGTTATGGTTTTACCTTTTTCAAGATAGTCCACGAATATTTTGGCATGTGCATCCCAAAATACGGAGGCCATTACCTTTCCGACCCATTGTTGCGTTTTTGGACGCTTCGGGGCACTTTGGCCCGGTGGAACCCACTTACACACGAATTCGTTTTTGGTCCACTGTGAGCAAACGCGGCACCCATCGCGCGCAGAGCTTCTTCATGCCCAAAACTGAATGCATGATATTGCCCACACGTTCCAATGATATGCCTACAGCATTAGCTACCTCTCTCAATTTCACTTTGGGATCATTCAACATCATATCATGGATTTTTTCGATATTTTCTGGTGTAATGACCTCTTTTGGGCGCCCAGATCGTTCAGCATCAACTGTGCTCGTACGGCCACAACGAAACTCGGTAAACGACTTATGAGTCGTTCCAATCGACGGTGCAGAGTCCGGGTAATACTTATCCAGCTTGGCCTTGGTCCCGGATATCGTTTTCTTGCGAAGATAGTAGTGTTTGATCAAAACTCAGAACTCAGATTTTTCCATATTAAAAAAAACTCGGAGGTTAGTCGCTTCTCAGTGCTGTAACTTGTAAATGCGGAAACATACGAGGGTAGTTCAATAAGTCCTTAGAATAACCAACAAATGGCGCGCGAATCGCTCCAAATCATCTGTTTTCAGTTAGAACCACTCCCGACTAGATATATGGTGCAGTCACAGTCCACATCTTCTGAGTTTACGTGTTTT
>NC_046659.1:41076894-41080222 GCF_010883055.1 Belonocnema kinseyi
GAAGACGTCATTGCCTCTGTAAGTGCTTATTTTGAGGAACTTCCGAAAACGCACTTTTCTGAAGGATTAAAAAAACTTGAAAAGCGGTTGACCAAGTGTATAAAGCTCCAAGGAGATTATGTTGAAAAATAAAAAAAAATTTACCCAAAAAAAATCGTTTTTATACTTCATTCTAAGGACTTATTGAACTACCCTCGTAAATGGCTGAAGTTTTGACAGGCGTAATTTGAAGGATCAAGCTCGACGAAAATAGTTCACATTAGTGAATACTAATGCCATCTCTTAGAATTTTCAGGTACTTATCAGACTGCCTAGTAATTCCCATTTTAAGCATTAAAAAAAAGTTAGATATCTAAAATCATCGAAACCCATAGATTTCGAATTGTTATGTTTTAGACTGTTAACTATATACCTGAGTGCCTGCGGAGAATTTCTCTGAGCTTCTCTGACCCTAGTGATTTCTTTCGGTAGGGTACATCTCTTATGGAAAAAAATAGTCATCTTGCAATTAAAATTTACTGTCTATAAACAATATTATTTTGTTGTTTTGAAAATCAGGAGATAGAAATTCTACTAAATGAAACTATACGCTTAAAGACATTAAAAGTTTTAATTGAAAAACATATTGAGTTGAAATTTAAAATAATTAATTTTTTAAAATAAATATGATCGTACGGCAATTTCGCATGTATACTTAGCGATTTGGAGTTTTTAGATGTAGAGCTTCATTTTATAGGAATACCGCCTCCCTCAGGATTATTAATTTAAGTAAACAATAATTCGCAAATTTCTATGTTTGTGTAATTAATTATGAATTAAATAAATTATAATGAAACGATAAAATTATATGATAAAATTATTTTTTATTTTATTTTTTTATATAATATTTTATAGAAATTTATGTTTCTTACTATGTATGTAAATTATGTCCCGATTTTTTAAACTGAGAACCCAGTAATTTCAAAATTGAAAAAATGTATTTTTAAATTATACTCGAGTGGTTGATCAGAATATATAAATATTTTGCCTTTCATTTCTCAATTTATTGTTGCCGGGACATTCTCATCGTGCGCTGTGCCCGCGGCTCGCAAGTTTGAGCGCGCCTGGGGCGCGTGTCTTTTGATTCCCGCGATTCGCGCTCAGATATTTATTCTTTACATTTAAAATTATCGATTAGATTATCTGCATATATTACTTACGATAAAACAAAATTACGAGTTCTATTGGAAAGTGGTTTAAAGAAATTTTGTAGGATTTTTCAAAACCTCATTTGATTCAAAATTTGAATGTTGTGGTGACAAATTTCGGGCAATTCTAATACTTTCTCCATCATAAATAATAGGAATCTAATAAATGAATACAAATTTGTATCACTTTTTTGGGCGAATGACTTTTTTCTATCACTTTGTTTTGGTACGTTTTGTTGTTTTTCTACAAAATTTTCATTTTTATTTTTAATACCATTTTTATGATCAAAACCAAAACTACGTGTCCGGTCAAACAGTAATTTATAACAAATTTGTAGCTCTTTTTCAGGTAAATAATTTTTTTTAATCATTTTTTTTTCGTAACTTGTATCATTTGTTCACAAAGTTTTTTTTTATATTTTCAATTTTATTTTTCGCTAATAAAACAAAAGGTACGCCTCCTATCAAGAAGTGATTATCAACAAATTTGTAGATCTTTTTTGAGATCACAATTTTTGTTGATTCCTCTTCTTTTGTATGCTGCATAGTTTGTTCTGCATATATATTATGAAAAATTTGGATTTTATTTATTTCTTCAAGTGAATTTTTTTTTAGTTTGTAATAACAAAGAAAAATTATCTAATTAGGGGTTTTAATTGATTAAAATCGTGATTTATTTTTTCATAAATAGTTTCGAAATAAGTTTCACATTGTACACATCATCAATATGATATACCTAAAAACCAGCTGTTGTGTACAATGTGTAAATTATTTCGAAACTATTTATGAAAAAAATAAATCAAAATTTTTAAACCCTTAAAACCCTTAATTGGATAGTTTCTCTTTGTTATTGCAAACTTAAAGAAAAATTCACTTGAAGAAATAAATAAAATCAAAAAATTTTTCAATCCTTAGTGGGAATTTTTTGACAAGTAAAAAAAGTATAACTATTTTTATAGGAAAACACCAATGAATATAATAATTTTTTTAATACTAAAAAATCTAGGTGGCCGTTTTAATTTAAGAAACAAATTTCCGATCATTTCCCGGTTCGCAAAAAATTCTTGAATTATTTTAATTCTTTGGAATTCTTTCCTTTTCCAATTTTTTTTAATAGCCTTAGTTGCTGAGATGCACCCCTTAACGCCTTACATTTCTTTAGATTTTTTTTGGATTCTTCGATTCTTTGAATTATTTTTATAAACTATTTGGATTTCTGTGAAGTTGTGTATTCTGATGAGCATAAGAATCGCAAGTGGTTAACTGCCCTAAAACTTTTTAAATTAAATTTTAATGTGCAAGGTACAGTCTAGTTACGGTTTTTTTTTTTAATTAAAAAAATTATAAGGAAAAACATTCTACGTTTCAAAAAATCAAGAAACAAAAACAAACAAAAAACAGAATTGTAATATAATTTTGATAAATAATTAAATAAGTAGTGAAAACTTTAAATTTTTCCTCGGAATTAAATGTAAATTGTCAATTCGACACTACAGAGAAGTGTAAATATCACTTCAGTTATGCCTTAATTATGCGAAAAAATAATAGAATATTTTAGGATTTAAAAATACATGCAGGATAAATTTATACAGTGAACTATTCGAACCGTAAATTCACTATTCTTGTAAAAATTATATTTTTTAAAATAATGTTTGAAATTTCGCTACAATTATAAAATATGACAAGAATTTTTTAAAACTTATTCATGTAGTGTTTCGAAAATTTATCTTTTAAAAAAAATCAGACGAGGATTTAATTTAACTAAGCTTTATTAAATTTTTTCATTTAACTAAATTCTGAATTACTTTAAAATTGATTTACTTTTTAAATTTATTTAGTATCTCGAAAATGTCCCTTTTTTAAAAAGAAACCGAAAAAGAAATTAATTAATTTTAGCATAATAATAAATATAATAATTTTAGGCCATCATTAATTTAAATATTTTCGGCGTGCATAGACAGCCCCGAGTCAGCTATAGATATGGCTGGCGAAGGCAAGCGCGAGAATCGAGAAACAGGAAATCACCGGCACTTTCGGTTTGGCTTTCGCCTTGGCCCCACCCCTCCCGTAGACGTAAGCAAAGGACGCGGTTGCCATAGAAACGTCAAAAAGTTGAAGAGGGCAGAACCTCGATGCATGCA
>NC_046659.1:41080322-41085577 GCF_010883055.1 Belonocnema kinseyi
GTAGCGGAAATATACGTGAAATGGACTCCAATGCGGCGGTTGGGTTGTTCTCATTGTTTCAGTAATTACCGGAAAAAGACACGTTCTAGGCTCTCTAGCTGTTTCCTGAAACTAAGAAAACTCTGTGCTGGCATTAACGTGTAGGTTCTCGGTTAACTTAGCGTAAAAAATAACTCCTAAATACTTGAATTCTGTGGAAAAATCGACCTAGGGTTCAAGAGAAAAGACCGATTTTCATCAACTTTTTTCGTTTTCTTAACATTATATCAGGAAAATGATTCAGATAATTCGAATTGAATTGTGCAATATCTTAATGATTTTAGTTATTGAAACAGCCTTAAATCTCATGAGAATAATGCCCCGGTTGGCATCCCCCTCTCAAGTGCTACCCAGCCCGGGGTGGCTTCCCTTGACTGCGGGTGGGCCGGTGACCGTCAGCAGTAGTGTGGGAATTGCTGCTCTATGCTATGCGACAGGATTGTCTAATCATCGCTCCACGGTTGCAACGTGAAAGCGAAGTTGAAAAGAGTTTGTCCACAGAGAGGAGTTTTATTCTCCACCCTGTGGGCGCTCGTCATTGATAATTTGAGTTTTAGGCTAAATGAGTAAGGTTATTATATACACTTGTATGCCCATGTCCTTGGCATACAGATAACAGGAAAACATAAGGGACCTTTAGTCGACCTCGTGCAAAATGCTCTCAACATTGTTAAGCAGACATTCCTAGCCAAGCGAAATGGCGAGCGGGAACACATGTTCCGCGTCCAGTACTATTTTTTCTGGAGAGTGGGAGAGATGGTAGAGGCATGCGAGAATTTCTCTTCTGTGCCGTCACGTTGTATACTAGATACGAAATATCTTTCAGGGTGCTTGGGAGCCACTAACTTTTCAATGTAAAATTTAAATAGTAACTACAGTTTTAATTATTTTATTTCATTATATTTCTATTTATTTTTTATGAATTTAAATCGAAAAGTAAGTCTACAAAGTGTTTTTTGTTATATATTATGAAATATTTGAACATTGCCGTTTTTTAAATTGCATGTATAATGTACACAAATAATAGCTGATACGTTAAATTCAAATATTGAATTAAATATTATATGTATCGAATATAATATTCAAAAGTAAATTTGTGCCTACCACGTTGATATGTCTAAGTTTAAAAATCCACTTTAAATCTGTAAGACATTAATTGTTTAATTTCGCTTTTAAAGGTGTCACCGCCAAAGAACCTGCGTATTATCAGGACAGGTAATTTTTAAACCGAATATTTTTTTAAACTGCAGTGAGGTACAAAATTCTAACCTTCAAACTTAACATTAATTTTCTTGGAACCAAATAATTTTTTTCAACTTTTTTCTCCAGTATTCAGTAACACCAACATCTCGAGGGTGACTCATCAGTTTATTTTTTGATTAAGTATTTAATTTTTTAGTGATGTTTTAATTTGACTCGGAGAGGGAAAAAACAAGTGACAACCCAACATGATCACCTTCAGACAATATTTCCTCATAAATGGAAGCTTCTTCTTAATCAAACGTTTTCTGTACCGACTGAGATTTACCAATACGTCAGTTTTAAGGTTTTTTTTGTCTTTAATTCCTCTTTCGATTTCACAACATTTTTACTACCTTGCAGAGTTACCATTTCATCAGTTACCTCCGTGTGCCTTTCCGAGTTCGAACCTTAGAATTAAAAAAGCAACTTTTTAACCATTTTTTCTATTTCCTATTTACCGTATCTCGAAACGATGATCGTGATCATAATATCTGAAAAAATCCTCAATGCAATGAAGAAATGGATTACTGCGCGAGCACAGTATTCCTGAATGGATTTAGAGTTCACTGAAATCTACAATAAAAACGGAAAACGTAGTTATGTTTTTTATCGCATTTTGAACAGAAATCAGTTTTGACTAAAATGGTATCTAATTTTTTTCTCAAGATATTGATATGCAAATTTTTTAATTAAAAAATTCGGAAATTCAGAATGTCCATGTTAGTTAAATTATTTATTAGCTAATACTTTCTAACCAAACTATTTTTAATGTATTAAAAGTTTGTAAATGCTGTAACAAACATTAATTCAGATAGTTATGTAATGATATAGGTATAAAGCAAAAAGTTATTAAAAAGTTTTTAATCTTACACAGAAAAAATCGGGGTGTTCATTAGAACCGATTTTTGTGGCACCATCTATGAGGGTTCCTTTTTATTGCAATTCCATGGGGCTGCAACAAAAAGGAACCCTTTTTGATGGCGCCATGTTATATGTGATTTCTCTATATTAAAACAAAATGGACCTCCAGCTTTGACTTTATATTCTATGCACTAAAGGTTCGCATATCAAGCGGATATAAATATTGAGAGTATACAGATAGTATTTAGTATAAGTTGTTCTCTGTCTCCTGCTTGAATTAAAAATATTTTATTATTTAAGTTATTAAGAAACTAGAAGAAAAGTTTGAATTCCATGCGGCAAAAAAGTAGTACTTTGGAAAAAGAAAATAGAATTTTTCTACATATCTGACAGATTTCATCATCTTATTAAGGGGCACATGAAAAAAATTTTTCTTTACCTCTAAGTGTATATCCTTTAAGTATATACAATACTTGTGGAATAACTCTGCTGGAATTGCGATGCCAAATTATTAACGTCAGAAACGATGCAAATAAAACAGAGCGTTAAATGAAGTTCACAAAAAATTGCAAATAATTAGTAATATCTTTAAAGAAAAAGTGAAGAATAGCCCAAAAAGTAAGAACATGTAATTTAAATTGAATGCCAAAGGTCAAAACAAAATAATTTTCTGAAAAAAATTAGTATAAGGAAAAAGTGATTTCTTCGGTGAAAAATTTACATAATCTTCAAGCCAACTTTGGATTATCAGCAAACCTCATGCGTAAATTCACAAATTTATTGGGTTTTTACGAATGAAGGTTATGGCTGATTTTGGCCAAGGATTTTTTAAAGCTTGCATGACGATCATACAAGAAAACTTCAAATCGTCCGAAAAAAAAGATAGATGTATTCAGAAGGTGGAAGTATTAGTCAAAACGCAGTAGAAACAAGCTTGCATCGGCTGATTATGCTAGGAATCGTAACTAACGTCCAGGAATCATATGACAACATTAAGCTGTTATTCGAACTGATAAATATTAACAGAATAGCTTTCAGATTTTTGTGTCTGACTTCTAGCTACTTTTCATAGTTGACTATTAACAAAGAGCTTCGAGATCCTACCTCTGTCCTTATTGCTCTATATCTTTAAGGGATTTAAGAAATACGTAGAGCGAAAGTGACAGTGAGAATTAAGTTGAAAAGGAAAATGGATCCATGAAATTAAAAGCTTATGGAGACATAAAAAAGGTCTACGAACAGTTTTGTTCTATGAAGGTGTAAAGGTAAAGCTTAAACTAACGCCTTTTGTAAATGCTTTCAAAGGCATGGATAAAATGATTAAGTAGGAACTCTGTATTATCATCAGAGTTGGAAGCGAGGTGCAAAGTATACCAGACAAGACAATATTAACCAGGATCATCGAACTTGAAAAAATTCTGCAATTATCACATATCGCACCAAGTACAAGAAGTTAAATACGCAAGATCATTCATACATACCAGGAAGTGTTTACTTCACCAAGTGACCCCTTACCATGTGACACATTAACACACCAAGAAATCACGCTACTTTCAGGCAAAGTAGTTAATTTAAGATCACATAGGCTTCCTAAATCTCATAAGGAATTTACTTTTGAACACACGCAGGAACTTTTAGAAAAAGAAATAATCAGGCACTCGCAATCACCTTTTAATTCACCACTTTGGATAGTCCCCAAAAAGGGAAAGCATGCCAAAATATGAAGAAAAGAACTGGTTAAAACTTTTAGCCGGGGTTATAGATGAAGTTAGATACTTAAAACTAACTTTAGTGCAACTACAGTCTGGAGATCCATTATTCACCAGCGTACAAAAAGAACTAATCCAAGAACTAGTACAATTTTTATCAAACTGTTATCCAGACACGGGATTGCATTTTTGTTTTTCGAATACTCGAGAGCTTACTAAAGCTGAAAAGGAACAAGTCATGAAAGAATCTCACTCGACTCACCTAGGAGAAAAGAATATCTTAGAACGAGCAAAGAAAATTGGAATATGGATAGGAATGGACGAACAAATTAAAAATTATGTTAAAAAATGTCCCATTTTCCAATTATAAAAAACCACCAGAATTGCTAACCAAGCATTTAGTATACTACCCGACATACCAACAAACCCGAATGCTAAAATCGCCCTAGACATTTTTGCACATTTACCAGAAACTCAAAAAGGCAATGAATACATATTAAGTACTCAAGAGGGATTAACAAGGAACATTAAAAAATTCACTCTACTTTAAAGAACTGAATTAAAACACCAATAACAACTTTTGACAGAGAATCCATTATCTCATCTACAATAGCCCCATCAACCAAGCTCACATACATAGGGCGCTACGAAAGTTTTGCAATCGAGAGGAACCTTTTACAGTTTTTCGAAGTAGTTTCCACCGCAGTGAATACACTTTTCGATACGTCGAAACCATTTATCGAACCAACCCTGCCACTTTTCTTCTGAAAGATCTGCACACGCTTGGTACCACGCCGTCAATAGGTCAGTTTCGTTAGTTAATCGACGCCCTTTTAGTTGTTTTTTTACTTTCGGAAACAAACCAAAGTCACAGGGAGCAAGATCTGAACTGTAAGGAGGGTGATCTAGAATAGTCAGTCCACATTTGACCAAAAAATCTACTGCGACCTTCGCTCTGTGATGTTTTTGAGTTAGTTTATGAATTGGGGTAAACGTACCTGAGTGTAGCAGGGACAGGTGACTGTACGCTGGTTTTCCAGTACGGCGCTACCCACAATTCCGCGTTTCCTAGAGAATAATACAATCATTCTTCTGTTTACAGATCGAGACTTCCGCACCTCCACAGGAGCATCCTTATCCTCAAACAGCCAGATCTTGCTTAGTGATTTTGTTCGAACTTCTTAATAATACAGCCAGGTGTCGTCGCCTGTTTTAATACTATTTGCATCCCGAGAAGATCCCGATTCAAATCTTTTCAGCATTTTTTGGCCGGTACGTGATTCTTCCATTATCATTCAGTAGATTACACAGGCCGACAAAATTTGACAAAGGTCCGGAACCAGAGACCAGACCTAGTATACCCGAAGGTTTTTGCTGCGCTGAATTCGAATCCGACCTCAGAAA
>NC_046659.1:41085677-41110770 GCF_010883055.1 Belonocnema kinseyi
TTTTGAGGTTGCTCATTAAGAATATGAAGTCAGATTTTGAAAATTCAATATGGCTGCCATTTTGGATCCGCCATTTTGAAGTGTTAGGGCGGAGTAGGTAACTAGGATCGGGGGTTAAGGAAATTGGATTGTAGGGGTTTAAGCTCAATGATACGCACGTAACCGGGTTTGGGGGTAGAGGAAATCGTGTTATGGGAGTCTCAGGTTATGGGCTCGAAAGTTACCGGGCTTGGGGTCTCGAAAACTGAGGGTGATGGAATTTTTCTGAGGTCAGATTCGGATTCAGCGCAGCAAAAATCTTCAGGTATAGTAGGTCTGGTCTCTGGTTCTGAGAATTGTTGGCCTGTGTTATTCACAGACGCAATGTTTTTCGATGTCACCACTTCCGGCGGTCAAACTGAGCGCGAGTCATCCGTGAGACCGAAATTTCCCCTTTCGAACCGTTTGTACCATCGGAAAATTGTTGTGCGATGGGGACAATCCTTACCCAATACCGGAGACATTTCCTCAAAACTTTGGTCTACACTTAAACTGCGAGAAAAGTGGTATCGAATTATCGCACGACATTCTTCCTTTGTCCACGACGTCATTTCTCAATCGCTCCGGGCGGCGTGCTTAGACTGTACTGAGACCTAAGTCAACAGGTTTTCTATTTCTACCTAATTTTTGGCACTCTTTCTAATGAGGCAAGGATCACCTCTCTTCTTCCAGTAGGTGTCGCGTATTGCAAAACTTTCGTATCGCCATACGTACCAAGATTTAATCAGGAAATGGAAACTACAAAACGGCCATAATATCATTAAAATGAGAGAGATAATGTAATTGAAACAAGAAAAAAGTAAAAAAAAAACAATTAGACGAAGAAATAATAAGAGCACACCCAATTTAGAAACTAGACGATTAAGTAAAAATTAAAAATAATACCAAAACCAATCAACTAGATCCTCAATAATAACTGCTACTAGAGCATATTACGTATTCGAAGAGCTAAAGAGAAATTCCAATATAGAAGAAATTAAAAAGGTCTTTACCACTAAGAATGGAGACTAATTATAGAAATAAATTTAATTACAACAGAACAAATGTGAAAAGCAATAGAGCACACCTTAGTTTTAGCTGAGCGAGCTTGCGGAACTTCATGTGCACCCATAGAAGAATAAAAGTTAATCAAAGGAAGATATAACCGATTGATTTCTGAAATCACAATCCTGCGCAACCACAAATCTTACAACCTGCAATTTAAAAAACACACGACAAAAAAATCTGAAGAACACCATAGAACCCGTTATAACTTTGACAAAACAAAACAAAATTACCAGTATATCTTCGACACAAGCTTACTCTCTTTAGAAATTATTCAAGGACTTTTTACTTATATTCTAGACATACCCGTTTTAGAAAATAAAGAAGGTTCCTTACAAAAAATTATCCCTGTTCCTGAAAAAAAGGGTATAATCTATTTGTCAATTATACCAAACCACGAATTCGTACTTTTATTCAAAGACACATACGTCCCTACAGACAGACAAATGATTGCACATTGTAAAACGATAACGAATTACCTGATTTGTAAACAAAATCAACCCAATCTCCAAATAATGGATAGTAGGACCTGCGAAGCATGCTTTTTTAAAAGACATACCGATTTGCACTGTAATCAATCTCCGTACTTACTTCATAAGGAAACCTTCATACCTATCTTCAATAGATATATTATAATCCCTTTTGTTGAAACGAAATTAGATATAAGTTTCGAAAACAATTTAACAACTGTAGAAATAGTTGATCCTATTAAAATAGAAGGTAAAAACTGTAAATTATACAATAATAATTATGATCAAATAGATTTGCATAAACATCTAAAGGAGAAACAAACCTATTGGATCAATATAACCTACGACATTAATTACGACGAACAAGACTTGAAGGGATTTAAACAAAAAATAATTTAACTTCCTAAACAAATAGACAACGACGAACTCAAACAAGCCCGCTAAAGCTTAGACGACACCGAGAATACACTCTAAAATGTAGCTAATCACCGCCGTATGAAAACATGGGTAAATACCGGTTTAGACTGGCTCAAGTACGTAGTATACTTCTCTTTACGATTAACATCATTATGGGCATTAAACAAATTTTGAATCCTTCAACTAATAAGGGTACTATTACCAAAATAGCTGTGTTTATTCTGCGTCAAAACAGAAAATCAGATCACTCCACAAATTGTAACCTATACTGCTGCTGCTAAGTCGTTAATGAACTCAATGGACTCGCTTAAACCTAGAAAATTCAAAATAGGTTGAGAGGACTAAAACCTTGTCTAAAAAGGGGAATGCTACGCAGTTGACTTTGACCTACTTGCGTGACAGATTTCGGTAATCCCACAAGTATCTGCTAGACTATAAGTAGGGCTAAACTTATGTTCTTCAGTTAGTTCTAATCTTTCTTTACAACTGTCATCTTATACATTTAATCCAATGAGTTAATAAAGAAACACTGAATTGCCTAAAAGCAATTCAGCTACATTTTAAAATTACAAAAATACGTTTTTGCGCATAACAATGTCTCGATAAAAAATCAGAAACGATTTTGTTCAAACCAGATTTCTGTTGAGAGTGCGATAACGAACGATTTTGTCGTAGATTTCAGTGAACTTTGAACACATTCAGAGACACTTCTAGATTATGCGTTGAAAATCTGCATATTATACGACATTTGACTAAGAACTAAGAAGAACTAATAGCTAAAAAGATTGTATGTAAGCTTCAATGTGACATATTTTTGTCATACCGGCTACTATTATGTTATAAAGTTTATATAGTATAAAAGAACAATTTCTAAACTTTGGTCTAATAGTAGTCTAGCATGCCTATTATCAGTCCACTTAACTTATTTATATATTAGGCCATTTCATATGTGACAAGGTGAAACGAAAACATCTTGCTGCCAAATATGTCTACTGTTACAAAATTTTATTATGAACACTTGTCCTAGAATTCAAAATAATTTTTTTTTAATGTTGGAAATCGATCAATTATTGTAAAAAGAAAGTCTGTTATGGTTTATTTTTTAATTTTACTTCAAAAATAAATTTTTGATGCCACAAATAATATATGCTTCAGATTTCATAAAATTAAAGTTTAAAAATGGAGATTAATTTGAAGAAACATAGTTTTTTTCTAATTACATGATCTCATAAGATAGTATTGGTTCTAGTTCTTAGTACACCAGAACCTGTTAAGATCGGTCACCATTACTTCGGACTCGGCGTGCACAAACTCACAGTTCGGATATCAGGACTTTTGTGGGTCGATCCCTTTTCAGCGCCGTACTGCTTTTCGGTAATGCATCAAATCTTCAGTGCAGGCGCCCGCAATATGGAGGTACGGCGCCACCTCATATACCTGCTTTCTACCTGCTTCAAGGTATAGTTAGTTCGTACAGAACCCCGACCTTTACGGTCTAAAGAATCCGTACTGTATTGACTCCGGCGCTCACAAGGAAAAAGTCTACAGCAGGGATTAAACCAGTAGGTTAGTTTTATACTTGAATTTGTTAACCTGTATCAAAAATATCTTTTAAGACTCGTTCGCCCCACTTGAGGTTAGGGGCTAGTTGGGACAACTTATTAGTGTCCCCGACCGTGGAGCAATGATTGGACATTCCTGCCGCATAAAATAGAGTGTTTGTTCAGGCAACCTTCTATATCTAGAAGCGCGGCAATCCCCACGCCCCCTGATCGTCCAGCTTTCTGGATACCAACCTGCATTCATCTCCACTGGTCCTATGACTCAGATCATCAGAGAAGTTTGGCCTCACAGCCTCTTCCTACGACTTGTACCCAGGTTTAGAATAAGGTACCTGCACAAGGTGTTCGAGGATTTTGCCAGCCGTTTCTGTCTTGTCACCTGTTAGCAAAATCAGTGCCCTCATTTAACATGTATAGTTTTGGAATTTTTTCTACAATAACAAAGATTTTGTCATAAAAATTTAGGACATGATAGCGAACATGCTAACATGCTCGGACTCTTTTTTGTTAATTAATTCAAAAAATGTTCATTTGGCTAAATTTGATATGTGTGTGTGTGTGTATTTTGAGGTTCTGTGTTCCAGATTTTATCCAATATCTATTCTTGTGTGCTATTAATAGCATTGGCACGCCAAAGACCTACAATATGGAAATGACAGAGAGCTTAAAAACTATCCTAACCCAAAAATAGTGCACACGCATTACATTTGTATATAGAAGAATAAATATTTTTGCTTAATATCCCTAAAAAGAAAAGTCATCTTCGAATACAGTTTTTAAGAATTTTTATTTATGTGGAAAAAAAGCCGAGGGAACTGAACCCGATTTACCACACGACGAAGTATCACATGGCCTTAAGCGGACTGTATTTCGTTATACCATTCTACACTAACCTTATATAAATCCTAGTTACCAGTTTTCCTGGCTCTATGAAATAGTTTCCAATTCTCCTTTTTTTGAAGCCTGAAATCTATAATTCATCCTGGGAGCATCCTTGCCTGCCTTCGTAATGCAAAGATGACTATTATCCTCAAAGGATTTAGGTATGCTTTTATTCACTATATTTACAGCCAATTTTAACTAACCCATGAATCTACCCCCCCCCCAGGAAATGTTTCTAAGGACTCCCCTAGATCCTTCCTATATTTATCTTAGTCAGTCGCTCTTGGTTTCCTATACCTAATCGGATTAGACTTCATAGCTGTCAATAAAAAGCATATATGCGTATGATCTAATTGGGATGTCTCCGGCGATACGCGGCAGTCCCTAACTGCTTTCCTAATGGGTATAGAACACAGTTTGAAGTCAATAACCTTATCATGTTTAGCTGTCACAAATGTTATGAAATTTTGGCGACTCAATGTGGTTAAATCAGTAGTTAAGAGAAAATTTAATAGATGCTTACACATTTTGTTGATCTTCTTACTGTTCCATGTTGTATGGTACATAATTACATTCAATAATCAGTATGCATCCTTTCGAGCTGCAGTAATCTACAAAACGTCTTCACTCATCTGATGGCGAAGGGTCAAGAGAATCGAATAGCAGGTATGCTGAACAAATCACCAACAGGCTCTAATGACAGATGCTCTTCCCTGGTCCTCGTGGATTCCTTTAGTTTAAAAAGTATTTTGATCTAGTTTCTTCTTATTTCCAGATACGGTTTACAAACTATCTTCTCGATGCTGAGGACCACTGAGGGCGGGTCCACAATGAATGTCGTGATCGTCGACGTTTAAACATATACGCAAATTTGGCGTCAAACGCACGTTATTAGTAACGATCGCAGCGAAAAAACGAAAAATGCGATAAAGCGAAACTGTTCTGATAGTTCGCAATAACGTGTGTGTGGCGTTAAATATGTATAAATGTTCGAACGTTGACATTTACGACTCTTATTATGGACTTATCCTGAAAGGTCCGCACTTCGAACTAAGTGCGTCACCCCGGCGTCTTTCCTAACATCTATGATGGTCCACTCCTCCAATTTTAAAAAGGGGTTTTGGACTGCCATCTTTTTGATGATAAATAGTGGTTCCTTGAAAGTTTCCAGTACCCATGCTATAAACTTAGCAGGCTTGTGAAGCTCCTTAAAATCAATGACTTTGATTCTTGCACATTCTCATGTTTTCAAACCGTCTACTGCCTCGGTGAACTATTTCCTAGACGCTTCATCTGTGCAGATGATGGTAAGAATATTTTAGGAGGCTTTAGGGAGCGAGACCCTGGTTGAGGAGTTGTTTCACCTCCTTGTGACGGCAGATCTATATTTTTTCTTTGTAAGGTATTGCTGGGATACAGCATCTTCAGTATTCTAAAGCTCGTTTATGGGAGTAAATATGTCCCATTCTTAGCCATATCACTCAGAGTGCAAGGAACCGTACAGGCCTCTTGTGGGATTCAAAGCGATTTAACCCCATCATACGCTTTCACCTTTTCGAAAGAAGAAGTATCTATAAAGGTTGTCATTGAAGACTCTCATCCATGTGATTGTTTGTTATGTCAGGATTTATGTTGTTCTTAAGAGCAGCTAGAAAACTAAAAGACATTTTGTTGTCCCACAAAGCCCCACTTTTGGCGATAAGATAATTTCGCACTGGGAGGTTATCCGGAATCCCGGACACCATATTAGTTATAATACGCTGGTAACGTTTAGCAATGAACATGGTAGTCAACGTTTATCTAAGAAGGCTATTTTTGGCAGTCTACAACCACCTGAAATTCGCTGTTTAATCGAATTGACGCTGATACTTCTACTTTTTTTATGCAAACGAGCATCCAAAAGCATTGCTTGAGAAGTGTAGGTACGGAACATGGTTCATTTTTCAATATGGCAATTGTTATAAACAAATTTTATATAGGTGTACAACTTTGCTTTCGGAGCTTTCCCCCAAATTTGAGGCTTTATTCATAAAAAGTAATGACGTATTTATGAGTCAAATTACTTTCTGTCAATAGCCATTACTTTTTTCCATTTTTGAGCAATTGTCGGATACCATCTTGAAAAAATATGCGTCTTTTGAGGTGATTCACGAATCAAGCAATTTCTTTGACTTCTTCATAAGAGCAGAAATGCTGCTCAGCCAGGTCATGTGTCATTTGTCGAAACAAATGGTAGTCGGAAGGATCAACGTCTCGAGAGTACGACGGGTGGGGTAGGACCTCCCATTTCAGTGTTTCCAAGTATATCTTGATGGGTCTTGCGACATGTGGACGAGCATTGTCATGCTGCAGGATAACTTTATCGTGTCTCCCTTGGTGCTGTGGCCGTTTCTCCTTCCATACTCGATTCTGTCTTTGAAGCAGCAGTTGGCAAGCAAAGAAACGCCGTTGAACATCTCTCGGATTCAATTCGTACGGAACCCAATTTCCTTGCTTCTGAATTATTCTCATGGCTTTGAGGCGTTTCGAAATTGCTTTTTGAGTGACTCCTCAAGTTTTTGCTAATTCTTCTTGCCTTTAGCACGAGTCTTAAGAAATTAATGCATCCAATTTGTTATCTTCCAAAATTTTATCTTTTCCACTACCATAGCGGTCCTCGACATCAAGATCACTGCTTTTGAAGCGTTGAAACTAGTTACGACATTCTTTTTACTAGAAGCAGCCTTAATCTAGACACTTGACAGGCTTTTTTGACCAGCACTCGCTGCTTCAGCCATCTGTCGAAAAATGGCGAAAGCAAAGTTGAACACTAATAAAATAGCCAATTTTTATGTTTGCAATTTAAATACTTTACTTTCATTAGTAAATTTAATAAACGAAACCACATTTTTAGTATTCGATCCATAGACTTTGATTTGTTTACGACACCTTAAAAAATACTTTTTGTTTATTAAACTTCTTTATGCAAATAGAATGTTTATAAGGGTAAATAATTTTAATTCAAAACATAAAAATGTGCTATTTCATATCAAAATTGTCCATACCAATTGCAACTGTTATTAAATAACAATCTTCCGCATTTACACCAGTCAGATAATTCATTTGGATGCTGTTTTGGGTGAAAAAATAACAAAGATTCTACCCAAAAAACACGAAGTTTTGCTTTTGTTAATTTAGTTTGTTTCTAAAAAACTACAGTCGTCAAAACTCATTAATGTCCTGCAGTTTGGACTGATCGATAACGCATTTGGTGACAAACTGGCTTGGCAAAGTACAAATTCTACTCGGAAATTCCTAACTTTTGCTTTTGTTCATACTGTTTATTTATAAAAATTAATAATTAGTATTACTAATCAATTTCCTGTAGTTTGAAATCTCCGTTTGAGCATTTAGAGGCAAAGTCACGTGAAGAACGCAAGATTTTGCGAGAAAATGACAAAATTTTTCTTTTTTATCATAATTATATTTTGACATATGACATAGAGAAACATCTACACCCCCCTCCCCCAGTTCAGTCCAAAGCTATTTGAAGGCAACCCCTGATAGTGGACTGAAAACGAAAGGTTGGTGTACTTCTATGAGCATATCAAACTGTGAAACTGAAAAGAGCAGTGAATTTATGGGGTGTTTCAGAGTTCGCTGGATGAAACGCTTATCAGCAGCAGACCAGACAAGTTTTATGTAAATCCATGCCCAAAAGGACCTGCGTCTTCTGGTGTTTATACTAACATGTAGTACCTTGTCCGCTATCTTATCTTGGGCTTTACGCAGTTGGAGAGTTGCATTGCGCTTGAACTGTGGAGCGATCTTCCTTTCCTCCTTCCTGCAGGTTGCTCGCGCCTCTCCTCTCCCTGACAGATCATCGACGGTTTTTGTGTCCCTATACCGCTCAACCCACATTTGCATGAAATGATTAGAGTTTTTAAGTACTTTGACCGCAGCTGAGTATGAAAGATGTGGTCGGCGTGCATAGGTGCACAAAAAAACTGATTCGAAACGTTTATCGTAGATAGCACTCGTAGCTGAATGTTGCGTAATATCCGACAATTCAAATGAGAATGAAAAGAGCCGGTAGTTTTGCCGTAGCCCTTCGAACGTACAATCAAACTCGTATGTTGCAATGCAAATTTCAGGTACAGATTTTCTGACTTCACCGTGTCGTATGATGGCAGTAATTCCAACTTCGTTGCAAGATTACACATAGCCATTAGGGAAATGTAAATATTTATTTTATTTTTCTCACATGACACTAACTCGGAAAAAGTACTTTGAATAGTGACAAAAAATCTTAAAATGTCCAGTAAGAATAAAAAAGGGAGTCACAATGTGTTAAATAGATGCGCATATATTTTTAATAAGTATCTGTTAGATCTGTTGGGTTTTCATTTAGAGTTCCAAATAGGACAAGTTTTCCGAATAGAAATTCTGTTTGTTTGTGTTCGTATGTCTATTGATTGTAAAGAATTAAAAATTCGAAGTACAACTTGAGCTGGTTTCTAATTGGGTTTCCAAAAATTACTTCTACGCTGGCACGCAAAGTCCTTAATTCTGCAAGGATCTGTTTGGATGTTCTAGTACTGTAACCAAGTTGGATTTACATGGACAATCGAATTTGTATTGGCAAATAACAACCTGACATAAATACTTTTTCTGTTTGCAAATCGAATTTTGCCGCTGACGTGCCAATTCCCAATTGCTGTTTCGATCTATTTGGATGTTCTAATATTATAATCTACTTGGATTACTAGAATAATTTTTAATTCATTTTTGTTTGGAAATCCACGCAGCTCTCAGAGTTGGAAAATACCGAAAATTCTAACCGATCCTAACAGCGAGTAGGACTTATTGTGCAATCGTTAAAACTATTTGGATTTTAAATAAAAACCTAATTCAGATTGTACAACAACTGCACATGTCATCTTCTATTCTGGAACTGAAACAGAATACAATTCATATTGAGTTTGGAAATCCCAGTAGGTTACAGTGTTTGAAAATCCAGACAGATTCCAATAGCAATTAAGCCTTAGTGCACCATAGTTGAAATTCTCTTTCATTTCCAAACAGAAACGAATTTAGATAGAGTTTGAAAATGCAAACAGATGATGGCACATGATCATCCAAATAGATTCTTATAGCAATAGGAGCAATAGTTCTCATTGGTAAAATTGTATATGACAATTAAAACAGAAACAAAATAACATTATGTTTAAAATTTCAAATAGCAAGATACAGCTCTTTAAACCGAGTAAGTTCAGACTGCAGCTTTTAAAACTGTAACACTTCATACAGTAGCACTTAAAAGTTGCCTTATTTCCTTTAAAGTATCTGAGTACCGACTGATTAAAATAGATAGAATCATAATTATCAAGTAATTTAAAAAGATTTCGAAAAGGCACTTTTTCTCAGCTTGAAACACTTTTTCTCTACGTCCAAAATGATACCGCGATATTCATTTTTTCTTTAATAAGTTTGATTTGTACACGGCTCCGCACAGCTAACCTCTCAAGATTCAAAATAAATTATTGCGCAATACTAAACATTTTTATGCAAGTTTGGAAAAAAACATGTAAAATGTCGGTGTGTACAAATTTTCATAGAAATACATGGTAAATGATCTCGAATCGAGAAGAGTCCAAATGTCAAGCCATTTCGAGCGCCCCTCGTACTTGGATGAGTGACCATCTACGACGTACGACCGGGTTGTGTACTCGAATTTTAAAAACCCGGCAAAACTCGGGAGGTGGTTTTCTGCAGTTTTCTACTCATCTGTACAAATGTTTAGGCAACTGCGAGTAATTCGAATAAACTCGTTTGTAGCCGCAATGTAATTAAATTATACTAAAATTCATACAGACTATTATCAAATTACTGAAATAAATTAATGAAAAGAAATAATTACTGAAACTAATGAAAATGAAAGTTTTTACCCTTATATAGTTTTAATTTCTTTTTTAATTCTTATCAAATATATAGTGCATACATTTTCTTATAAAAACTAATTTGCTTAAAATGTTCAAATGGTTCAAAATCTAAAAAACAGTGAAGTTCAGAGTTTATTTATGAAATTTATTTTTATGATAAATCATTAGTGTAAATTTGGAAAGTGTCATAGTAAAAAGTGATTAGAAATACATTCTTTGTTGATTCCGTAAACTAATGAAGCCTATTCTTTAAAAAATTCCCAATCACTTAATTTACTCATGAAAGTAGCTTATATACTAAATCATGAAAATTTAATTATTATAATTAATCGGAAAGACGTTCTTAGTTAAATTTGTAAAATACTTACCCCATTCGTTGAAAAATAGCCAAATTTTGAATTTTTTATGAAACTTCTTTAAATAATTAATGTTTCTTGTAAATTCAACAAATAACATAGGAAAGATTTATCGCAAACACAATCTTAGTTAATTTCGTAAACAAATTGTGTTTATTAATTTTGAAATACTCTTACTCTCAATATGTTTATGAAGATTGCCTAAATGATTAATAATTATTATAAATTTACAAACTACGAGGGTCGTTCAACAAGTACTTAACCTCACCGCCCGATCGCACTGCTATTAAGAAAGAGTTTTACCATCGTGCAGCCCATTCTTTTAGTAGCCTACTGTCAAAGTTTCAGTCAATTCCCTCCATTAGTTTTATTTTGATAGCCTTTGGAAGCGAGCGTGTCGGTCAGTTTTACAAAAATGGAAAAGTGCAATGTCGTTCGGTGATTCGATTTTTGTTTTTGGAAAGGAAAACGCGCAACGAAATCAAAGATCTCTTGGATGCTGTGAACGGTGACTTCTCCTTCGATTGCGACCGTCAAGAATTGGTTCAACGAGTTTGTTCGTGGCCGCACATCGATTTTTGATGAGCCACGCCCACGTGCTCTTTTTCCATTTTTGTAAAACTAACCGACACTCTCGCTTCCAAAGGCTATCAAAACGAAAATAATGGAGGGAATTGACTGAAATTTTGACAGTAGGTTACTAAAAGAATGTGCTGCACGATGGTAAAACTCTTTCGTAATAGCAGCGCCATCGGGCGGTGAGGCTAAGTACTTGTTGAATGACCCTCGTATGGTGGAAAATGATCATCGAAAGACATTCTTAGTTCATTCCGTAAAAAATTATGGCTCTTACTTGAAAAATAGTCAAACTGTAAATATGTTGATAAACATTTCTTAGATAATTAATCATTGTAAATTTTCAAAGCATCAGAAAAAAAACCATCGAAAAGATATTCTTAGTTAATCATGTTGAAAAATGGAGCCTACTCGTAGAAACAAACCAAACTCTAAATTTTTTAATTGAAATTGTTTCAATAATTAATAGTTCTTGTAATTTGACAAAGCAACATAGAAAAGAGTCATCGAGTGGACCTTCCTAGTTGATAAAAAAGAAAAAAATTGACTCGTATATTTGAGGCCAAACTCTTATTTTTTAAATTAAAATTATTCAAATAATGAATCGTTCTTGTGAACTTGAAAAGTAGCATAAATAAGAGTCATTATATAGGCATTTCTACTTGACTTCGTAAAAAGGTAACTCAAAGAAAAAAAAAACTTAATTGAAATTATTAAAATAAATAAGAGTTCTTGTAAATTTACAGAGCAGCATAGGAAAGAGTCATTCGATAGACATTCATAGTTGAGTTCGAAAAAAATTGGCTCGTAGGATAAAGGCCAAACTCTGAATTTTTAAATAAAAATTCTTTAAATAATTAATAGTTCTTATAAAATTGCAATGAAACATAGAAAAGAGTCATTGTATTCTTAGTTGACTCCGTAAAAAATTGACTTGTAGAAATAAGGGACTCTTCATTTTTAAATTAAAATTGTTTCAATAATCATTAGTTCTTGTAGATTTACAAAACCTCATTCTTATGACCATATCGTCGGCTCTATAACCCAAACAGGATCAACGCTAGAGCGCACTTCGGTGGCAATGCCTTGGCTTTATAAGTAATACGCAGCTCTGTTCATAACCTAGAAATGAATCTAGATCGCATTTCGGTGTGCATGCATTGGCTTCATCATATATTCCGCTGATCTCGATTCTAAAGAATCGATTGCGAGTTTAAATCCAACCAATAGGTGAAGAGATAATGTGGCTTCAAATTTCGAGATATAATCGCAACCTTCTTTTTATAATAGAATGAGAAAGAACAGGATCCACAATGCTTTTATAACAAAAAAATTTGTGTAAGTTATTGAAGCTTCGTCCCTACCAATAAATCATTTTTACAAAATAAGTGTCCGTAATAAATTATTTTCAAATGGATTTTATTTTCTATTTGAATCTATTGATCATTTAGTCAGAGGGAGCAGTAGGGTTTCACTTATTTTTCAATATCAAAATTCTGTTGCCCCTACCCAGGGATTTCCTTCCATTGGCTTACGTCGAAATGTTGTCTTAATTAACTGAGGACCAGAAACTTTTTATAAGGCAAAAAAATTAAGTTAGAGTAAAAATAAAAATATTCAAAATTTTGAGAATAGTGGAACCTTAAGGGATAATCAAAAATGCTATTTTCTTTATTTATCAATGATACGGGTGTTTTTCTCCAGCATTATTTAAGCATATTATTAATGGCCACAACGCAAGTTTTGATATTAAAAAATATGCTTGTTGCACGGGCACATGGTCATCGAAAACTGTGATATAAACTTCTGAGGAATATAGCTATAAATTGGAACTGAAATTTGTTTCTAATTGTTTTTAAAGAATGTTCTTAAAGTACCTACGGCTTTAACGATTACATTCTCATTATGGTACACGCGTTTCGCTTTCAATAATTTGTATGGAATTGAAAAATTTTATCAAGATTATTTGTAAATCTTATATCTAGTAGAAATTTGTATTGAATTTTTTTCCTTTTTTGAAAATTTTTAAAATTTTGAACACATATATAACTTTTAATTTGTATCGATATCAAAAATACTATTAGGATCATTTATAAGTCTAAATTAAAATTATTTCTCGAAAAAAATATCCTACTCCATGTTCACGCCATTGGGAGTGCCTTCATGGTTTGGAGGGTTGATCTGCTGTCGGTAAGGTACAATCTCTGATGATATAGCAGATAAATTAAAATTTTTTTTTAAAACATTTATAAGTCTTTTTTCGTATACCAGAAAATTTGACAAAAATTTATGAAACACATACCATTTTTTTTCTTCAACTTTTGAAAAAGCTTGTACTTTTTGAATTTGGATCTAATCGAAAAATTTACCTAAGATAGTTTCAACATATATTTTACAGACAGACAGATACAAAATTAGGGCGACATTACGCTCTCATGAATGAGCATGTAAAAATCCAAATTTTGAAGAAATTTAAAATGGCGCTTGTTCAGATCTTTTTTCTTGAAAATAATTTTTTCTGAATTTTTAACATATTAGTCAGTTTATCCCAGAACTGCAACGGTCAGGGACAGCCCAACATTGAGAAAAAATCCAATATAATTTCTAATAAAATCTGAAGACATTAATTAATTTCGCCATTTTTCAACGGCAGTCCTTCTAACTTAACAAGACAAGCAAGTTTATTTAAAGAAACTACGCAATCGTCAATAGCAGCTGAAATTTTGAAAAAATTAAGGATGGCTACTGGTCAGATTTGAAAAAAATGGTCAATCTTCGCATTTTTTTATGGAATTCTCTCGAATTTTTTAAGATAAGTAAGTTTCTTTCTAAAAACTATGGAATAGTCAGTAACAGCCAACATTAAAAAAGTAAGATGGTGGCTGGTCAGATTTGAAGCAATTGATACACTTTTCCATTTTCAAATGAAAGATCCAAGCTTCGTAAGATAAGAAAGTTTATTTTGAGAATAAATGCAATAGACGATGGCAGAAGGAATTTTTATACAATCCAAAATGGCAATAAATCAAAATTTAAACTACAGTAGTAAATTTAACGAGTACTGAGATTTTTATTCTAAAATGCAAGCATGAAACCATTATTGTTGGAATATTCTCAAATTTCATAAGCCGACATGTTACGTTTCTTTAGTAATTCGGCTCTCTCTAAATATTACATAGTATCAGAAAAATACCTACCTTCTCGACTTCGACAGGCTTCCCTTGAGAAATAGCAAAATGAATCATTTGTTTAAGTTGCATCATCTTCCATGATGGATATTTTAGAAATTATGAGCAAGATTTTGTTACAAAGTTTGGGCCCCTATTGTTGAAAACTATTGAAAATACAGTTTTAGCCATCTTCTATGGGTCGCAACCCTAAGTCCTTTTGCATAACTCTACTACGAGGAAGTTGTTAAGGAAGTACGCTCGGTACGAAGCAAGGCGTTTGAAAAAACGCTTCGACTTGTTATTGAATCACATAGTCACAATCGAAATTCGCGCATAAACTAGAGTACGTGGAAAGGATGTGACGTTGCCATATCTTCAGTTTGCTGACGTCAGTCATACATTTATGGTATAAATAATTTTTTCTATTCTCATAGACTCTGAATGGCACTTTTCGAAGCAGGTATGGATTTCGGAAAACATTCTATATATGTCAGAATAATTTCATATTCTTTTGATTTTTCAATCTTTATATATGTATACTACAAAAAGAATGTCTTCTCATAAGATCATATGTTATTTTCAAGCATTCATTTCGCGATTATGAAGCTCTGAATGTTTCCAAAATTTTAACCAGAGCTTCAGTGAATTATATTACAACAGTCATCCAAGTATCAAACGATTCTCGTTTGTAATTCTACTGCCGAGGGTACTTCCTTAACTCCATTAAATGATGTAACTTTCCATGCAGAAGTTAACTGGCCTACTACTAATTCGGTATGAAACGCCAAACTAGATGTGGGTCTGGCGAGATAGACCAAATATTTTTTTTATTCGAAACATAAATTTCGATTCTTCATCCGCCAAGTGAGACTAAGGAGTCTTGGCTTGAGCTTGGGCCGCTCGCAATATTTCTACACGGAAATGTCAAAATGGAAAATTTAATTCTGATAAACTAGAAAATTCTTATGTTCTTCTGTCGACATAAAAATCAAAGCTTATATTTTAAAGCGGACGAGTTACTAAACACATCCATTTACACTTTCTTCTGCGACTTATGTCTGATCGCGGCTTCGGATAGGCGCGGCGCCTCGTCGCGCAGTGGCCAAACTTTCAAATCTGGATGCTTATTGTTAGTCGAGAATACCGGGCAGATTGCGTGGAGTCAGTGGAAGCAGCATTGTTTGCTCCTCATTCCGTTCGAAGCCACCCGCTGTGCAAGTTATTTGAAAGGATCAACCTTCCTGATTTTCACTCTAATTTGCAGCGACAAGGATGAAGCACGCGAACTGCATTCCGCTACATTCATAACATTTGTGAGCGGTTTAGAAAACGGACACTCGGTGGAGAGCGTCATTTCGGAAATAAACCGCGGAGGCTCCACAATAGACCGTATGATTTCGGTAGCGGTGTTTTTTTATCAGCACAACCTGCCTGCCATGGTTAGCTCTGATCGATGGCTGAACTTAGCTGAGTAACCCTCCATTTAATTAATTCTTTAATTACTTTCGGGAACGATCTTCGGTTTCTAGATCGACTGATAGAGAAGCTATGGTACACGTGAACTGGCATACGGTAGCCGTTGATTAGAAGTTCCCTCTCCTCTATAACACTTGCCTCCTGAATAAGCACATGATACCATCCATCACCTTATGATACTTCCCCACCCTTTCTAACTGTTTCAATGGTCAATCTTTCTTCATAATACCTGGCACCAATAAAGTGACAGAGACCTTCGGCTCCTTTAGCAATACAATTCAGATCCATATCTGAAACACTTTCAGATAGGAATACCAAAGGTTTATTTTGCGATTTTATTTCTCCTTTTCTATAGGAAAAGGTCTTATGTGCACGGTTAACTAATGAGATACGGTGTCCCGAAAAAGTCAAGTTTTGAACTTTCAGTTACCGTGCAATGCGGGGAACTAAAAATGTTTGGACTGTTAAAAAATTATTGGAAATTCAGTCATTTTTAATATAGGTGTTGGAATTTTTCCGCATTTACATACATTAAATTTACAGTATCAAACATTAATCCCCATGTACGGGCGTATGCAAATCTATACATCCAGAAGAAAGATTTTCAGATTCACACCAATGGTTTTTGTTAAGATGAAAGCTTTTTTTTTACTTAAAATCTTTTTCTTCACTTTGAAGTTATTTTTAGTTGAAAGAAAAAAATTATGTTAAAGAAATGATTTCTTTCTGGTCTATATAAAACAGATACAAAATTTAAAGTAAATTACAATTAATGTAAAATATTTTGAGTCATGAAAAATAACTAAGTTTTAAAGTCTTTCCTGGCTGTGGTTTTAATAGTTATATCGTCGGTTATTTTAATCACTTTCAAACAAAGCTAAATAAATTTGATACTTCATGGAGGTGCAATTAATATTTTTTCACTTTTTATGATATAATATGTTTACAGTATATAACAGAAACTTTTTTTAATTGTATGAAATCTTATTCCTGGTAACTTTTGGTATTAAGTCGTCATTTTTTTTCATTGCGAATTTCCCCATTATAGAAAAAATGAAGTGATGGTACTATATTTGAAACATTTTTATATGTACCCCGAGTAAAAATATGTTGTCTTGAGTTCGACTTGGCTCGTCTTGAGTTTTTCTTCAAGACAACTATGTCTTTCTGGCGACCGGGGAGAGACTTAGTAGTCGAAAACGTAAGCCTTGAATTTATGACTAAGGTTTACGATGTGCTTTGAAGACAAGTCGGCGTAGATTTGTCTGAAGACTAGGAGTTTTATTGTAAATCTTAAAATCAGTCGAGGTGGACTCTTCTTAAGACGAGAAGTTAAAGTCCTGAGAAGCAAACAGAATTTTTTCTGAAGTAAGTTATATTGCTAATTTAGGGATTTAATACTTTCCAGGGTCAAAATTAGAAAAGTTTTCGTTTGTGAATTTTTTGTCTCATATACTCCCACCTTTACAAACTATGGAACCCAGTGACAGGGTCTGCGAGTTTCAGGAATCCGGTAGCTAGACTCGGGCCAAGCTTTGACATCCGTTAAGGAAGAAAATTTCACAATCGATAGAACTTGTAATTTTGTAATAAATGATTTGCTGATTCCAAATTAGAAACCTGTCATCCTCAAGAACTTCCGTTATATAAAAATTTCCCCAAAAATATGAAAACTGTTATTTTCCACAAGTATCTAGTGAACTGTTAGCAACATGAAAAAATAGATAACATTTTTAGATTTTCATTTTGAAGAACATAATTGCTGCACTTGAAAAATTATTATTACATAAAAAATAAATACCATGGAGATGAATAATATGAACATTCTGTAAAATTTAAAGCGAATCAGTGATAACTTTCGGAGGTCTTAAGGGCCTTTTGTTGTCAGTGTCCTTAAGTTCGTCTTGAAGACAACAATTTTCGACTTAAGACCAAAAATAAAGTCTCGCTCGCAGCCAGAAGCGAGACTTACAAAAAAGTTTTGGTTATATCTTGGATGAAGACTGAGTCAAGACAAATTATTTTTACTTGGAACGCTTCCAAAAGTTATGCTTTAATCAACGCAGATTAATTGAGTTGCTGGAGACCTTAAGTTAAGTTAATTTTGAGTTTTCTAAACTTGAGATATTTGTATCTTTCAACTGAATTTAAATTATTATATTCTAGTATATTATCGAATTTTGTACACTGCGCTGTACTTTTCTTGAATATTTGTATTATTTTTAAAATAATCTGAAATACAAATTTTACTCTGCGTGTTCTAAAATTATAAAGAATATTCTTACTAATCTACGATTTTTTCATATTATTCTGTGTCTAAAATTATTTATAATTTATACAATCTTCTAAACTTTTTTAAAAATGTTCTTTTGTGTTCTAGAATTTTCTATAACATTCTGTGAAGTGTGACGTCCCCTATCGAAACTTTTCGACCGTCTGACTCATTTTAAATTGGAATATATATCTATATGTATAATGTCACAGCCGCTCTCTCCATGCTCCCCTAAGAGACTGCGTGACCCAGCAGTTCTAGGAAGGCTGAGAACGGGGTAACTGAAAGCAAGGGTTTAGTGTATGTATATATATATATATAGTTCGACCTCCTCTGGTTTGGGTGGGTGTTCGACAGTAACTGGACAGTAACTGGACTTCGAGAAACGAACCATGTTCGTTATCGCATTTTCGGCACCAGCTGACAAAAACATCATAGCCAAGGAGAATGAAAAGAAAGAGAGGTATCGAGACCTTATAAGGGAGTTGCAACGATTGTACCCGGAATATTCCGTTAAACTGATCGTCCTTATCATCGGCGCTCTTGGAGGTGCCAAGATTTCACTTGCTAATAGCCTAAAAAGCATCCCTGCGTGTCAAAAATATGCTAGAACACTTGCGGGCAAAATGCAGAAGGCGGTTGTCCTTGGGTCACTTCGTGTTCTTAGGGTGCACGAGGCTTTTGCTGGATCGTCGTATTGATTCCTTTACAGATTGTAACCACGTATCTCACGGTTGTGAGACATGGTTGTGGCTGAAATTTTACCGCGATTTCGCTGGAAGCGGGTGCAATTTTTCAGATTAGCACCCGCTCCTGGCGAAATCATGCGGTTGTCCTCATGACAAATTTTTAATTATATATATATATATATTAAATACGAGCAGAGTTATGAAATTCTCGTTACCCAGGTGAAAAATTATATATAGTTTATATATAGTTTGGAATATTATATATAATATTCATTTGTTTTATATAAAAAATGTATAAAACAAATCTATGTTTTATATAATACTTCCCGCTACGTATTAACTATCAATAATGTTTTCGCCTAGGTATTAGCGAAATAACGTTTATAATCAATACACTTAAACCTAAATAGCAATAGACGTTAGAAAATCAAATTATTTTTTAGTTTTATATACAATATACTTCATATTTTTCAGAATAAAATTTAATTGATCGATCACATAAATTTTTTTTGAAACATAATTAAACCTTAGTTTCGAACAAGTTTTAAGTAAAATGGTACATTCCTTAATAATTATAATTTTTCGTATTAGCAAAACTAATTACTGATGATACTCAGCTGAAGATAAATAATTAACGTAGAACAGTGGGTATTATATAAATCTCATTCCTGTGACTTATCGGTTATAATATATAACAGTTCGTTGATCAGCTTTGGAGAAATAATACTGTAACTTACTCAGTCTGATAGCCGATCCTAAATATGCTAACTATCTTGTTTTTGTAGTGAACAAAACTAAGCAGCTTAAATTCTTATAAGAATCTAAATACAGTGAACCTCTTCTATAGCGCCGATTTTGGGGCTGACGGTGTGTGGCAACTAACTCATTGTAGCCCGCTCCGCTTTTGTTTGTTCACGCCTAACTGCTCGTCTGAGTGACAGCCGCAGATCCCGCGCACCCTGCGCAGCACCTGTTACACCAACATGCGACGCGGCGTTAATTCTTGGAAGTTCTATAGAAGGGAGGGCTATTAAAGAGTTTCACTGTAGTTATGTAGGAAAGACAAAGTGGCAAAATGTCTGCTTTATAGTTTTAATTAATTTCTGAGTTACTACAATTTTTTATATTTATATTTTTTATACTACTCAATGCTACCAACTGTTAATAATTAGAGAAATATTCCCGAAGTTACAAAACTCATCACAGGTTGCATGCAAAACCATTTGTACTCAAAACTTTACATTTATTTCTGTGAAAAACTTAAATTCTCGAGAGAAAAAAATCGCTCGAGATCTTACTGGCGTTCCTGACGTAAGTTACCGCCTTTCGAACGCTAGATGTAACGCCGCCCATGGTCAATGAATGAAGTATGTAAAACGAGCGCGAAATTTCAAAAGTGCAGTTTACGAGAAACAAAAGAAGAATTTTTTTATTGGAATATACATAACAATAATACAAATAAAATATGAAATAAAATAAATTCTTATGTTATCAGTATATGTTCAGGTATAACGCTGTATGAATTAATTTTGCAAGTGTAATATTCAAGAAGATGCAATGAGAATAAATAAAATTTATGAAAACATTCAATTTCGGAAGAAAAGAAATCAAATAAAAGGAAAGAATTATTCACGAACTATCATTTTGTAAAAATGTAACGATTTAAAAATAAATGAATTCTTCTAGATTGCAAATTCATCTTCGATGCTAGAATACTAACCTTCTTGATGACTAATTCTTCTTTTTGGTTGAGAATTCAATTCTTCGATTGAGAGTGACAGTATTAGGTTGACGATTTCTTGAAAAATTCAAATGTTTGGCAGAAATTTTAATTTATTGTGTGAAAAGTCTTTCTTGATGGAAAATTAATCTCTTTGGCTCAAGATTAATTTTTGTATAAGAAAATTCATTTTTTTACCGAAAATTAATTTTTAGAATTGAAAGTTTAACTACTCCATTTTTTGTCGAAAATATTTCTTTGTCTATAGAACTTTATTCCCATGTGCATTCATCTTTTTGATGGAGAGGTTATGTAAATTAGTTAAAACCTGATTTTCTTACTGAAAAATGTACTATTCTATTTTAAGTCGAAGATTGATTTTTGTGCGTGAAAATGTTGTTTTTTTTCACATGCAATTTTTTGATTTAAGAGTTTTATTTTCTTATCTTCAAGATTCATATTGTTTGCTGAAAATTCATTTCCTTAACTAAAATGGAACTATTCCGTTAACAGTTCATTTCATGTTGTTCAAAATCAATTTTTTACTAAAACATAAACTATACTAGGTTTGGTTGAAAATGGATTTCTTTGGCTGACGATTGAACTATAGGTTAAAAATTTATTTTTTTAACATTTGAACTATTATAAAGTCGAAAATCCCTTTTGTACATGAACCTTAAAGAAAAGGAGACACGTTACATTTTTTACGAAAGAAAGTAGAATTGCAGAAGATATGGGTAGAATAAAATGAAATTCATTTCATATTAACATTTGGGTAAATCTGTTACTCTTATTAAATGCCATTAACAAAATAAAAGAAACATGTGATACATGTATCATGTATATACATATACATGTGTGTGTGTGTGCGTGGGTGCGTGTGTGTGTGTGATAAAATACATACCATACCAATATCAGAGTTATTTAATTAAGTTTATGTAAAAATAGGAATAAGTTTATCCAAATAATAATATGAAATGAATTTTATTGTATGCTACCCACATCTTCTGCAAATCTACTTTCTTTCGTAACAAATTTAAATCACTAAATACCAAGGGAAAACCAAGAGAAAAGACAAATTTTTAACAAAGTAGTTCAATCTTCAGCCAAACCCGAGAGAAAATATTGTCTTGAGTTGACTAAGGTTTACGACGGGTCTTGAAGAAGTTAGAGTGGACTTGCCTTGATACATGAAACTTTATTATAAATCTTAGAACCAGTCGAGGTGGAATTGTCTTCACCCATTAACAGCGGAAATGCCACTTTTCCAATGCTTTTGTCTGCGGCTTTGTTCGCTATGAAAACGTTTTTGAAAAATTCCAAAATAATTATTTCTAATGTGAAATTGTATGAGCTTTTCAATTATTCTATACAAATTTCGAAAAAACGCAATCCTAAAAAGTTATGATGGTTTATTTATAAAAAAACGTGGTTTTTTAAATCAAACATTATCTTCAAATAAAATTCTCACTGAATCCGCGGCAGTAAATGCGTCAATAGTGAGTAAATCGTAGCATTGGGCCTTAAACCTTCATTCCAAAAATCTACTATCTTTTTGAGATGTTAGGGGTAAAAATATTTGTATGTTAAACGTTGAGCATTAGAATTCCACGCCTATATTTGTCAGTTGTATATTTTCGATATTACAATTACAGAATATTACAATTTTTGAACATTTCAAAATAATCAAAATTACCTATCGTTAATTAAAATTGGATAACGACTTCTGTCTGTATACACGAGGGAAGTATGATATTAAATGGCAAATTATATCGTTATATAGACATGAATACATTTGACAAAATGCTTATAAATTTAAATTCAAATTTGAGTTCAAATCACCTAAAATAGATAGAATTTTAAATGCACATTACATATCATTCGTTTTTCACTTACTTATCACGTTTTGATTTTTTATTAGAAATATTACACATAACATCAACTTGACTGTGTGTATCTTCTCATCGACATTTTACACCCTTTATAGGTTTTTCGCTGATGCAAGAATATCAAAGTTTAATTTTAAGTACACAAATAAATTATCAAATAATTCCTTAAATTACTAGAAATAAGTAAACTCCTTAAATATTTACAGCCGTTATTTGGCAGAACCTTACATCTAATACCTCGGATATTTCAGTTAAAAATTTTGGATGTTCCAGAGTAACATTTTACTTTTTAATATCTACAGATGCTAACTTCAAACATGTAGATTGTTGTCCTATATTTAAACGTAAAATATGTTAACCCTGAAAACCTGCATGTTAAGTTTGATCATCCATTTTTCTCTGAGCGGGGTTTTTATCGGTCGCCGATGACGAATCTGTCATCCGATTTGCTTATTTCAAGATGGTGGAGCCAATAGCGTGGCCAAAAACATAAAATATTGTTTAATTTTTATAAAATTTTGTATACATGGTCGCCATATGGAATCCGCCATCTTTAAATTAAAAAATATCATGGCAGTTTCGTAGTCAGCAACTCAAAAATTCCTCTTGTATGCATTTTCATGAAAATCTAATAAAAGGTCTGATTACTCGTAAAAGTAATAGAAATAGCTTAGAATTTTTTACTTTTAGCTGCCACATTTGATATCGCAATTTGGATTTTTGCGAAATATATCCAAACAATTTCAAGTTGAGTGTCCAATGCCACGATTTATTCATTATTGAGTGATTTCCTTCCGCGGGTTTAGAGAGAAAATTTGATTTAAAAAATCAAATAACTTGTTAGAATTGCATTTCTTCGAAATTTTCTTAACATATTTTGCAAATTTCAGATAATTTTACATCAGAAATGATTGTTTTTGAATTTTTTTAAAAAACTTTTCATAGTTAAGAAAACCTCTGACAAGAGCATTGGAAAAGTTACTCTCTTCATCTGAATCAGTGAAATTTCACTGATTTCCAGTGAAATCCCAATGATTGAAATAGCTACAAATAGGTCACTGACAATCAGTGAAAGGTTACTTATTGATTCAGTGAAATAACTACTTTTGAGAGTTGGCAGTACTTCACCATGTCAATTTAGCAATCATAAAAAATAATATTTTAGTTCATTCAATCAAAGAACCATAGTAAACACTTAAAACCCATAAATATGATCAAATACTAAAAAGGTGAAAAGTTCTGATCCTTTTAAAAGACAAACAACCTCACATATTACTTTCGTTTCAAGATTGGTCTGTCATGTACAGACCCGTTAAATAAGTACTTCCTATACGAGTTAGAGTATATTTATTCCGCAGATAATTCAGCAGACTTCCAGCCCGAAAATTAAAAAATTTATTTCATTAAGGAATTCTTCTTGCTTTATATTGCCAATTTATGGGCTTTGTTATTTTCCAATGTGAAAATAAAAAAAGGTTTCGTTTGTTAATTTTATTGTACATTATATTCTGACCTCTGCAAACTATGGACACCACCGGCAGAGCCTGCCATTTCCAGAAAACGGGTAGCTAGACTAGGACCAAATCATGGACATCTGCTAAGGATCAGTGGCGCTAATCCTCTGTGAAACAGGTTTGGCGGATCTACTTCAGGCAGGCACCCCCCTCTCCTTTTCAAAATGAATAATGTGATAATAAAATATAAAATTAAAAAAAGAACAAGAGCGATTATCAAAATGATAAAAATGATGATAAATTTCTACGTGCAAACATATTTATTTCCTCAGGCACTTATTTAGCAAATAAATTCTTGAAATACGTGAATAGCAAGCCAAAATTTCAAACATCAAATTAAAGACATTTTTGTAAGATAATTCAAAAATAAATAATTGATAATAATTTTTCTACACAATAAGGAATCAGCCATTTGAACAGAAAAATGTATAAGAGATCAAATTACATTGCAAATAATTAAAAATTAAGACTCTAATATACTATTTCGCATAAATCTTAACCACTTAAATTGTTAGGACTTGAATGATTTATTTATATCAGTGATTGAAAAATTACTTATGTATTCATTTATTTATTATTCATCCATTTATTTATTTCATTAACTAATTATTTTATCTTCGAATTTAGTTGAAAATTCAAAATTGAGCTGTTCTTATTGTTAGAAAACTTGCATGTCTTTCTAGAAATGCATAAAATTTTATCAAAATAAACTCTTTAGACGGCTTATTTAGAAAATTGAAATGGCTTTGAAAGGAATTTAAAGACGATCTTTTTCTTTAAATCTCCTTTGTAGCATTCTTTTAGGTCACAGGAAATGTGCCGTCATTGCAAACCATCTCTAAAATGTGTTTTTAGTTTTGTCCTTTAAGTCCGTTTCCAAAAGACTTCAGAGATACCGGTCATTTACCCCGAGAATGGGAAAAACCAAATAGAAAATTCTAAGTTTTGAATATTTGTTCTTTTTGAAATTGTGTTTCGTTATGCAGATAATGAAAAACCCGGAAACCTACTTAAAGATAAGTAATTTATATTAATTTATGATAATTTTTTGTTCAAAAAGAAATTTTAACCTTAAAACTACAAACAAAGTGGACAT
>NC_046659.1:41110870-41116748 GCF_010883055.1 Belonocnema kinseyi
ATAAGGACAACCGCAGGATTTCGCCGGGAGCGGGTGCTAATCTGAATAATTGCACGCACTTCCAGCGAAATCGCGGTAAAATTTCAGCCATAACCACGTCTCACGTCCGTGAGATAGGTGGTATATATATATTCATTTATTTATCATTCATCTGTTTATTTATTTGATTAACTAATTATCTTATTTGTGCATTTAGTTGAAAATTCAAAATTTAACTGTTCTTTTTGTTGGAAAATTTGTCCGTCTTTCTAGAAATGCGTAAAATGTTATCAAATTAAACTCTTCATACGGTTTACTTAAAAAATTTTAATGGTTTTGCAAGGACTTTAAAGAAGATCTTTTTCTTAAATTCTCGTTCGCAGAATTTTTTTTAGGTCACAGGAAATGTGCCGTGATTGTAAACCATCTCTAACATGTGGCTAGGAATGCTTTTCAGGCTATTAACGAGTGAAAGTTTGGCACCTCTAAGAGCGCCGATGATAAGGACGATTAGTTTAACAGAATATTTCGGGTACAATCGTTGCAAATCCCTTATAAGGTCTCTATAACTCTCTTTCTTTTCATTCTCCTTGGCTATGATGTTTTTGTCATCTGGTGTCGAAACTTCGATAACGAACATGGGTCGCTTCTCGAAGTCAAGAAGTACCATGACCAGCATAGAGTGTGCAATAGAAACAATTGTCGAGAATATAAAGTTCCAGTATATGCGGTACTTCCTATTCTCGACAATGGACTCGATCTTCTTAGGAGAATTTAGAGAAGCGATATTAAGGCTAATGCCGTAAGAGTGACAGAGATGGTAATAAAGCACTCTTGGTGCCGCATTGTGCCTTTGGATGTAGGTCGTTCCCGCATGAGTTGGACAACTAGATAGTATGGCAGCCGAATGCTTGAGGTGTGCATAGCACGCCCTGCAGCTATCATCGGGAATGTCGTGGCTCAAAATGTGTCGACGGTATGTTAAGGTGGAAATGACACCGTCTTGGCATGCCAAAATGAAACCCTCCGTACCAGACTTCAATCCGGGAGATTTAAGGTAAGCAAACGTTAACTCACATGACATTGACTGATATTTCACATTTCTGTGGAAGATACCGTGCATCCTCTTATCGAGAATCTGTTCATAAAAGTTTTACTCTTGTCCTTTCTTAATCTGGGCTTTCAGAAGTGAGTACTAGAGATAGATAAGATTTGATGCATTTTGCTCACCCCTAATACTAAAGTTCATTCCGAGTGGTTCAGCTGCCGCCTCTGCTGCTTTGTACAGAAACGCTCCTTTGCCCACTTCTTTGTGCATCCCGACCATTTTAAGAAGTGGGTCTCTTTCATTTGCGACTCTATGCACTGTACCGAGAATAATCCTCTTGTGAAGACATTCAAGACTCAATATTCCACGACCATCATGACGGCGTGAGATGTAAAGTCGTGGAACAGAAGATTTAAGATGTATGCTTTTGTTTATGTGCATAACCTTTCTTGTCCCAATATCCAGGGATCTGAGCTCGTTTTTCGTCCATGGAACTACTCTAAATGAATAGAGTACTACTGGGACGACAAGCATGTTCATTGCAGATACTTTGTTCCTCGCCGACAGTTCGGAAGACCAAATCTTCCGGATGAGACGTTTGGATCTGCTTCTCAGAGTAACCTTTATAGATGTCACATCCTGAATGCAGTCTGTGGCACGCCCAGGTATGTATAAGTTTCTCCAGCGCAAAGGTGTCGTATAGCGCTTCTATAATGTAAAATACATGAGTGACCTTGTACTTTTGATCTGCAAGTTTGCTGCAAAAGTACCCGTCGAAATGGCGAAGTGCTAGAGATAGTGGCAGGAGTATTGTGCCCCTTTCCATCTTTGTAGAGTCCCACATGCAAGGATCAGGCTGTGTACTATAAGAAGTCGCCTGGTATCCCAGAGTCACGGTTCTGGACACCTCACCCAGGTGCCATTTAGCTTCCGGAATGGTTTTCACACCTCCGCTTGGGGGTTAATTCCTTTGGGACCACTCCTGGACAATTATCCGCGACTGCCTATTTATTTTTGTAACCATATTCAGCAGAAACCCTTGGTACAGGAACCCTCTATCCGCAACCCGAAGACGCATTCTAAGCATAAAAACATAAAACCAAGGCGACTTTCTCGCTTTCATTTCGGCCCTCCCCCCCTTCCAAGCCTCCGTTATTAACTCAAGTTTGGTGGGAATGACATTAAAACTACAATCTCTACCATATGACGAATTTGTACTTAAATTGGACATGATTTCGACTCGCAAAATAAACTTATAGTATAAAGGTGGTGTTGGGCGTATAATATAAACAATGAATAAAACAAAAAATAAAATAACCTCGGAAAGGACTGGAACTTTAATTGACAAACGGCATACACGTGGTAAATCTCAATGTAAAAGAATTGCGAGAAACTATGCATGTAAGGAAATTAGATATTTTATGTGTGTCCGAAACGAAGAAAAAGGGATGCAAAAGTAGAGACATATAAAACGTTGTGTTGTAAGGCGGATTTGAAATATGGTCAGGAGTAGAGAGTGAATCACATGGTAGGCAAGGAATAGTTCTGACGTTGAATGTAAGAGTGAAGCAGCAACTCGGAGATTATGATTTCGTATCTCCCAGACTGCTGTGGGCTAGACTGACAGTGTAATACATATTTGTGATCGTGGTGAAAGAATAATTCTACTAGGAGATATTAATGGATAGGTAGGCATTCAAAATCAGGATACAGGAAAAGTATTATGTAATTTTGGGGATCCAAGAACAATTCATAACAAAGATCAATTAGTTGGCTTATGCTTAGAAAGCGGTCTGTTCATTACAAGTACTTGGCTTAGACAAAAAATGATCCACATGTACACCTCGTCCAAAGGAAATAGCTAAAGTATAATTGACTTTGTTGTTGTGGATGAAAGACTAAGATAGCTGGTAAAAGATACACGGGTCATGAGGGGTTCCCAATGCAATACTGATGATTACCTTCTGATCTCCAAAATTAACCTAGGTCAGGGATGGAGAAAAAAGAGAACCAAGAAAACAAAACAAACGCGAATAAAAATTAAGAACGTACAGAAACCGGATGTGCGAATGGACGCATGGACGAAGTTCCGGGCGTGTGTGGTACGATGGTTGTAGGAAGAATGTTTGGTAATGCTTGATGGAGTTATGATACTCAGGCTGCCCAAAAAGCAAAGAAAGAAGCGTACAGGAGAACTTTGAACATCGTAGTTCTTAGCAACGAAGAAAGAAATAGACGTATAAATGATTACACAAACAAAAAGAGGATACTCAGACGATTAATTGAGAAAAGTATAAATAAAATTAGAGCAGAAGAAGAGAATAAAATACAAAACGACTTTGAAGGAAGCAAGAAACTGCTTTATAAAAAAGTGAAGGGAACCAAAAGTAAAGAATTTGTCAGCATGAGAAATAGTAATGGCGGAATGATGCAGACGGCATACTAGAGGCTTTCAGAGACTATTTTAGGGGATAATTCGGAGATGATGCTATAGGACACCACAACTCCGATGTTGAACACGATGCGATAGAAAACTCAATTGAAAAAGTCTCTGTCATGAAGGTTAGGGACATAATTAAGATTTTCAAAAACGGTAAGGCTGCCAGAGTAAACGGTATTAACGCTGAAATGCTTCAAGGCGGTGGCGAGTGCATACCACATAGACTGTGCGAGTTGATAAATTTATGTTCTGAGATGGGAGCCGTCCCAGACGATTGAAAAAAAGCGATTATCGTACCAATATACAATAGAAAGGGAAATAAAAGCGACTGAAATAATTCCAGATGGATTAGCTTATTAAGTACCGTATGTAAAATATACTCAAAAATACTTATTCGTAGGGGAAAGAAAATAATAGAAACAAAAATTTAGGAAGTCCAAACTGGGCTTATGCCATGAAGGTCATGTACGGATAAAATATTTAGCTTAAGGCAAATTACAGAACAAAGTTTAAGAGTAGGAAAAAAAGTTTTTTGTGCATTTGTTGACCTCAACAAATCTTTTGACAAGGTAGATAGAAGTAAACTTTGGGAAGTTCTGAAAGAGTATGGAGGCAATGGATGGCTCCAACAAGCTATAAAAAAGGGTGTGTATCTCGAAGCAGTAAGGGTACGTTGGTTAGCATTTGCAGAATTATAAGGTTGTTATGGCCGAGTCAATCGAAGACTTGCAAAGAATGTTGAATAATCTGAATGCAAGCATGAAGAGCATTGGCCTCAATATTAACGCAAATAAAACAAAAACTATGGTGTTCGAAGGAAAGAGTGAGAAAAGACTATGCAATATTGTATTAAATGATGAGAAAATTGAACAAGTTGATAAGTTTGTATACCTTAATAGCTTATTTACTAGGGACGGGAAGACAGATGAGGAATTAGATAGACGCATAAACGAAGGTAAAAAAGTTATTGGTAGAGCAGGGCCCCTTTTCAGAAGTAAAAATATATCAAATAAAGCTAAATGGCAATACATAACTCTATATTTCTACCGACTGTACTATACGGTTGCAAGACATGGACCTATCAAGAAAAAGATAAGATTAAAGTTAATGCAATTGACAGGAGATTCTCGCACATGATATGCGGGAAAACTCTGATGGAAAAAGTGAGTAACGACATAATTCTCAAAAAATGTATGTAGTGCAGAAGAGGCGTTAGTAGACACATGGGAAAGAAATCGGTTAAGACGGTTCGGGCATGTTGGGAGAATGCCAAATGAACGACTAACGAAACAAGTGTATCTAGGTAAAGTAAATGGCAGTGTGCCGACAGGCAGACCGCGGAAGGAATGGTTAGAATGTGTGAATTAGACCCTAGTTAGTAGAGACATAAGAAGCCACAGAAACACGCTAGCCTGCATGAAAAATGCATGGACATAAAGGAAGCTAGAGAAGTATGTCAGGGCCGAAGAATATGGGGACAAATAGTTAATAAAAAGAGTGTCAGTAGAGTGAACGACGCCTGAAACTAAAGACATTGGATACTAATGGACCCAAGTGTGGAACCTCACATCACGACTTTGTGTGGATCTTCACATGGGGTGATTGCTAGAGAGATTGATCAGCAACCTAGGTCGGAGCATTGTTGCGGAACGAACGTGTTATTTAAACCAATATCACGAGAATTCTGGAACAATCTAAAAATTTTAAATCCCTTCCTCACTTTACTCCCTTCCCCATCGAGTGAGTCACGCCTACCACGAAAAGGAAATGGCTTAATGGTATAATAATAATAATAATAATAATAATAATAATAATAATAATAATAATAATAATAGCCTCAGTGTCTCAGTTGGTTAGACACTCGGACTTCACCTCAGAGGTCCGGGGTTCGATCCCTGAGCCGGTACCTCTGGAAATTTTTCAATGTACCTTTACCGAGGTTCTGGTGGTTCGGAACCCACTTCAAGTTGTAGGTCCCCCATCGTGTACTTGACTGCAACCCAGTCCGTCAATGATGGGGTCAAACCAGGCTCTGTCCAATATGTCTGTGCAGACTGCACTCATCAGATCACTTGATTGCATTATAAAAATGCGTCCGTGACTGATGATATATACCGGGACAGTCCCATGCAAAATGATCAAATAAAAATCCATCTCTAACCAAAAATGCCTTCTACATGTTGGGCAGTATAAGCCTGTGACAACATTTCAACACTAAAATGTTTTTTTATAACCTTACCGAAGGTGTTCCGCGTTGATCTCGCGGTAGGGCTTGAGCTCTCCTCTCATGACTTTGAGGGCAATGTTGGAGGTAGCTTTGCTACAGACAGGGTTTCCCATGCCAAATAGGCTGATAACGAAGAGGAGAGGGATAAGTAGAACATCAAAACCCATCAATGAAAAATGTAGAA
>NC_046659.1:41116848-41122644 GCF_010883055.1 Belonocnema kinseyi
AATAATAATAATAATGAGCCTCGGTGGCTCAGTTGGTTAGACACTCGGACTTCAACTCAGAGGTCTAGGGTTCGATCCCTGAGCCGGTACCTCTAGAAATTTTTCAATGTATCTTTACCGAGGTTCTGGTGGTTCGGAACACACTTTAAGCTGTAGGTCCCCCCATCGTGTACTTGACTGCAACCCAGTCCGTAAATGATAGGGTAAAAACCAGGCTTTGTCAAATATGTCTGGGCAGACTGCACTCATCAGATCACTTGATTGCATTATAAAAATGCGTCCGCGACTGATGATATATACCGGGACAGTCCCATGCAAAATGATCAAATAAACAAAAAAATTCAACTCTAACCAAAAATGCCTTCGACATTTTGGACAGTATAAGCCTGTGACAACATTTCAACTCAGAAATGTTTTTATAATGAGGGGTAAAGATTTCCTACAGTGGTGAGAGAGTGGATCGAGAATATCTGAAATATTACTCAATTACATCGTTGTCTTTTTACAAATTTTTGAAAAACTTTCGATGTTTTTAAAACATTAGGAAACAGCGTTTATTCATGATTTAGTTTTTATTATTATAATATTGTAAAATATGGAGATCGAAAAAAGAAATGTTTAAATGTTTCGAAAGTGATATAAAAATCTAAAAATAATTAAAATTAATATTAAAGGTTGAAAAATTATGTATGGATTCGAGCGCATGGTTGGCCTCATTGAAAGTTAGACAAATTTTTATTGGATTTCTAGAAAATTGTTTTGGCAAAATTTATTAATCAATCTTTTTTTACGATATATTTGCTGTAATCGACAAAATTAATCAAAATACGTCCTGGCATCACTTATAATTGCCAATTTGAAAAAAATGATTAGTTATTGAACTCTGATCTACTTTTTCTCCAAATGAAATCTCTGTACCCGTTTGATTTATGCTGGCACACAGGAAAGAGAAATATTAGAAGCATTATTTTTTATGCTTCTAAAAATTCAAAGATACTTACGAAATGGTGCTGTCATATGTAATATTCGCGAACCTGTTGATAAATATAAATTTAATCGTGCGAATTATGAATTTGTGTATATTCTGTTTTATTTCACTTTCTTTACTTAATTATTTCCCTTTCTTTATCGTGCATTTTCAGTTAATTTCTTTACGCAATATTTTTCTCTATTTTTGGGACCCTTCCCCCCTCAAAAGAGGTCATGCGGCCGCCCGACCTGCCCTCCGAGTTTGGCGCCTCTGCTAAGGATTACAATTTTACAACAGATAAAGAACTACAAGCATATAAGATTTTCCGTAAAAAGATGAAAACTGTGATATTCTAGAAATATCCAAATGTTTTTTTAGAGAACTCACTCATAATTATTGTCTATAATTTTCGCGGAATTTGGTAGATCAAAAATGTTTTATTGTTTCCAATAAATTTTAATTTAAATTAAATCAATTTAAATTTGAGGTTTTAGGAGCGACATAATAGTACTACTTATGAGGAGTCTCGAAATTAAAGGGTTCACTGTTATAAATAGTATTAAATTAAAAATACCAACGTAAATTGAAATTAATATCTCAAAAATATGAAATCGTCATTGAGAGCGTGTATATTAAATTTTATACACATTAACGATAATCAGTCGGATAATTCCATTTTATACAAAATTCAAATAAGTTTGGCAGTAATTCTCGTTTCTTAATAATAAAACATGCTACTTTTTCCAGATATTTAAAAATAAAACTTTTTTTCTTGAATTTTTATTAAGCTGCCTGGGGGCACATTTGGTACTTCAAGCATTCAGATGAAAGTGGAGAACTTTTTTTTATGCCAACCCACAGATCATTTTCCTGCAACTCTATCGATTCGATTATTTTATACATTTTCTCTCCTTCCTCATAAACAATATGGAACTGAAAATTTTTATGTTTTGAAAAAAGTCAAAATTTCATATACGTTTAGACTTAGACAATTTCCATAGCCCCCCCCCCCCCTGCCACCACCCAACAACCAAAAGACTGCAACAAATTTGAGCCGTTGAATTTTCTCAGCTCTGCTCGTTGATGCTATTTTGTTTTTCAATTAATATTTTAATTTCATAAGTGGAAAAAGCCAAGCTAAAATAGAAGTTGAATATATAGCGATATGTTTGTGTAAAAAAAAAGAACAAGAGAAGAAAATACAAAACGACTTTGAAGGAAGCAAAACACTGCTTTTTAAAAGTCCAAGGAATGTAATGGTCACCTTGACTTTGAGTTTAATCTTTGAATTTTAATTTGTATACATTCTATTTTATTTATTTAAAGTATTATTTAAAGTATATATACTTTTGCTACACTGAAATGACTTGCAAATGACCCTAGAGGTCATTTTGACCCAAAGTTAAACTACATATTTATATGTAGTATTTTCCGCTTTTTTCATTCCAAAATGACCTTGGAGTCAAAATCAAGGTCACAATTAGATTCCTTGTACCAAATCCTACAACTTTTGTCAGAACTATTTTCTTGTAGGATGCGATCCTTGAAAGTTATTTAGAGGTATCGATAATTTTGGAACACCCTGTATACAAAAGAAAGAGAGATAAAAGCGACTGCGATAATTACAGAAGGATTAGCTTATTAAGTACCGTAAGTGAAATATACTCAAAAAAGTGAACTTTGAGAAGTCCTAAAAGAAAGCGGAGTCAATGGATGGCCCCTACAAACTATAAAAACAATATAAAAGGTCATCAAAAAGTATAAGACCCCCCTTCCCCTATCAGCTAAAACATGCGTTTTCGAGAGAAAGGTTTCAGACAAAAGTTTCAGGGTTTCGGACGAGGATCTGAATGGTGAACTTGAAGTTCACCTTGGCGGTGGCTTTCAAGGTTATTTCAAGGTGAACTTTAATTTTTCAAATGTCTGTGGTCTGATGATACAATCTCGCCTTAGCTGGACGGATTCACATACGACATTTTTTTGAGGATCTCGCCTTCGTCGACCGGATCTAGATAGAATGTTTAACCATTTTTGTTTTAAATGCATATTTTCGCTGATCAGCCGTTTAGACCTTGTTTGAATTTACACGATCCTGGAATGACCCCGAAGGTCATCGGGTCACATGACCTTGATGCATATTTGAACGTACAATTTCCCGTTCATTCGATGGGTGGTGTTGAAAATAGGGGTTTGAATTTAAAAAATAAAAGTTAATCTCGAAGGTCGACGCCAAGGTCAGCTTTAAGGTCACCATTCAGATCTTCGTCCAAAGCCCTGAAAATTGTCTGAAATATTTCTTTCGTGGACCCGTGGGGTCCTTTTCCCTCTTTCTCTGTTACATTCCGCTAGTCCTGTTACGTTGCCGTGGCATTACATTATCTTTAAGTCTGAACTAAAGTCTAAACTAGCTATCTGGGTGAAAGTTAGTTTAGTCTTCTTGGGTGCTTCTTACATTATGAAATATGCCTCAGTAAACTCGGCTTCTGACAAAAAACTTAATCCTCAAGAAAACCAAACCGGCATGTACACCCCATTTCGACAATTTACTAATATTCGTAGAAAGAGTCATAGCCCGACACGCACTGATATCTGATTAAGTGTACCCCCACTATTGTTACCCCTCACTTGCCTCTACCCATTACATTACGCGTCGGATTCGAGGCGGGCATATCTGAGAATTTGAAATTAGTATCCATTGTACTTATAATCCCTTTTTATTCGCAATGTTCATGCGTAGAATGTCTATATATTACTCTAATTTGGAAAGCTTCGAATTTAAATTTATTATGTTTTAAAGAACATTAAATTGTAAATTGAAAACTTCGCAAATTTCACCATCTGCAACGTTTTAAAAGTGAGTTCTGACTGCAATTTCTCATTTATCAATCTGCAATAATTTGCATTGGAACATTTTCTATGAATTTAAATTGATGGAACTATTAATGCTTTTAATTTGAAGTCAAATAAGGTTACCATATAAATATTCTAAAGAAATTGAGTTTTACACACATAGAATTTAAAATTTATAAAATTTGCAAGGTACTAATTTCATAATTGGCTAATGTCACTATCTTACATATTATTCACTTTTTTAACTTTTTCAGTTTAAAATTCATGAACCTTATTTGAATTTCAAAATATTGTACAACTAGTACTAGGTTGATTCAATGTACAGACTTACGTTTAATCACAAACATAATTAAAACGTTAAGAATAAACATTATTGTAAATAGTGTTTGTAATAAAATGTTATATAAACAAATACGAATATTTAGGCAGTTGCGCATAGATAAAATTCGGTTTTTAAATTAAAGTAAGAATGAATAATAGCACTGCATGTTAAGATGGACTCTGTGAAAATTCTTGGAATATTTCATAATTACTACTTAAGTATTATAAATATTTCAGAAAAATATTATTAATACATTTTTATTATCATTTGTCACTAACTGAGACATTCAACTCAATCGGAAGCTATTTGAATGGAAGAAACGAATTCCTAGTACTTGAATTTCAAAAATTTAAAAATTTATTCATCTAATTTGTTTCTAGGAACAGAAATTGTTATATTTTACGATATTTTATGATAATTTTTTTTTAACTAAATATTCTTCTTTTTAGGATCCGTATCATTTCCACCGCCCCAATGTCATTTAATAATAACGTGAGACGATGAAGTGTGGTGAAATTTTACTGTTTTTTATCAATCAGCAAAGTAGTTCAATTTTTGAAGAAGCAGTTGCAATTTCCACTAAAAAATGAGTTCTTAACGACAAATATAATAGTTGATATTTTAAGCAAGACAATATCGTTAATTTAAATCAAAATCAGCTAAAGAGAATAAAAAAGAACCAGTTTGACTGTGTAATTTTTTGTAGGTCTTACGGTCTTCAATTGTTGAAAAAATATATAATAAACGAGGATTACTGAAAAATTTCGTTAATTAAACTTTTCGACCTTTCGGCATCACTGCGTGCCTTTTTCAAGAAATCTAAAATAAATTTATGTAAATACTAATATTTTTTTACAATAAAATTAACTGATTTGAAGTAAAAGAGATAAAATTACCAGTATTTTGTTTGAAGTGAAAACGAAAAAAACGATAGAAACTTCAAAATTGGAGTAAAACATGTCAATGTTATCAAGTCAAATATTAAAAATAAAAATAAAAACGAGTTAAAACTCCAATCTTGGTAATAAGTGAAACAAATAATGTTTTTTAAAATATAAAAAAAGATAAAAACCTCAAAATTTAAGAGGTTTTTTAATTATAAGATTACATCCTTATGAAAAAGAAAAACAACTTTATGATAGTTATGGACAGACGACGAACATATGACAAAGTAGAAACAGGACATACATTAAGGCGGTAAATTCATTACTACAAACTAAAAGCGTAATTTAAAGGAACTGAAAATGAGAAAAGCGCGCTAAAGTACTGGATTTTAAATTTAAACTTATTTTATGATACTTTGATATACGAGGGTAGTTCAATAAGTCCTTAGAATGAAGTATAAAAACAATTTTTTTTGGGTAAATTTTTTTTTATTTTTCAACATAATCTCCTTGGAGCTCTATACACTTGGTCAACCGCTTTTCAAGTTTTTTTAATCCTTCAGAAAAGTGCGTTTTCGGAAGTTCCTCAAAATAAGCACTTACAGAGGCAATGACGTCTTCGTTGTCTGAAAATCTCCGTCCACCGAGCCATTTTTTCAAGTTTGGACATAAGAAAAAGTCACTGGGGGCTAAATCTGGTGAATACAGTGGGTGTTCGACCAATTCGAATTTTAGTTCTTCAATTTTAGCCATTGAAACGAAGCATGTGT
>NC_046659.1:41122744-41150794 GCF_010883055.1 Belonocnema kinseyi
CATAACCTTACCAGCTGACTTTACGGTCTTTGCCTTCTTTGGAGCTGGTTCGCCTGTGGAAATCCACTGTTTGGATTGTTCCTTTGTCTCAGGAGTGTGGTGTATCCATGTTTCATCCACAGTCACAAATCGGCGAAAAAATTCCTCACGATTCCGACTGATGCGCGCCAAAAGAGCCTCAGAGGCGACCACTCTATTGCGTTTATTCTCAGCTGAGAGCAAACGCGGCACCCATCATGCCGATAGCTTTTTCATGCCTAATTTTTCATGTAGAATTAAAACAACTGCACCTATAGATATCCTTGTATAAATATGGATTCTAATATTTGTCTTTTGTAAGTGTTTTTTTCTTTGGCTAGATTTTAATATTGTTGAAATCGAAATTGAATTAATGGTCTAAATTCCAACAATGTTGTGATAGACCTGTATTCAAATTTCCTACTCTGCAATCTCTTTTGTGTTCAGGGACTCTTGTTTTTTGTCTTCTCCCTGTTTCACCAATATAAACGTTTTCACAGCAATTACATTTTATGAGATATACAATACTAGATAAATTACCAGTAGAATCGATATCTTTGGGATTAGGTAAAATTTTCTAAGTGATATTGTTTTTAGAACAAACATTTATGTTAAATTTCGTTACTGAATTTCTCAACCTTTCCGAGAGTCCTTGAACATACGGTAGCGTAACTTTGAAATCTGATTTATTGTACGTGTCAATCCAATTATTTTTTCTACTCGAACTCAAATGAAGGTAACAAACATTATTGTTTAAGCAATTTATTATTTATAACAATATTATCTTAAAATAATTATAGAAACTCGAAGTTTTTTTCTAATATTTTCCACTTGAAATTTTAATGAGGTTATAATTAAAACATGTCAACAAATATAATTGTTTAATCAATTTATTATTTATAACAATATTATTTTAGAATAATTCTAGAAACTTGGGTTTTTTTTTTCTAATATTATCCACTTCAAATTCTAAATATGTTATAATTGAACCGCTGGCCTGAGGAGTATTGTCCTGAGTGTCAATTTTTAAAATATTTCTAATTTCAATTTTAAATTCTGATACTTGTAGAGAATTTCAAGGCGCATCTTTTTTTCCTTTTGCAAAAATTTATAGGTTTTGTAGTTTTTGAGATAATTGGTAAAAAGTGGATTTTTTGAAATCGAAAAATTCCAATCTTTTTTCACTTCAACTCCCGCTAATTTAGTCAATTTTCATAATTTCCCGATTTCCCCCATATAAAGTACGTGTTTAAGTCTTCTGAAACTATCTAAGAAAGAAAAACGAGAATATTGTAATAAACAAAAAAGTTACTAATTTTTTTTGAGGCAATGCAAAAATCATGAATTTTAACCTTCAAGCGCCTCGTTTAGCGAACGAATTTTAAGCTACGGACCCGGTTTCATGGCCAAAAGTCGGAAAACATATAGAAATGTACAACAATGAATTGCAAGGACACTAATATATGGTTTTCGAAGGTGCTGATTCCGAATCTGATGTCAGAATTCCAACAAACAAAATGGCGGATCCAATATAGCGGAGCCTAATTTCAAAAATTCATTGGATCCACTCAAAAAGCGGTATCCAGGGGTTTTAGAGGGCGCTGAATGGCAATCCGAAGTCAGAATTAAAAAATGGCGGATTCAATATGGCGGACCTTCAACACGAAAAAATATTGGATATACTTGGAAAGTGGTATCTAGGGGTCTTTAAAGGCGCTGATTGCGAATCTGATGTCATAATTTCGGAAAACAATATAACTGATCCAATATGGCGGACGATAATTTCAAAAAATTATTGGATTCACTTAAAAAGTGGTATCTAAGTGTTTTTGGAGCCTCTGACTCCGAATCTGGAGTCGAAATGTCGAAAAGCTAAACATACTTGATTCTATGGAGTCCCCTTGCCCTTCACTATTCGGGGTGCTTGAGTTAAGTGAGTCCCCTTGCCAAATTGTCGTGAGTTCTATCTCCCTTTTCATCGGTCAATTCAACTTCGTCTAGCAGAATTTCAGTTTCTGAAAGATCAGCCTCTTCATCTTCTCGATCTGCTATATCGGAACTGGATGTTGAATCCATTACTCTATAAAACACATCATACATATTAGATTGGCGGTCGTGTTTTCTGCTGTGAAATTGTCTGTAATTCTTATAGTCTTTGTTGCGAGCTTCAGAAGCTTCTTCGCCAAGCATTCCTACCGGTAACACGCTCGAGCTTATGATTGCGGCTCCGTGAATGAGTATCTTATGTAACTTTGAAGGCATAGGGTACCAGTTGTAGTGAGTTACGTATATTCGGGCAGTAGAATCACAAAGTTTTCCAAACTCAAGTGGATTTATCGGGAGCATTTATCGTTCTGCAAGTTCATCTGTATTTCCAAAAGCTCGTCGAGCTGTGTTCCCATCGTTCGTAGTACCAGAGCCTCCTGGTTTTGGTTTATCCACTATCAATCCCAACTTTTCCCACAAAATCTCTTGAACCTTTTTTTCCACTGAGGAAATATTTCTTTTTGAGCAGGAGATCTTACTTACCAGACCTTGAGAGGAAGCCTGTACGAAATGTGCAAGCAACATTCTAGTATCCTGATCCACGCATGTAATGGACTGAGTCCATACATCAACGAATTTACGTCTGGTAGAAATAGGTCCTTCAGCTTATTGGACAGGTCATTGAAGAACTTAGGAGTTGCATGACAGATGGGGCGATTGAGACGCTCTGTTATTCCAAAGAATAACATTGTCCGCATTGGACAATCTTACAGGGATGAGAGAAGTTACAAACAAGCTTTCATCACTGAGACTCTCATTGTCTTTTGCTGATTTAAAAGATTGCTCGTAAGGTGAATGACCAGTACTACCATCCATACCCTACGAACACATCAACGAAAGATCCATTTCCGTACTACTCAAATTATGCATATGCTGGATTATGACTTCCCTTTGCGATTCCACAATCCTACTGGAAGTGTGATTCAACAAGGCCTGCAGAGTTACCTCTGCTTTTTTCTCCGAAATCGAAATTTTTTCTTCGGGTGGTCTACATTGCATCTTAACTTCTCTAACACAATTGTACGATGGCTAAATATCAGCACCACAGTTTTTGCTTTCCAACCGTATATTTGTGTGCATAGATTTAGTTAGGGAATTATCGAGAAGGAAAGTAAGAGCATCTTCAGCAGTCTTTTTTTTTATTGGAATTTCCGCTGCCTCCAACAATTTTCTAACTTTTGTTGGTTGCTCCAAGTTTCCTGAAACCTTCTTGAGAACAGTATACAAATCTTTCTTATCAGTTCGATTTGCTGCATAGCATGAAGCCATTAATAGTTTCTCCGGATCGTGCTTCTGTTCAGTACTGATTTTTGCAGATTCCCGCCGCTTTGAGCGATTAGATTTCTCATGAAATTCTAGGCTTGAACGACCAAGATGAGAAGATGTTAGATGTTCTCGCTCAGTTTTCATGGTCAATAAAACTGGAAATTCGGAATTCAACCATTCAGCATTTTTCGTCTCAAACTTATCCATGATCCTCCTCGCAGCTTTGTATTTTTCAGCGCGTCTACTTTTGAGAGCTCTCAAAGAGGAATTTAATCTCTCAACATCTGCACTTTCAATATTATTGACATTCAATTCCATTTTTGATAAAATGTAGAAAACAGCTGTTTCTACATTATCAGTTTTGAGGAGTTCCCCAAGAACTTCCCTTTTAGTGAATTTCGTCATTTTATATGACAAAATGTTGAAATATGGAACACAATATGGTAACGACAGTGACAAACAGGGAGAAGAGAAAAGAATAATTTGTTAACTTATTCAGAAAGTGGCTCTACACGCCATGGCATGGTCGTGCGCGGCGATGTGTATATACTATAAGCAGCGAAACAAGTGAAAAGTAGCACAAAGTAGCACAACTATGCTCAAGTGCACATCCTAAGGAAGACATTCATATATTTCAGAACTCAATATGTTGTGTTATGTCATGTTATGAGCAATCGGAAGCAGGTGCTCTGCTGTATAATCTTGTTCTACATTCACTAATAATAGGATTGTATTAAATTGCATTTGACAATTCCAGATTCAATTGACTTCAGAGAAAGTTTTTTCTTTATAATATTTTCCGAATAATTTGTAAAGTTCTACAAGATTTCATGAAAGATTATCAAAATATTTTAGGTTGGTAAAATTTCGTTTGTAATGTGAACTGTGATGTGGAATTGATTCGCAATGCTCTTCAATCATTTTTTTTTAAATTTTCTGTTAATTTAAGACAACTTTCGCGTACTCCACCTGCTAAATTTTTTAAAGGCTGCTTATTTAAAATCTTTTTTTGAACATTTTCAACTCTTCTTTTGCCCAAACATAGAAAAGCACAAAAAAAAATTCTTACAAATCGGAACATTTTCTTCGTCAGTAGGAAATAAATATAGCCAATGAATTAACCGTCCTAGTTTTTCACCTGCATTCGTTTGAATAGGATCCTTGCATTTTAACAATCCTCTGAGCAACACATTTTGTTCATTGTAGTTCCCGAGACTCCAAAAATTTGTATGCACTTTGCTTGTTGCACATTTGAAAACTTTCGGTAACATTTTTCTCCACAGCAAGATTCAATAGGTTTGAAAGATCTGTCTGGGATTAGAATATCATTAGCAATACCGTCTTTTTTAGTTTTAGACTTTGTAACGTATTCTTTTCCCTAAAGAAATAACAAATAATGCTATTGACTTCGTCATTAAAAATTTTAAATAACTACTTTAGACTATTTACATATTATATATAGTTCAGTAAAAGAATTATTTAAAAAATCAAGAATAAAAAAAGTCATAAAATATTAAATTTATAATTAAAATTTATTTAAAAATTCTATTGATGGTTTTCAATCGTACCTGATTTCTGGAACATTTTTTCTTATTTTTAATCCACGAATCTTCATTTCTAGTTCTTTTTCTACCTTGTTTCATTTTAATATCTTTTTCTTTTTAATTAATATTCGCAAAAATATCTAAAAAATCTCAATAATCTCAAAAAAATGCTTTTCCATCTATTATAAGAAACAATCACTTCGCTGATTCTATGCTTTATTTGTAGAGTTTCATAGAAGATGACAAAAAAAGTTACTGTTTTGCATTTGTTTGGGCAGCGTCAAGATTACCGCTTGGATTTTAAAACATTCATAATTTTTGAACTATTAATCCAATTGATCTGAAACTTTCCAGAAAACTTCTTTGAACCTTAATGAACAACTTTCTCACTGAAAGATTTCCGTAGCTTAAAATTCGTTCGCTAAACGAGGCGCTTGAAGGTTAAAATTCATGATTTTTGCATTGCCTCAAAAAAAAATTAATAACTTTTTTGTTTATTAAAATATTTTCGTTGTTCTTTCTTAGATAGTTTTAGAAGACTTAAACACGTACTTTGTATTGGGGAAATCGGGAAATGATCAAAATTGGTTAAATCAGCGCGAGTTGAAGTGAAAAATATTGGAATTTTTCGTTCTCAAAAAATCCACTTTTTACCATTTATCTCAAAAACTACAAAACCTATAAATTTTTGCAAGAGGAGAAAAAGGTGCACCTTGAAATTTTCTACAAGTATCAGTCTTTAACATTGAAATTAGAAAGATTTTTAAATTTGACACTCAGGACAATATTTCTCAGGCTGAATCCAGCCGTGTCCCCTTTTGGTCGCCAGCGGTTCAATTAAATCATGTCAACAAACATAATTGCTTAAACAATTAATTATCTATAAAAATATTATCTTAGAATAATGCTAGAAACTCGAGTCTTTAATTTTCCAGTGTGGACATTTTAATTAGTAACATTTAATTCTCAAACATTTCCCGGTTCGCCACCATTTTTTTACGATAAAAATGAAACAATTCAGACGCATAAATCTGAAATATTCCGTTTAAAACAGTTAAATAAATAATAAAGTATAAGCTTTACTCAAAATATAAACTCATTTTTAATATTTTCAGGAACTTTAGTCAAATTTATTTCTTCTTTTCAGCATTTTAATACGCTTAAACAGTTTCAAAATTTGATTTCGAAATCTTCATAAATTTAAATTTTGTACAAAATGTTATAGAATATTTTTAAATTTTTCATCATTTTTTAAATTCTTTTGAAACTTTTTAATAAGTACTTTTTATGTCATTCGAGTTTTCCATAAAACTTTTAATAAATCCTGCAAAATTAAAATAAGCTGTTAAAATCTTCCATATTATTTTCTGGCAATTTTGAAAATTTTTAAAAATATTTTTAAATATACTGCTAAAATTAATTTAACAAAAAATCATTTTCAATTTTCCAATTTTAAAATAAATATCTATAAATTGCTAAATAAAAAATTCTAAGTTTCATAAATTGTACAGATCGAATGTTCAAAAAAAATTCTCGCTATGAGTTTAAATGCTCTAAATTGAACAATGAAACAACCAATATGGAATTTTTTAAATTATATAATTTGAAGCAATTTTCAGTGAAAAGCATTAAAACTTACGAGATTACAATTTCTTTAAAGGAACACTTTTTAAATTAGAAGTTAAATCGTTTTTATTTTGAGTTGCCACAAATCAATCATTGTTCAATTATTATTTATAAATCAAAATTTGCTTCGAAATCTTGTTAAATATTCTGTTAAGATTATTTTTTTGAAATGATAAATAATTAAAGTTTTGTACAGAAATCATAAGTATATTTTGCTATGAACTGAAAAGTTTAAAAATCATTTAAAACGTGCAAATCTTATTCGAAGATCTTCAAAAATATATATTTAGTTAAACCATTTAAATTAGGTTTGAATCTCTTAAAAACTGCTAAATATCTTTTAACCTAATCGAATTTTTTCTAAAGTAATAATTGTTCAATTTTTATTTAATCTTCCAAATTTATTTTTGGGTTTAAGCTTTTTCTAGGAATTCTGTAAAAAATATTTTTTAAAAGAAAAGAATCATTGAAAATTTTCCCATAAACTCTTAATCAATCCTGCAATATAAAAAAAGATCTTAAAAGTTTCTGATTTTTGGGTAAAAATTTCGAAATCTTTTGAAATCTTCTGCAATATTCTCTTCAAATTAATGTTCTAAAATAAAAACACTTTCATAATTTTCATAGGAATCCTAATGAAATTTTCGTATATAATTTTATTTCTAATTATTTAGAAACGTTTCCACTTTTGAATTAGTTTTAAAATTCTTTCAAACCTCCTGAATATCGTTTAAAACGATTCGACTTTTTCCACCAAGAAAAATAATCTTTTACCAAGAAACAAGACTTTTTAATACACGAATTTGTAATCAAATAATGGAATTTTAACTAAAAAAAGTGAAAAAATAAATAAAATATTTCAACTTTAAGTTCATAAATCGCTAAAAATGCGAATATTAGACAAATAAAGTGGGAAATTTCTAATACAATTTCGGCCATTTAACTATTTGAAGCCCTTGCCGGAGATTTACGCCTTTACAATTGTTCTATCACCATTACCCATATAAATTCTTCCACTCATGCATTCTCCGTTGCTCAACAATTATATGTATATGTAATTATACTTCAAACAATCTTTCGAATCTTTTGGCTCTGTTTTTCTTTCTCTATGTCGCGAACTACATACCTGTTATTACCCAAAATTCTGACTACTTCATGAGGACCTTTCTTTTGCTCAAGTAGTTTGCGACTCTCTCCAGTAGCCGCGGAATTGTTATTTACGATTCAGTTAAATCGCCCGGTTTATAGGCGTATACTTCTTTACGTTTCTTATCAAATTGTTCCTGCATTTTCTCTATTTACTTCTAATAGATCTTCGACCAGCTCTTTTAGTTTTTCTGATCCTATCTCCCTATTTAAATCAATTATTTGTCTTGCCAGAGGGTTATCTAATCTTCCGACTATGCATGAAAACTATTTCGAACAGCGTTCTTTTCGTGATTCTTTGCTCGCTGTTATTTACCGCCAATTGCACGTCAAGTAACTTTTCATCCCACCCTCTATCCTCTTCGTCTTCAGTGATAGTAGCTAAACACGTGGAGAAAACGCGGTCTTGTCTCTACTTGCTGTGATTTTCACATGTTGTATGCCGGTTTCGTTACAAAATTCCTCAAAATCGGCAGCAGTAAAAGCGTTTCCTCTTTCACTGATAATATGCTCAGCTTTACCGTAATGTGAAGCATTTTATGCAACGTTTTATGTACATTTCCACGAATTCGCGCATTTTTGGGAAATTGTGAGACTCTTTTAATTTACCGCATGTTTTATCAACACCAAGATGCGTGAGGCTACGATGAGCTTCCGCGACTAATTCTTGTCTTAATCCATTAGTACAAATGAACCAGGGACTAGGAGCAAAACGTCGCTCGCCATTTTCTCTTCTCTAGCTAAAGAGGAGAAGAAAGTCGGTCAGCGTCTTCTCTCTGCAGTTCTCGAGTAGAGTGGCTTAACTTGGTGTCATTAGTTTCGTTATGGGGAGAAAAGAAATTATCTCGGTGAGTCTCCTATCGAAATGGTTGAGAAATTTGTGGCCAGCTGTGGTGCTCGACTCTGCTTACGCCAAGAAAAGGTAAACAGGGTGAACTTCGAAACCTTGCAATGCGCAACTAAACGTCCCAATTCTTGAATTGGACATTTCAGGAAGAGCGCGCTTCTCGGCTGCCGAGAGAACTCGCAGTGAGACTGGACACTGCTCGAATCCTCTACATTGAAGAAGCTCACCGCGAGCTTCGCGAGCCTTGCCGAGAAAACAAGGCATGCGTGTATATTGTGAAACTCTTCTAAAGCGCCGATTGTGGGGCTGACGGTGGGTGGGAACTAACTCAGTATAGCCCGCTCCGCTTTTGTTTCGTCACGCCTAAGCGACAACCACAGACCCCGTGCACCCCGTGAAGCATTTGTTACACCCACCTGCGGCAAAATGGACAAATTCAACACTTTTTTCTACTTGTGTTCTAATTATTAATTCTTGAAATTTCTTGTTATTTGTTTCTGCAATAGTTTGTTTTCATTTTATTCCCAGTTATCAGTGTATTTGTACTGACATGAAATAATGAAGAATGTCCATCATTTAAAAACATGCATTAATCTTCTATCAAATACTTTAATTTTTAAATAATATATCCTTAATTTCTAAACAAACATTTAAATTTTCTACCATGTTAGTTTAATTTTATACAAAAAATTTGATTTAAAGACAGAAAAGTTGATTTTAATCCCAATAGTTCAATTTTAAACTCAAATAATCAATTTTCCACACAAAATAGAATAGGTCAATTTGCGCTTCAAGACTTAAGTTTCATCCGACAAAAACGAATTTTCCCGTGTGGAAATAATTCATGGTGCTATACTGTTCCAGCCTAGACCGCCACGAGTCTATACTGGCGCTATCTCGAGAAACTATGCTGGGGCAGTGCGCAAATGTAACGCTCCAATCGACTAGCCGCTATCTACAACAGCGGTACTGGCGCGTTCTAATGAATCTAGCAAAATCTAGTAGATCTAGATGCGACCTGGATTGCAAATTTAATACTTATTTTTATAATTAAATCATTCCTGACATAAAAACACTATGAGCTACATTGAGAATATTAACAAATTCCAGATTTCTGTAAGAAAAATAGAAAATAGCTCGTATGTGCTTTTTTGACAGAATGTTTTCAAATGATATTGATAAAAAATAAAATATCAATTGTAAATGTTTTGGAAACAGTAGCCAACCTCAAAATTAAATTCTCATTTCACACCATAAATATTAGAATCACATATTTTTTAAATCATTAGGGCCTATTCCTGCATTGGAAAAAAATTTTATTTGAGGTGAAAAATTGTTTAATTTCAATAGCTTTTATGTGAGACGTTTTTTTCATATGCTGGGGTTAGAATAAAAAAAAACCTTATACAAAAACTATTGGAAGTAGCCAATGTCTTACTCCGATAAAGATTTAATTGAAAAGAGGACTAAGCCCTGATTATCTAGAAAATATGTAATTCTATTATTTATGGAGTAAAATGAGAAAATCCAGTTTTGACGTTGTATCTTGATTCCAATGCCCTTACGTCGAAGAGGATCTGGAAAACTTCAAACCTCGCGGTCGCGAAACGAACAGTATTTACACTGAATGGCGGCCTGGCAAACATCTGATTCTTGCAATCCTGTTTCGGTCATTGTTGCCAACTTTTTTGGTAGCAGTTTTAAATTGCATTGCATGATGAAAGTTAAGTGCTGTTGGTAGCACTGCATAATATTTGAGGTTAGGAAATATGTCATTTTAATGTAGATGAGTACTGGATACATGTCGCACGAAAAGGAAAATTACTTTTCTAGAAAACCTAACGATAAAATGTCTTTATTCAACAAAAATTTTTTATATTAGCTTTGTCTTTCATTAAATAGTTTACCAGTAAACAATGTATAGTGCGTCAGAAAAATCGATATCCAGTGATGAATTAAATTAACAAATCTGCGCTATGAGATAGCACTGACAACACAGGCAACTTTATTTCTTCCATTTCCTTTGATTTGAGCACTGCAATAAATGTCTAGAGCAAAGCTATATTTTAAAGGGAATTTTTATTTTAATGTGATGTGAAATTCTGGCTAGTGACATGAGTGGGTCTATATAGAACTGCGTGATGGATTTTTCTATCTAGTAGGTGTAGATATCGCCAAAAGAGCGCCAATCTAATTCCGCGTGAACAGACAGCCACGAGTAATCCAGTAGTGGCGCTAGAATAATTCCAGTCTGCGAGGAATTATTTCCACACAGGTTACAAAAAAACAGTTACATTTACAAGAAAAGTGATGATTCTTCAACTATTACAAATATTTCAGTTATAGAACGTTCATATGAATGAAATAAAAAAAATTTATTGAAAAATTTTTTCCCCTAAATTAATTAGAAACAGTTACCTAACCTTACGCATCACTCATTATTCAGACCTGACTAATAAAAGTTTGATTGTCGACATTAAAAAAAATAAAAACGTCCGAAATCTTCTTTTTTTATTCCACAAATGATGGAGTCGGTGAGGATGTTTAGCAAGACCCTTAAAAACCACCATTATTACTATATCCCCACCCAAAATGTTAGCAATGACAAGTTTAATTGTCGATATTTGAAAATATAAAAACATTAAAAAGCCAATTTTTTATCCTACGAATGATGAAGTCAGTGAGAATGTTTGGCAAGACCCCTAAAAGCCACCCTTACTATACCCGCACCTACAAGATTAAAAATGACTAGTTTGATTGTCGATATTTAAAAATATAAAAACATGATAAATCCTATTTTTACATTCTCATCCACACTGAGAAGGTATCACTTTTATGCGAAAAATGACTTTCCCGAATTTCATTAAATGCCCAGGTTTTGAGGCCCTCTGAGTCAAAAAAAAAAACAAATTTTCACGTCAATGTCTGTCTGTCTGCCCGGCTTCCTCGTCTTGTTGTTTTTGATTCAATTTTTGATAAAAATAAAAAAAGTTAAAACAAAGCAAAATACGAAAAGAGATAGTTCGACAAAACTTATTCACCTAAAAGAGATCTACAAATTTGTCATGAATTACTTTTTTATAGGATAAGTAGCTTTTGTTTTATTAATAAAAAACAGAATGGAAAATCAGAACATTAAACTCCGTGCAAACGATACAAGATACGAGGATAAGTGAGACAACATTTATTCAACGAAAAAGGATTTACACATTTTTTACAAATATTTGTATTTTTTTTTATAGGAAGCGGAGTTTTCCTTTAGTTGTAAAAAACAAGATTAAAAATTAAAAATATGTATATATAAAAACAGGCAATAAGAATAAGTATTTTTCAGTTTCCATGCATATTTAGAATTGTAAGGATATAAATTTGATTGGAATGTTACATGTTTCAGCGCAACTAAGAATATAATTTAATGTAAAATAAGACACGAATATTAAAGTAATCACGATAAATACAATTTGTACTTTATTTTGTAATATTTTAATAAGCAATCAATGAATTATTTGGATTTTGAAAATGCTTCAAGTGGTATCAAAAGTGTTGAACAACTCTAACTTTTTGAATTTTGATAAAAAATTAGTGGTTAACGAACTCGATCTTTCTTTTTGGTCCCTCAAAATGTGTGCCAAAACAAAATCCAATCCGACTAGTCTTTCGAAATTTATACGATATATAGGGTCACTCCATAACTGATAACCTAAAACCGATTGCGGTCAAATTTTAGAAAAAAATTTTAATTGTTCTATAATTATTTCTTAGATTTCTAGATTCGATTCGTGTCTTTTAAAAATAATAAATTATTTTTTTAAGCCAGAAAAATGGTTGAAAACATGTGGACTTGCAAAAAATGGCGATAGCGGATCATTTTTTAAATAAATTAAACACTAAAGTTACTCGTTTAAAATCAATTAAAAGGCAACAGTGCGATCAGGGATGATTTAAATTTATTATCTATAATGATATTTTAGAGTTATATATGAAATAGGAGAGAAAAAATGTGTTTGAAGTGACCTGTCAAAATGTGTTATTATCGCAAATTTTTATCATTTATTATAAGCAAAATACACTACCGAAAATTGTAAAGCTTGTTTAGAACTAAGAATTGGTACCAAGCTTTTGCAGAGTGTTCAGTAAAACTGCTCATCAAAACTTATTCTTTAAGATATTCGTCCTCAAAAACCTAAAAATTAACAAAAAGCACTACTTTCAAACTCGCGTATTTCCGAATATACATTTTTAAACGAAAATTTAACTGCGCGAATAAATTATTTAAACTTACATATATCACTCACAAAAACTTCGCGGATGTACTCTGTGTGTTTTTCTTTTGAATATTATTTAAAATGTTGTCTCGACAGACCGTTTCTCAAGTAAGCACAAGAAATCACTCATTTATATCAGTTTTTAAATAATTCCAGATTTTCTACAAGCCGGACGAAGTAGGGAAAGTTTGATTTGCCCACTTTGGTTAAGTCTGTCGAAAACGGTACGTCGAGACAAAATTTTAAATTATATTTAAAAGAAAACCACACAGAGTACATCCGCGAAGTTTTCGTGAATGACATATATAAGTTTAAATAATTTATTCGAGAAGATAAATTTTTGTTTAAAAAAGTATATTAGGAAATACGCGAGTTTGAAAGTGGTGTTTTTTGCTCATTTTCAGGTTTTCGAGGACGAATATCTTGAAGAATAAGTTTTGAGGAGCAGTTTTACTAAATGCTCTGCAAAGGTTAGTACCAATCCTTATTTCTAAACAAGTTTTACAATTTTCGGTAGTGTATTTTGCTTATGATAAATGATCAAAGTTTGCGATAATGACACATTTTGACAGGTCACTCCAAAGACAGTTTCCCTCTCCTATTTTAAATACAACTCTATGCCTTCTACTTAGTTTTAAACAAGTAACTTTAGCGTTAAATTTATTTTAAAAATGACCCGCTATCGCCATTTTTTGCACGTCTACATGTTTTCAACCATTTTTTCTGGCTTAATAAAAATAATTTATCATTCTTAAAATACACGAATCGAATCTAGAAATATAAGATATAATTATAGACCAATTAAAAAAAATGTCTAAAATTTGACCGTAATCGGTTTCAGGTAAATCATTCATGAGGTGTCCCTATAGACGAGGACAACACCCGGAACACCCTTGTTTTCAACCCATAAGATAATAAAAAATGTAAAAAAATTTCAAAAAATTCTCCAAATTTCCGACATGAAATATTATTCTTCATAATTTTTCCGTTTGATTTCCGAAGGTACTAAAAAAGTTGCATTCCCTTATCACTTCCGGAACATCCTCCTTTTTAACCCCCAATATTAAAACGAATCACAAATTTTGTACATTACACCGTTGTTAATTGCACCTTTGCGACCGCTCTCTCTCTCTCTCTCTCTCTCTCTCTCTCTCTCTGCAAACTATGGATCATTAATGATTTATGAAAAGAATATTAAACCTCAAAAAAGCAGTTTCTTGAAAAAAAAACTTGTAATTAAAGAGGTGAAGTTATAATTGAAATAATGTAAGTTTAAGTTAAACAAAAAAATCACTTTTCGTTGAACCAATTAATTTTTAACCAAAAAACCAGTATTTTTATAAACTAGTTAATCTTTAAATCCCAAACGTGAATTGTATACTACACAAACAATTTCCCAAAAGATATTGGCATATTTTTTACAAATAGGTGAATATTCCAAGAAATACTTCATTTTTTGACAAAAGAAGAATTATCAGCTAAATGTATAAAATGGTTACTTTAAAAAATAACTTTCAACAAAGAAATGAATTTTTAAAACAATAAATTAATTTGTAGCAAAATAGTTCAGTTATGAAACAAAAAACCGAATGTTAAACCACATAATTGAATTTTAAACCAAATAATTGGATTTAAAACTAAAAAAATAATAATTTTCAAGAAAATAGTTCATTTTTTATGAAATCAATATACTTTGAACTGAAATAATTAATTTTTTAGTTACAAAATTTATTTTCAACTGAATAGTTTAATTTTGAAGCAAAAAACTATGAATTTAAAAGAATTAGGTTGTATTTTTCATTTATCTTTTCTTCAATTATTACTTCTTGCCTCCAATCAGCCGAAATGTGACGTAGTTTTCAGGTCTGGTTTTTAATTGTGAATCTTTTTTATGCTCATGTACAATAGAATTATTCATAAAAAAATATATTACTGTTCAGTCTTAAAGGAAAAGTAATTATATTTCGAACCGAAGAGATGAAATTTGAACTGGCTAAATTTATGAATCACTTGAATAGAATAGAAAAAAACTTGAATAGAAAAAAAAATTCCACTAGAGATGAATTCTCAAACAAGTATATAAATTTTCAAAAAATATATATAAATAGATTAATTACAGATCATGTGCCATATTAAAATTAAAAAGTAAAGTTCAACTCAAGCCCACAAAGAATGTGATGTATTGAACTATATAGCGTTTGACGCAGTGCCATCTAATGAAATTTATATTCTGCTATATGAGCGCCCCGTACAAAGAAACTCTTCTCCTGCTCGTTCTAACGCAGCCTATCGATCTTGGAAACGGTTCAGATATCGAATAACGTATGTATGACACGAGTAGGCGCTCTGTAGTGATAAACTCGACAGATTTCTGCCTGCATCCTGATTTGCGAGCCCCGCCGCTTTCGCGTTCCACAGGATTTCTGCTTAATCTGTCAGCTATCGCGTTATTTACTCCTTTCAAATATTCGATCCAATATTGATATTCCAAAATCTCATAAACCAACGTCCTATTCGCGGATTTAGAACTCCTTTATTTTTCAGCATTTTTAAACTGTTACAGTCGATTCTTATAATGAATACGATATCCAACACGTAAACGCGAAAACGCTCTATACTACAAACTTTACCCAGAGCCTCCAACTCATACGAGTGATATTTTGACTGGTCTTTCGTCGTTTTTCTGCTGTAATAACAAATCGGATGAAATTTTCTATCTTCTTGCCTTTGTAACAATACCGCACCTAAACCTACTTAACTCCCGCCAGTACGTACTTCGGTTTCTGCTTTCGGATTGTAAACGGCAAGTACGGGCTTGAGCAAAAGCAGCCGTATAACTATTCAAATGTTTGCTTCTACTCGGAGCCCGATTTAAATGTTACGCCTATTGCTGTCAAATCAGTTAACGGTTTCACGACCTTCGCGTACCCCTTAACAAATCGACGACAAAAATTCGTGGTGCAATGCCCTTGTCAGATAACGTGAAACTAAGATAATCAACACTGCACTTAAAAAACTGACATTTTTTAAATCTCAAAGTTAAATTTGCGGCCTTTAATGCATCAAAGACTTTCAGCGTACTTTATAACCCTTCCTCGAAACGTCCCGACTGTACAACAGTGTCATCAATATATTTTATTGCAATATCACGTGGTACACTTTCTCATACGCGATAAAGTGGTAAAAAACTTGCCATCCGATCCAAAAAATCATCGATTCGAGAGATCGAATGTTGATCCTTGAGGGTCTGCTTGTTCAGCGCCGTGTAGTCGGCACACATTCGAACTTCTCCGCTCGGCTGCCTGACCAACAGCATCGGGCTAGCATACGGTGAACGACAATTCTCCAGGATGCCACACTCCTTTAATTCCTGCACCATGACCTTCGTCTGCTCGCTCTCGCTGTTGGACAATCGATACGGCCGATAGAAAACAGGATTCTTGTTCTCTAATCCTGTGTCCAGTTCCATGACATTTGTGCCTCCAATCTGACTCGTGTTCGAGGTCCGTGTTCAGTTCACTCAGGGTCACCGGAACTTCATTCGCCATTCGTGATTTTGGCGGCTTTTCTTCGCATTTTTCTCTGGGAGCGACGGTACTTCCCGGAGTCACATTCATCGCTTTCCCCGATAGATTCAGTACTGGTATTAAAGCTTCAACTTTACCGTCCGTCCGAATCACGCACCGCGGAAAATAATGTCTAGATTCACGAATACCACCTTCTAATAGTACTTCACAATTTTTAAAATCTGTCTGTATACCAGTGTGGCCCAAATGGCTGTTCGGTATCATTACTGAATGATTTGCTCCCAGAACTGTTCTCGTTGTTTCACTCCCTTCATCCATAGGGACTGCGGCATCATCTGCGGTTATGAGCAACATCGCCACGCGACTCGTAATCACAATGTGTGGTTGTTCGGCAAATAGTTGGCCAACCAACAAGGGCACCTCTAGGGCCTCATTTGGTACCACGTGTCCGTCAACCGAAGCCCCCCCTCCCCCTCCGTCTACAAATAGATAAGGACTGAACGTCCTCATAGGTTTCACAATTCCGTTTCGGTTCCCCACGAGTTGTTCAATGTTTCCGACCGTAAACTCAACTCCAACACGTTTCGCGTCTCCATCGCGGATGGCCACGGCACCGCTTCCCAAATCTACGTGGCTAGCCAATGAATGTCCGTCTAACAACGTAATTATGAAATATTTTTGTATGGCAAGCCGTTTTACTTTTAAATAGTAACTAGAATGAAGAACAGAAAAGAAATTAAACTTCTCTGTACATAATTTTTATTCGAACATTCTTATTACCTCAGGACTTAAAATGAATTGATTTGAATGATGGCTTATGATAAAATGAAATTTTTAGTTCAATTGAAAATTCAAATGAAAATTTTAATTTATTTTATGCATTAATATGACACTACATTTTCTTCAGCCATTTAAAAAGTAAAACGGCTTGCCTTAGTAAACCATGTGAAAGTATAATGAAAATGAAACGAATTAAAATTATGTCGCATCCCGAGTCGAAATTTTAGTCCTTCTTTGAACCTACTTAACTCAATTAATACCTGTTTTGGCCCTGCGTCGCACTTTTTGTCCTATTTTAAACCTTGTGATCGATGGGTAGGAAGAGTGTCAAGCGCAGTGAAGCATCTATCGGCGTCTATTTTGCAGTCAGTGCAGTTCGTGGAAAGTTTTGGAGTTTTAACATTTTGTAAGTTTGTTTTGAGTGAAGTGAAATGAAACACGGCTGAACTTTTTTTTACAAAAAACAGAAGGCAGCAGTAGCGGAAAAAAATTCATAAGATAATTCTTTGGTAAGTAAATTGTTTACAATACTAGCATCAGGCACTATCACTGCAACGCAAGCGTTACATTCATGTAACCTTTGTGTACAATCTGTGTTCCGCGATTGTGCTGGCAGAAATTTCCATAATTTTATAGATTTTGAACCTTTTTTATATATTGCTTTCTCATATAATATAATACCCTACCGAAAAGAATCTTTGAGTATATACTAAAAATTCTTTAGGTCAAAGAATCTCAAAGAAATTCTCCGCTGGCACTCAGGTAAATATTTTTAAAGGTCCCGGAAGCTTGCTTAAATGGTCTGAATGGCTTTGTTAAGCTTTCGGATTAAAGTTTAGAAGTGGATTTTTTTAAATTTCATAGTTAACAGCCTAAAACATAATAATTCGGAATCTATGGGTTTCAATGACTTCAGATATCTAACTTTTTTTTTAATGCTTAAAATTGGAATTAAAAGAACGTTTCTCGTAAATGGAATGAGATACGCCAAAAAAGACAACATTTTTGAATTCAACTAGGAAATTGTATAACAGTATATAAGTTATAATTATAAATAAGTATAATGAGAAAATTCATCAATTAAAAAAAAGTGTTAATAATTTGAAGAGAAATTTAAAAAGGGAGAGCGGATTAGCCACGACCAACTATTGTAAATAACTCTGCCCGCCCGGTACGTGACGAATACAAAAGGAACATTATACTAGGTAGTCTGATAAGTACCTGAAAATTCTAAGAGATGGCATTAGTATTCACTAATGTGAACCATTTTCGTCGAGCTTAATCCTTCAAATGACGCCTGTCAAAACTTCAGCCATTTATGTTTACGCATTTACAAGTTACAGCACTGAGAAGCGACTAACCTCCGAGTTTTTTTTAATATGGAAAAATCTGAGTTTCGAGTTTTGATCAAACACTACTATCTTCGCAAGAAAACTATATCCGAGACCAAGGCCAAGCTGGATAAGTATTACCCGGACACTGCATTGTCGATTGGAACGATTCATAAGTGGTTTACCGAGTTTCGTTGTGGCCGTACGAGCACAGTTGATGCTGAACGATCTGGGCGCCCAAAAGAGGTCACTACACCAGAAAATGTCGAAAAAATCCATGATATGATGTTGAATGATCCCAAAGTAAAATTGAGAGAGGTTTTTCATTGGAACGTGTGGGCAATATCGTGCATTCAGTTTTGGGTATGAAGAAGCTCTGCGTGCGATGGGTGCCGCGGTTGCTCACAGTGGACCAAAAACGAATTCGTGTAACAACTTCCCAGCAGAATTTGGCATTATTTTCGCGTAAGCCGACCGAGTTTGTGCACCGATTCATAACCATGGATGAAACCTGGATCCACTACTACACTCCTGAGTCAACGCAACAGGAAAAACAGTGGGTTCCACCGGGCCAAAGTGCTGCGAAGCGTCCAAAAACGCAACAATGGGTCGGAAAGGTTATGGTCCCCGTATTTTGGGATGTACATGGCATAATATTCGTGGACTATCTTGAAAAAGGTAAAACAATAACCGAAGCATACTATTCATCATTATTGGACCGATTTAAGATCGAAATCGCCGAAAAACGACCGCATTTGAAGAAGAAAAAACCGCTTTATCGTCACGACAATGCGCCTGTTCATTCATGCTTAGTTGCACTAGCAAATCATGAGATATTTCTCCATAAAATAAATTTTGTTACATTTATTTTACAATTATTTACAATCAATTTCCAATTACAATTATTTTACAATTAAAATAAAATTGTAAAAGCTAAATTTTGTAATTTTGAGATAAGTATTTTTTTTAATCTTATCAAGTCTACTAGATACTTCCTGAATTCACTTGATTATTTACTGTTTTTTAACTTTTTAATCTTATCAAATTGAAGCATCTTGCTTTAAAATCTTGTACATTCTTCTTTTAAATTTTAGGAAATCGTTCAATGCGTTTAAAAATCTGCTTGAATTTCGTTTAAAGTACATTTTTTAAAATAAAGAATTCTTAAAAACTATCACACGATTATTAGAAAAATAATTCTGTTTTTCTAATCTTTTCAGACCTTTCAATTTCTAATCTTTAAAAATTATTCAAACTTTTCCTTGTTTTTTTTTTAATTCTGCAAAATTAAAAAAAATGCTTCCAAAGTTTTTCATCTAAAGTTAAGTAATATGGAAAAATTACAACATTTTGCTTCAAAATATTTTGCGTACTTTTTAGACATTTTAGGAAATAATAAAAAAAAGTTTTGTAATCTTTTTTCAATTTTCTGTTATAATTCATTCCAAAAAAATTATTCGTTTATCGACTTTTATTATTATTTTTCATTATACATAAAGTCTTATATCTAGTTCCTTATTTCTATTTCCTGCGATAGCGCACTTTAGGACTTATTAGCAAGCGAGTGAGCAAGCGAACGAAAGCGAGAGTCCAAGCGAGAGAGAGCATGAGATCGCAAACGCATCTTAGTCTACTTAACTTTTACTTTACCATTACTTACAATTTTTACGCTTCTAATCTAATAGACTTCCGTTTCCTTTTTCTTCAACTTTTTTATACCACCATTTACCTTTTTGACGTGCATTCTTTCATTCTCCTTCATTCGCTCCTCTAGCACCCTCCAACTCCTTCATCCATTCTTCTCCTAATCTATCTTCCCCTAAAATCTTAACCACATTTTCTTGCCAGCTTTCTTTATCTTCCATTCCTCTCCTAATTCCTTCCCATACATGCTCCCATGTTTCCTCCTCCCATTCACATATTCTACACATTCTGTTCTCTTCTTTTTCCCAGTAAATCCCCTCCCTTATCTCGTTTCCCAGTCTAAATCTTGCTACTCTGGTCCACCTTCTCTCTCCCCATCCCCTTTCTAAATACTTAGCACCCCTTCCTTTTTTATCATCTTATACCATTTATTGTATTTTGATTCGTCAATCGCCCCCCATCTTTCTATTAATTGTCTTTCGCGCTTCCTTTTTTCCAATTCTTCATAGTTTACTCCAGTCCCTTCTTCTATTTCTCTATCATTAAAGAACTCCCTCCTTTCTTCTTCCCACCTCGTTAATTCGGTCGCCCTCCCTCTCCTCTCTTGTACCTCCATCAAACACTTTCTTGCTAACTCCCCTCCCTTTCCCTCCCACAGCTTTGTCTCAAATTTCCATGCCCTCTTACCCGCTCTAATACTTAACTTATCCCTATGCGCTTCTTCTCTCACCATATATCCTGGCGTTCTCCAGTCTGCCCCTAGTGTCCACCTTAAATACCTTTCTTGTAGACTTTCAATATCTTTCCTTTTTTTCCATCCCCATATCTCTGCTCCATAACCTAAAACCGTCCATACCAGCGTATCAAATAACCACATTCTCCTTCTCCAATTTTTTTTAACCTTCGTTTTCCTATTCCCCATACCTGTTTCATTACCCCTGCTGCTTTTTTTATCCTTTCTCTTACATGAGCTGTATGGTCTCCATTCGTCTGCAAGATATATCCCAAATATTTATACTCTTTGATTTCTTCTAACTTTATTCCTTTCCATCTCCCTGTCCATTCTTTCTTCCATCCCCCTCCTTTTCTAAACCTCATTATCTTTGTGTTTTCTACATTTACATTCAGATTTTTCCCATCTAAATATTTCTCTAATCCTGTAATTAATCCTGCCATCCCTTCTTCATCCTCTGCCATCAACACTATGTCGTCTGCGTATGCCAGTTTATATATCTTTTCCTTCCCTATCCTAATTCCTCCCCAACCCTTTCTCCTCATTTCTTCTTCCAAGTCTGATATTAATAAATTAATTAAAAGTGGGCTCAGAGGACACTCTTGTCTCAACCTCTCACCAACCAGAAACTATCTCCTACTTTCTCTCCTACCTTTACCCTGCTTCTTGTCTCTCTAAAAATTTCTGATACTATCTTTATTAATCCCTCTCTTATCCCCTTTTTCATCATAACTTTTTCTATTTCTCCTCGATTTAATCAGTCAAACGCCGCCTTTAAGTCCACGAACATTGCTATCATTGCCCCTTTTTCCCTTTTAATTCTCTTATTTACTAGATAGTTCAGAACATATATGTTGTCCATTACCCGCATTCCTTTTCTAAACCCTATCTGATTCGGCGACTCGATCTTTTTTTCTTCAACTTCTATCTTCAATCTCTCCGACAAAATAGTTACATATACTTTATACAGTGTTGGCATCAACGTCACCCCCCTATAATCTTTAACCTCCTCTCCCTTGCCTTTCTTTACTATTGGTATACCTACTCCTTCTTTCCATAACTCAGACCACCCTTCTCCTCTCCATACTCTATTACACATTATCCATTCCGATTCCTCTAGTTCCTCCCCTCCATATTTCCATCATTCATCTGTAATCCCAACTATACCAGGTGCCTTTCCATCCTTTATTTTCCTAAAACTTTAAATATTACTTCCCTTGAAATTTCCTCTTCCTCGTCTCTTTCTCTACCATATTTTCCTCCCTTTACAACTTTTCTCTCTACTCCTCCTAGCAAATGCAAAAAATATTTCTTCCATCCTATCATTTCAATATCTCGGTTTACTCTTTTTCTTTCTCTATTTACTACCTTCCATACCTCTTCTTCCGTCCTAGGCTTCTCTGCCTCTTCCTCAAACCTTTTATTCTCTTCCTCTTTCTTTTGATAGCACAACTCAGTATACTCTTTCTTTTTTTCCCTACAATCTTCCCCATTACTTTTTTCTTTTCTCCACTTTCTTAATTCCTTTCTGACCTCCTTTTTTCTCTTTGCAGTCCTCATTACACTCACTTCTATTCCCCTCTTTACTAACTTCATTATTGTTTGTGCACTCTAATCCTATTTTTATTCCTCCTATCACTTTTTCCATCTCCTCGTCGACATTTCCCTCTCCCATTTTGATATTTCTTATTTGTTGTCTAAACTGTTCTTTTCCTTCCCTTGACCAATCCCCTTTTCCTACACTTTTTACATTTGCTCCCCTTTTACTCATATTGCTATTCCTTTTTTGTCACCATTAAGGGAAAGTGATCCGAATCAATATATTCTCCTACTTCTAGTTTCTTAACCTACTCTCTTACCTCATCATCCACCATGACATAATCAATTACCGTTCCCCTTTCACTTCCTGAGTGTGCATATTCTCCTTTTTCATCCCCTTCTATATTCCCGTTTAAGATATACCATCTCAACTCCTCCAAGCTCTTCAACAACTTTTTTCCCTCCCCATTTAGTACCTTATCTTTGGATTTTCTTCCTCTCTCTTCTCCCCATTCCCTTCCTCCGCTGTCTCCTGTTCTCGCATTGAAATCACCCGTTCCTTCCTTTTCTAGTTTCCCTGCACCTAATTTCTTACTATCTCTTCCCTTTCTTCATCCCAATTCCACCATACTCCATCTATCTGAATTCTCCCATACTTAACCAATGTTCTCTTTCCCTTTTTTCTTTCCTCTTCCGCTATTTTCCTTAATTTATACTGCATCTTCCTTTCTACCCATGTCAAATCATCCTCTATTCTCTCCGGACTACCATATAATAACCTCTTCTTTGTCATCACCTCCCTCTTATGTTCCCATTTCTTTAGTTTCACCAGTACCATTATCTCCCCTCTTCTTACTTCCCTACCTTTCTTTCGTCGTACTGAACACTTCCTGCTCTAACTCTGTTTCTTCCGATGAGATACTCGCTCCACTGGCCATTAATCAAATTCAAATTTTCCCGCCTTCTATGCTTCCCTGCTTCACACGTTACTTAGGAAAATAATTCTTTTTTTTCTATTCTTGTCTGGTCTCCTAATCTTTCAAAATTATTCAAATTTTTCCTGATTTATTTATTTTGCAAAATTAAAAAAACATTGCCTTTAACATTTTTCAGATACTTCGAGAATTTTTGACAAATTTTTGAATTTTTTGAAATGCTTTAAAATAATCTCCTAAAATTAATTTTTCGAAATAAAATTTTATTTTTATTATTTCTAGGAACCTAAAATAATTTTTTTCATTTTCGTGAAAACTTACAAAATTCTTGAAAAATCTTTACAAGTTTTAATTTTATTTGAATCCTTTCAAAATTTCTGAATATCTCTTAAACTTTCTCAAATTTGAAAGTAGATTTTCAAAGCAACATATAATTTAAAAAATTGTGTAACAAAATTGCACAAGAAGGCCTAATAAGAATAATTATGTTCCTTAATTCAAGATGTGAAAAAAGTGACTCATAATCTTTTAAATTTTTCACAAGGAATTTCAATAAAAAATAATTTTATCTCCATGAAATCTGGCTGAATCCTCTTAAAGTTTCTAAAGTTTATTTTTTCGAAATTTTTGAAAATCTACATTCCTAAAAAATTTAAGTTTAAAATTATAATTGAATTTCTTCCATTCTTCTGAATATTTCTTGAATTTACTGGTTTATTTATGTTTTTCAAAACTTTTTAATCTCATCAAATTGAAACATTTTGCTTTAAAATCTTCTACACTCTTAAATTTTAGGAAATATTTTGATGTGTTTCAAAATCTTTTTGATTTTTTTTTAAAGTACATTTTTGTAAATAAAACTTATTGAAAATTTTCAAACGATTTTAATTTTTTCTCAGAATTCATTCCATTCCATTTTTGATTGAAAAATGATTTGTTAAATTACAATCTAACTATATGTTTAAGAATTGAACTATTCTGTTGTAAATTCGATTGTATGTTTTTTTTAAACAATTTTAGTTGAAAATTAATTTCTTTAGTTGAAAATTCCATTTCTTGTCTGAAAATTTGATTATTCCTTTTTTGATCGAATACTTATTTTTACGTAGCACAAACGTAGCACAAACTGCGTTAGAGGTACAAACTCTTGTATACTGCACAGCTGTGACAACCGTTAGAACGTTGGGCCGGAAAACTAGGTCTGCAAATGCAGTTTTTGTCCCAGCAAGGGATCGACATCAACCATGGAAGATCAGGTTAGAAAGTTGAAAAACCATTTTACTCACTGCCAGACTGCGTCGGTACAAGAAAAGTAGTGCACGAAGCCAACAAAATCAAAACTTTCAGACATATGAAAGAAGGTTCTGTCGTGAACTGAGAGTAAAGCCAAATACTGTATTGGTCAAGAGTTTGATCTCTGAGCCGGTACCGCTGGAAATTTTTCTATGTACCTTTACCGAGGTACTGGTGGTTTGGAACCCACCTTAAACTGTAGGTCTCCCCATCATGTACTTAACTGCAACCCAGTCCGTCAATGATGGGGTAAAAACCAGGCTTGGTCCAATATGTCGGGGCACACTGCTCTCATCAGATAACTTGATTGAATTATTAAATGCGTCCGTGACTGATGATATACTGGGACAGAACCGTGCAAGAACTATACCAAAAATATAAAAATCAAACTATAATCAAAAATGCTTTCGACATGTTTGACAGTAAACATCTTAAGCCTGAGACGACATTTTAAATAATGATACAATAAGCTTAAGAAAAGAGGATACTTAAGACGGGAAGTAAAAGTACAAAATTTTAATACAATAAGCTCTAAGAAAGCATCCAGAGGTGACTGTAGTCACCTACAACGCTCGCGGCCGCTCGCGATTGTATACCTACAACAGGAGCGCAGGAGATTTCAAGAATCGAATTAAATTAACTTGTAGCATTCTAATCTCATCAGTCACTTGACTAAGTCCGTGGCTAAGATGTATCATCGGGTTCACCCATGTAAAAGTTTTTAATCCAAGATTATGATACAATAAAGATGAATAATATAATATTTTGAGTGTGTGATAGCTAGTTCCAATAGTGTTTTTGTGCCTATCCGAATGCATGACCTTCTACGATTATTGGGTTTATTTTGTATTTTTACTAATACGACTGTACCAATTTTTACTAATTACTTACTTAATTGGTGCGTGCCAGCCCGTCCTGACGTTACTACAAATTACTACTCAAAGTAGTTCTAATGATCATTTTAACGGTCATTAAAACGGTTTCAATTTCATGGCTGTGTAAATACTAATCAAAACACAAAAATATGGGATTTAGATACCTCTGTCATTAAATGGGAAATTTAGATACCGCTCATATCCGCTTACTCTTAAATTTGATCCCTGAACTTTATAAAACTTATTTTTTCGCGTTTCAGAAAAATTATTTGTGTTTTGGCTTATTTTTTAAAACTAATATAACAAATGACTCTGTACAAAAGGGATAGAAAAATTATTTCTGTGTTTAATGTTTTATAAGGAATTTTGATAAGCATCACACAAAGCATCAGAAAACTGAGCTTGATCGAACTTCGACCGATCAAAGGCCTATTACATACATGTTGTCGGCCGTTCTTTTCAATTTTTTTTCTTTCAATAATAATTCATACCGTTAAATCTCTTAGATATTTAAGAATCTCAGAAAAAAATATTTTTATTTATTAAGAAACGTAACCTCTGGAATTTTTTGTTCTAAAAAATTGCATATTTTCGCGTATGCACCTTCTTGATCGTTTGAATTCTACTTACCACAAGACAGGCCTATAGTATCTGCCATAAAACATAGCCATTGAAACAACTAGCTTCGGTCTCCCCTCTAATAACAGTAGGTATTATGGATTCTGCCTCGTTTATGCACATAATAATTTATTCGTATGAGTGAAGTAGGAAAAGACTTTAAATAGAGTTATGGAGATTTGTTTTAACTTTTCATTCCGTCAATCATAATAATCTAACTAAACTCATATAAAACATATCTGTCAATGTTGAATACACATGCATGTGCAGTTTTTTTTTATACCTTTTACTTGTTTCTTTTTTCGAACTAATTTTTCAAAACTATATTTTTAAATATTGGAAAAACGTAATTTTATCCTAAAACTTGTTTTTCACTAACATAACTTAAAATCAATTGAACAAACTAAAAGATCCATTGACTTATGATAAATACATTGGCCTCTAATAATAGAAAAAAATAAAATGTCGATCTCTGGAGTTATACAAAAAATGGGTTTCACTTATAGAAATAATTATACTCTAAACGAGTAATTTCTATGTTTATTAATTACGACAACGGATCATTTTTATTCCTGATATTATGATTTTTCTTTAAAATTCACTGCCAATAGTCAACGTGTCATAGATTGGACTGTCCCTGGTACCGTTTGAAATTAAAAGATTTGCTTTCTTCTCTAGTCATATATCGATCCTAGTGGACTTCTAATAATTCACTAAACTATAGGTTCATTTATCTATCTGTTTTCAATGTACAATAGTTTGAAGTTTTCATTTCGAAATTTTATAATAGTGTTTTAGAAAGCTCTTTTCATATACTTATGGACTGTGCTGAAGATTTATGTCTACTAATTTTTTTGACTTCGAAGAAAGCTTCAGTATACTATTTAAAATCATACAAAAGAAAAATTTCGATGAAAATATTTTCTTGGTAATATACATACACACCCAAAAATCTAATATCCCAAGATAGTTAAATGTGAGCTTAAAGGCATGTTAGAACTAACAATATTCGTTTCCAGGCGCCGGGTAAATTGAATGTAGTCCCCTAGAGCATAAAAATCTGAATTTGACCAAGAAATTATTATTGATATGCCACTTTTTGTTTTACATAACTTTAAGGAGTGGCGTTTTTTTTTCAAAAATCCATTTTATTTTCAAACAGGATATCAAAATGAAAAAAATTATGATAGTCTTCAAGAAAATGACAAACTAAAATTTAATGAAATACCAATCGGATTATTCTAAAACAAATTGCCCTATTGTGAAGGTGAAAAAGCTGAAGTAGAAATACGCAACTGGCTTAGTACTGGCTCAGTACAGGCTGCCGAAGTCCCAATACTGCCGGTTTGTACTTGGGTAGTACTGGAGAGATGTGCAGCAGCAATACTTCAAGCCAGTACTGGTTCTGTATTGTCAAACTACTGGCATACGAAAATGCCGGAGTTAATTTTAAAAATGATAAAAATCATTCGCTTATTTTTAGGACGTGTGCACTTTATTATACGTACTTTATCATACGATTGTACATCGTCCGAATATTACACAGGCCCACAAAAAAAACAAAAGTGTCTGTGCAATTGACCAGACATATATATCCTTATGTATTTTTCGACGCTGAATCCGAATTTGCAATAAAAAAGTAGGGTCCAGCTACTTTTTTATGGGGTTTTGATCAAAAAACCTCATTTTTTACGGTTTTTTCATGGTTTTTTAAAATAAAAAAACAATAAAGAAAAATGGGATGTGTAGAATGATTCGTCGGTCCAACTCTTCGTAGTAACGAAACCAGCGAATGCGCGCTGTCTTGCAGGGGAGCGCTAAGATGTGAGAATGATGCCGTAGTGTGTCTGATGACGAGTTGACATTGTCCTCGTCAAAGTCAGAAAGCTCTCATACTTAGGCCTGAGGAGGTATAAGAGTTATCACCCCTAGGACGGCTGACTCACCTGCGATCGGGACAAGATTCTTAGCGTGTGGGTTTTAGATATAATTTATGGCACATCACAATTCCTCATCT
>NC_046659.1:41150894-41156483 GCF_010883055.1 Belonocnema kinseyi
AGTATTAGCGAAAATTCTACAAACTCAATTGATTAACCCATTAAAACTCTAAGGCAGTTCTTAAAAGAAGCTAAAAATATTATAATGGAGTTCATGAATATCGCTATACATAGGTTCTAAGTTTTACTTTATGATCAAGGGTCTAGACTAGGAGTTGTTTTTTGAAAAAAATGACTTAAAATTCATGATCAGCAACCTCAAAAACCCCCAGTAAAGTATTTTCAATGTTTATAAATCGGTTTAAAGTCGTAAAGCTTGATTTTAATGTCATTTTAATCAAATTTGAAGCAAATTTTCACTTTTCGCGATTTTCTGCCTTTTCATCGCCGTATGGTGGGTTGAAATTTTTGTAAAAAAAAAATCAAAACATGGTTTTCGATGTATTTTTTCCCGTAGAATTCTATTCTGAAGTCAAAAAAATTATATTTTTCTTTATTTAAAAAAAACCATGAAAAAACCGTAAAAAATGAGGTTTTTCGAGCAAAACCCCATAAAAAAGTAGCTGGACCCTACTTTTTTATTGCAAATTCGGATTCAGCGTCGAAAAATACATAAGAATATATAGGTCTGGTCAATTGCACAGACACTTTTGTTTCTTTTTTGTGGGCCTGTGTTATTTATAATTACAAAATGTGGTTCTTATTTCAAATTTTTTGTGTGTGGAATATAAATATTATTTGTTTGCGAGTATTTTGTCTATAAATATTAATGTTCCTGCTTGGAATGAATGGACGTAATACATTTTTTAAAATTAAATTCCTAAACATACTGGTTTTCGGTTTTCGAACCTACTCTCTAAATTTCTGCGAGTGAAATTTCAATCAAAGAGAGTGAATCGTGACTCTCTAGAAGTGTGAAAACCGAGCTTCTCCGAATTGAATGAAAATTCACTCTCGGAAAATGTGAAAAATTCACGCGATCTTTGCAAGTGACATCTTACTTCGACCGAGTGAAATTTCAATCCTGAAGAGTTGAAAGAATCACAAAACGTACCGGTGAATTCGTACACTCGGTTTTTTAGTGAGTATATTCACTCAATCTGAGTGAAATAAGTCCTCCAGGGGGGAGGGGGTTAAAATTTTTCGCTCGGCAGATCTATAGAAACCCAGGAAAAAAGAACCGATAGAAAGCGAGTCGTTTTGAATAGCGTATCTGTCATTCACAGATTAAAAGAATAAAAATGCAATCGGTCGGCCACATTTTTAATCGGTCACCTGTGCGCGGTGCTTTAAATCTGCCATTCCACAATCGTCAAAATACTGAGTGAATAGAGTTGAATAAGACTGATTAGCCTGAAATAATTCCTAATAAGCATTCTACGATTCATTGATGTGCATATGAATAGGTTGATATTCAATATGAAATGGAGTTCTTAAAAGATCACACCCAATGATAAAAATACGATGCACCAGCCCTGTGCATCTCTCCATATTTCAGATTTTAACTTAACCCTGCAACTGTCCTAAGTTGATTAGTCTCTAATATCTCCTGCGCGGGGCTAGTTGTTTATTTTCGAAAACAAATTAACAAGATTGTTAATGGAATGTAAAAAAACACGGAGATAAAATTTGAATAGTACTAAGTTTAAACTTACCATGAAAATACTTTCGCTTATGAATATATAATGGATATAATGTATTTCTAATTGAATTAAACTAAATTTATATTTGTAACCATTTTATTTAATAATCAGTGAAAAATAAAATTCTTTAATTGCTCCTTTTTATCATTATATCCTTTTAACTCTTTAAACCAAAGATGATAAAAAATTGATTATATTTACATCTTGGACGTTTTATAACATTATAATTTATATTTGTTCCTCTGAAAAATAGTTTTTTTTTAAACAATTTGAATTATTAAATAAACTATTTTTAATTTTCTTTACATATTTTTATGGTATATGTTCATGAAAAAAATTTAATTCAATTGCAATTAAATTTTTCTCATTGTATTCAATAAAGTCTTCAAATAAAAATAGACTACCTGTATACCAGGATTTTCTTAAAAGTTGCCAATTAAACTATTTTTTAATAAATAAATAAAACTATTTAGATTAAATTTGTTTCATTTAAATTAATAATTTTCTATCGGAATTATCGTTCCTCTATCGGTTAATGCTGATTCATAATCACTACTGAATGGGCCCGAGAAAAAATTACTTGACCGAATAAAAAAGACCTCAAAACCCATTCAAATGCAAGTAAATGGATTTTTGTTTCCTGGGAAGTGATTATTACACTCTATATATAGTGGAAAATATTTAAGTTAATAATAAAATATATAAAAATTAAAAAAGCTAACAATAAAAGTAAACAGTAAATAGAAATTAACCATCGCTAATGCCGAGATCATTCTATTACGCAATCTTAATACCTACGCTAGTATGACTTACTGAGTTGAAATCTGGCAACATTGGGATCCCGTCGCCAGCGATAGGAATCAACGGCTGACTGAGATTTACATTGATCGCACCTCGCGATGTTGCCAGATTGCGATACTCAACGTTCAGAAGCGAAAGTTTCATGATTAATTAATTTTTTCATGCATATGCTGCAACCAAATAGTTGATATTATTTTTCTACCTCAATTTTGAAATACTTGTTTGTCATTTAAAAAATTATCAATAATATCTTAATGCTGGTTACTTAGATATGACTCAGTAAAACGCTCAAAAACGCCATCTCTCATAAGAAGCAATTTTAAATATGTCGAAATTCAAAACGTTAATAACTTATCTATAAACTAGCCTAGGCTTCTGAGATTTTAACTGAGTACGTTTGGTGATCATATTTAGATATCGTGAAAGTTTGGTTGAAAGGGTAATGAAAATTCTTGTAGCGATGGTACCTCCTTAATGAAGAATGGTCCTTCACGTTCTGAGCTGATTCCCATTGCACAGACCTATCAGCGGACTTCGTAGCCTGGATAATGTCCTCTTGACCTTAAAACAATTATTGCATGCCGTTAATATTGATGTCATAAGAAAAATTAAATTAACTTTAAGTTACGTATGCTTATCATTTATGTCACTTACTCTAATAAATTGCAGTAAGCTTTTATTTGGAGTTAGTTTTTGTTGACTTGTGTGAACTTGCTTTTGTGCTTTCTGTTTTTTGGTATTTGGGTTCTTCATGTAATCAGGGGCTGACAGAATTTTCGGTGGTAACACTAGCGCTTTCAAGTTATCTGCAATAAAAAAATAAAAGATTAAGATTGGTCAGTATTCGTATATTCATATGTTTTTTCCCTATTCGCAAACGTTTTCCACGGTCTAAGAAATGAAAAAAATCGAACTCTATTCTAAACATTTTTCCATTTAATGTAATATATTCAAAAATGGTGTGTTCAAATTCTCAATAATTGACACGTATACGATGGAAGATATTAACGCTTTTCAATTATAGAATGTTAAATGAAATGCAGATAAACTGCAAAATTTAAAACTTTTATAAATTATAGATTTCAAAGATAGAGATTAAGTTGCAAAAATATAAATCCACGTTAAAATTTTTAATAGTCCAAATTAAAGAAACAAACATTGAATTCTAAAAATTATTTTATTTTAAGTAATTTTAATCTAGGCACATTAATCATTGCAAAATAAATTTATTGAACTTAACAGTTCTTAAATTAAAAGTTAAATTATTTTTATTTCAAATAGTTTAAGCATCCATAAAGAGCTTTAAAATTTTACTTTAAAATCTCGAGAGATCTAGAAGTGATTTTAAATCTTTCAAAATTTAAAATGTTTGAAAATGTTTTCGGAACTTTTAAATATGTTTTAGAATATGTACCAACGAAGTTCGCCAATCCGTACAGTAATTTTGGTGCAAATACCCACAGCCGAATATTAAACAAAATGTGTATTTTTACAGATCAAAGCTTTCTATATAAAACCATTCAGTTCCAAATTTTATTGATTAATAATTAAAATTTTTATTTAAAAATAAAAATATCGGAATAAATCACATATTAATTTCAGTTCTTATTAACACTTTCGAATTAAAGCAGTTACTACCCGTAAATTCTTAAATTTCGAACGGACCTAGAATCGTTTTGTCAAATCAATTATTATTGAGGATTTTCTTCTGAAAATTTTTTAAATTCCCGGTCAAGAATTAAAATTTCAGTTATTTCCCGGTCACAGAAAATTCCCGGTTTTCCGGTCATCCTGACAATAGTGTTATTTTCAACCAAAGAAATTAATATTTGCCTCCAATTCAGAAGTTAGGAAGCGTATACTTATACATGATGATAATTTTGAATTTAATTACTGTTTCCATAAATAAGTACTTACTTGTGGTAGCGGTTCCATTTTTCTTTTCCTTAATTCTAATTTGCCGAACACTACACCTAAAAACTATAACAATAATTTCAAGCTGAAGATTCTGCACTGTATTCACTTATCACTACCTGTTCTGAACTACCTGATGCGCATGCGCACATCATCAGGTTAATTTCTGCTGGATATTATATAATTAAAACTATAATATATTATTATATATAACTATGAAGAATGTGTTTTCTATAAACTTTTTCTTATCATAGATTATAAATTAATATTTATATTTCAATATAATGAACAATAATTGCTAGAAGTCACTTCCTGCGCATGTACAAATATTATTTTTACTGATGACAAGTGTCTCGTTCTTACAGTTGAGAGCACAATAATTCTTTATTAATATACATTGTGTTTGACCAAAGAAGTTTATTTATTATATGAATAAAATTCAATCAATGATGATATAATTATATAAAAATATGCTTGCTGCGTGGGCACATTCTTATTAAGCGCTTCGCGTGCGGCGCTTCACGCCAAGTTTGAGCGCCGCTACGGCGCGCAGGTACGTTCTCGCGCTTCGCGTTCGTTTTCGGACGTTTGATGCGTACACTTTCACTACATTTTTTCAAATATCATAAATATTATAACTTGAATCGAAAACTGTCATTTAAACTTCTGAGGAATCATAGCCATAAATTATGACTAAACTTTTTTCGATTTGTTTTTAAAGAAGATTCTCAAAGCACCTACGGCTTTGACGATTACATTCTCGCTATGAAACTCGCGCTTCGTGCTCGATAATTTTTGTCCAATTGTAAAACTTCATCAAGATAATGTGTAAATCTTGTTCAAATCTACTAAAAACAACGTTTTAAAACTTACAGATCACTTAAAAAAATTGCTTATTTTTAAAAAAGATCCAGCTTTTTGAACTCTTAGTAGAAAAAGTTGCGAAATTTTCCACATAAGCAAGGACGCGATGTTGGGTTCCTTTCACTTTTCCTTCTAGTGAAAAGCTCCTCCTCTACTAAATAGTGAAATCCCTCACTATTTGTCAAAGGGTGAAAATTATGACTCAATATCGAGTGAAATGGTCAAAATTGTCACGCAAAAAGAGTGAAGACTGCATTCACTCTATACTTTGGGTAACATTTTACTCGTAGAAATTTAGAGATTACATCTATATATAAATCTATCGCCTAGCAGTCGGTAGTCTCAACCATTACTCTATACTCTATATATACTCAAAAAATTTGAAAATCAATTTTCAAACTCTCGTCTTTTAATAAATTTTGGTAATA